>NC_080419.1:74698228-75041830 GCF_029873635.1 Malania oleifera | reverse complement strand
TTGTTGCAAAAAGTCAATTTGGGCCGAGTATTTAAGATATTTCCTGTAACATTCATGTCAATTTTTTATTCATACGAATACTGCTTTTGTTTTTTTTACTATGAATTAACCTTCAATTCATTTTTTTTTTTTTGATTTTTTTAAGAGCAATTAGAATGCAGGATCATTTAAAGACAGTGTTACCCACACTACATTTATACTTCTTATGTTTGGGACTATTGGCTCTAGAGAGATTTGCACACTCAAGGAATTGGGAAAGAGAATACATGCCAGGAAAATGATTTTGAGGTTACGATGTTGGAGAGCTTCCATATGGGTTCTGGTTCCCCATTCCATTTCCCAACTACTTGTTTTGAGGTGATTTGAGAAGAAGAAAATAAAAAAAAGTTGATAGTGATGAAACATTTGTAGAGATAATGAAATAGTTACCCTTTCCGCGGCGATGTGGTTAGTGAACGGAATAGTCGTTCGACTTAGATCCATAAGTTAAGGATTATTAGATTGAAGATCAAAATGGGCTTTTGAAGATACAAGGTTACGTATGATCAGAAGGCACAAAGAAATGAGAAAAATTGGATTGATCGCATGTTAACTTAACCCCTTTTTTTTTTTTTTTTTAACTATTCTCATTCAATTCTGTCTTATTTCATGTGCATTTTGAATAAAAAAGTGTCAATTTGAAACTTTAAATATTTGGGATGCACTTATTATTCCCTTTATTTTCTCTTGTCCTTTTGATTGTCATTGATCATTAATTGGGGGGTTAATTTCTTTACGTTCTTCTTTTATTTTTACCGTTGATGGTCATTTATTACTTTTCCCCAATTCCATTTTCCCCCTTTTAGTGTATCTGTTGATTTTAAGGCAAAATGTTTCTAAAGCATTGAAATTGTTGCTATTTTATTTTGAAAATTATTTTTTACAAGCATGTCATTTCATATGTTTTTTTTACCAAAATACTTTCAACCCAAAAATAAATAATGGTTGGCCAACCTTATATTGTTGGCAAGTTACTTGTATCACTCCGAGAGTCCTCCAAGGGTGCTATGATTCAATACCAACAAATTCTTAAGCGTGTAACTATATTCCCGAACTCCTATCTTTGTGATGCACATGCAGCCTCTTTTAATTAAGGTTAAATTTTAACCTTTATAAAAAGTGGGGTCTCACAAGTAAAAAATGTCCTAGTATTAACACCTGATAAGGGAAACATGGTCGGTACTCGACAGCGACTCGTCCAATATTCGGATGGATCCCAAGTTTTTGTCGCTTTCGTTATTTTATGCTCGTGAAATAGGAAGGCACACAAATAAAGATCGTATCGAGTAATTTCGATCTATTTTAACCATGTACGATGTAATATTAATATGAAGTACGCCGTCAAATTAGTTTAATTTTATTTGCTGCGTTATTAATGAAATTGGACAAGAGGCATCAAGGCAAGTGCAACGCACACCAGATATCGCATCGTATTATCCTTTTTGGGGCAGCTTCCTTTAGCCCTACGCGGTGGTAAAAATCTCTTCTCCTGCTGCAACACTTCAGCGGACATTTTACTCTGGATTACCTTCATTTGTGAAGGAAGGTTAGCATTTTTTTTGGCTAGCCAGGCTTGGTTCTATCATCAGTCGAGCTACAACAAAAGACTCGATATTAAGTCTAGCTTTTTGAATGCAATAGAGGGGGAAAGAAAAGGAAAAAAAGAGAAAGAGGAGATCACCCATTTTAATTCAATGGATTGTCGGCTTATTTTTCATTCATCCACATTAACGGGCAACAAAATGGGAAAGATAATGAACAAACCGAGAAAACGAGGATGGAAAAGAAAATAGGAGTAATAAAAGTTTAGCCATCTGTTTCTCGTTCCCTCTTCTTTCCTCTCCTCTTCTCCTTGTCATCTTTCGTTATTGATAATGGTCGAGTTACCAATGCCCACTCTATGAAACTATTTATAATTGTCTTTGCATCTAATTCAAATGTGCCATTAATGAAAAAGATGGAACACTTTAAAGATTGGGCCCAAAATAAAATTTTATTCATTTTGGGAAAATTAACCATACTCACCTTATATATATGTATTTGAAATGATGGTGCCCGATGTCCTTTGGACGCTCGACTAATCCACAGGTACCGCTTGACTCCGTGAGTATATCTATCTGAAATTGAACCCTTTGATACTCTTGTTACTTACTGATGTCTTTGCACCGTGCCATGCCCGTGAGGGCACAATTATTTTTTCAGTCTATATTATGTATTAACAACAATCCGTATTGACTTCAAAATCCCGCAAACCCCAAATCCTAATTAGTATAATTTTAAATTTTTAAAATTTAAAACTATTTTTAATTAATTTAATTCTTGTTTTCTTGATTACTATTGGAGCATATTATTAATTAGAGCATTTTAACCCATAAAATATATTATTATATTTACCCTCTTAGAATTTTGGTTGTCTTTCACAACATCTCTCCCTCCCTCTCCCCTTCTCTCGTTGATTGCCCACAAATCTCTTTAATAGCTTTACATTTGCAATCTCTCTCTTTTACTCCCACTTAAATCCTTCTCTTAATTTCCATGAATCATTCTCTCAATCAAGTCCTCAAACTACGTCTCTCCAAATGGCCATATCTATCTTGATTGTTTCGAATGTATGATTAAGTTTGAGACTAATGTAACAACTTATTCCAAGTATTAATATTTGCTATATGAAATTTCGATTTTGTGTTATATGAGTTGTGTTCTATTGAAATTTTATAAAATAAATAATATTTTCAAAATTTTCTCATAAATTAAATTATAATTTAATTTTTTCACAATGAAAAATGTTTGAATTCAAAAATTTCTATAATGGTCAATCCATATTTATGCTAATTTATTGAAGCATGATGGTATCCATTTATGACAATATAATATTGAATATCAATTTCTGAAATTTCTATATTTTAGAAAAAATATATCTAAAAATTTATTTTTGATTAATTATTTAACAAGTAATATAACTAGTATTGGTGACGCTCTAAACATATTATTGAGAATTAAATGAATTATTAATTCAATTATCCTTATGTCATTTTCTGATTGGTTGATTTCTAATTTTTTTTATTTAGTTGCAATTGGTTAACCCTTTGATAAAAACATTGCCAATTAAATTAATCCTTAATTAACGCTAATGACAACAAGAAATTTTATCTCTCTCTTTACATCATATTCTCAAATCTATCTAATATTATTTTCTATTATATTTTTATATGAAATATTTTGCATAATTAACATGAATTTTGAAGAATTTGAAAATTTTGAAAAATGTGTGTGTGTGTGTGTGTGTGTGTTTTATTTTATTTTATTTTATTTTATCTTATGGATCATCCACTTTAGAATATTTTAAAAATTTAATGGCATTAATTTGTAGTATCATACTTTTTTAGTTAAAAATGACATCAACAAAATTAGAATGTAATAAGTTGTCTTTAACTTCATGTTGACTTTAAATTAAAAGAAATAATTACTAAATCTCCAACTATCATAAGACTCTATAATGCATTATTTGAAATTAGTGACTTTAAATTAAATAGAAATAATTACTAAATCTCCAACTATCATAATGCTCTATAATGCATTATTTAAATTAGGATACCAAAATAATGTCTACCTTGAAATATTAATAAGAGTGATAAAAATAAAATTTATTGAAATTAATGCAAAATTTTAAATTTTTTCAAGATAAAATTATATTTATATAGTGAATAAATCGTATTCCATTAGAAAAATTTTTAAAAAGCATACCAAAATTATGTGTTTGAATTTTTAATGAAATAAATATTAGTTTTCTTTATATGAAATTTAAAAATATTTAAATCATATTCAAGTTCACACTGAAAATGTTTTAAAATTAATATATGATGCTAGGAATATATAAAAGAAAATTGTATCACTATATATTTTATAAGCACGTTGACAGTCTTTGTATAAATATATTGAATTTTCTAAATCTTTTTTTTTTTTAAATTTTTTTGGTTAATATCAATAGAAATAATTTATTTTATTTACATAAAATTAATCTAAAAAATTATAATTTGCTATGCATTTAAAATAATGAAATTTATATGCAATTTTTACAACGATGTATTTTTCAACATGTAGATTCATGAAGTTTTTATCGATACACACGCAAATATATGTATTTTTCTCTTATGCTAAATATTACTAAAAATAATTTTTTAATATAATTAAAAGTTCAGAAAAAAAATCAAATGTTAATGATGCTTAAAATTAAAATTTTGTTCATTAGTTTGGAACATATTTTATTTTCTTTCGTATTCTCCTTATTTTCATAACTAAAGATGAAAAATTATTATTATTATTTTTTTATGTTTTCTTTTTATTGCTCTAATATTTTTAAGTTTCAAGTGGGGTCTTTAAGTTTTTTCCAGAACTAGATTCAAGGAAAATATTAAATATATTGAAAATGTAGCAAAAATTTTATATGTTAGCATAGCATATTATACATGTTTTATAACTTTATTAATAAAATATTATTATTAATAATAACTTGAAACATAACAAAATAAATTGTAATAGTAATTTACATAGTTTGTTTTCTCTTATTCTAGAGATATTGACAATTATGTGTCTTGGTAATTCAAAACATTAAACTGAATCGCGAATATGTTTTATATTTTTAAGAGAGCCCAATAATTAAATATGTGCTTTAAATTGTGCACAAAAGGTTTTAATTGGTTATAGAGCCAGCTGTTCTACTTTTCTGTATATAATTTTATGAAATGCATTAGGAATTATAAATTTGAATTCAGATAAATCATTAAATGCAATAATAATTTGACAATGTATCATAATTCTTGATAAAAAAGGGCTTAATTCTGAACTGATTTTTGAGTTACCATAAAATCTCATACAAAAAAACACTTTTTTTGGGGGTACCTCATTAGAAGTCAAATCTTGTATGATTAATTTTGAATGGTTTCAAAGAGAATATTAATTATTATAACTTTCGTGATTTTTTTTTATTACAAAAAGAGGGCGGTACCTCTATTTATTTATTAATATACCCTTACTTTTGGTGGAGGAATACCGTGGTTACGAAATAAGCAAAGAGAGATTACAGAAAAACCTTCCTAAAAAAACAACACCACCAATCAAATCAGGACAACAAAACCAAACATAACTAACAAAGAAGATAAAAACATAAACACAACAAAAAACAAATCAAAATACACCAAACAAAACTCTAGAGTTGAACTAACGACGAACCGAAATCAGACCCCACCTATCCATCTAAAAAATACCTTTCAGATAACGTGATAGAAGGTGTTGTTCTTTGTAAATTACATTGTTTCCCATTTCTCCTTCTTTATTAAGAAAATCAGCCGCACTATTGCCTTCCCTATATTGATGCATCACCATGACGTTCACTCCTTCTAACTCTACTAAGAGATCCTCCCAAAAATCCCAAAGATACCACAAAGTATATCTACCTTTTTGAAGTCAATTAATTACAATACGCGAGTCACTTTCAATAATCACATTAAAATAATGCAAACATTTGCACAAATGAATTCCTTCCCTCATTGAATCTACAATGATTTTGGGATACTGGGAAAGTGAACCATCATTAGTTATTGTAATTCCTAAACCTCCTTATGAAACAAAACTAAAACAATCATACTAACGAAGCCCACCAATCCCATTAGATATCTAAAAACCTCACTCCTTTAAAACAACCAGCAAAAGCACACTTAAGCAATGCCAAATTTGAATGTTCTCCCATCATAAAGATTTGTTCAAATTTTTTTAAATAAATAGATGAGCATTTCTTTCAATTCATAAGCCTCATAAAACTGCAAAAACTACATTTATCCACAAAGCATGAGCATCCTTCCTTTTACCAAAACCACCAAAACAAGTGGAATTGAGATAATTAAACAATGTAACTATGTTCTATAAATTGATAGGATGGATATGTTGCTAAATCATATTATATTCATGAGATGACAGGTAAGGGATGTGCAGTTGATTTTTTTTATTTAAATTTAAATTTTTTATTTTTTATAAAATTGTTGAGCCTATAAGAAAGTTGAAGAGCAAAAGGAAGTAAATGACAGTTGTTTCACTTCCAGTCAATTGTTAGTTTTTCTTATGCGCACACAAAGAATTACCTAAGCATTAGTTTGTTTCCTTATGTTAGTTATTTTTGATTAAGAATTGGTTTCGGATAACTACAAATGTAATTAGTGTTGAAAATTAAACTTGACTGGTCGGTAGTCATTTCTGTTGACATTGTAGATTGGCAGGCAACTTACTCCGCTTACCAACCCACCTCCGTGAAGTTTAATTCCCACCATTGTTGATTATATTGTTGTATGATTTACTATAAATAGATGTGTGTGTGTGCAATGAAGGATGTGGTGTGTTGAGAGTGTAAAGCCAGTGAGCGTGAGAGAGGGTTTTAATTTGAAGTTCTCTGTATCTTTTTTGAGATTGAAATATATTATTATTGTGTATTTATTCTCACTGAGTTTGAGTCACAACTAGTGACTGGTGTTCCTCTCTACCCATCAGTGGTATCAAGGCGTCAGAAACGCTAAATCTGTCAAACAAGACGAACGGATCTCTCAGATTTGAAGTTGCTCAAAATAAAAAATTGAGTCTACCATTGTGAAATTCGACTCGATACGATTCCGACGGTGGAAACCACATCTCAAACAGACTTCGGTAGGTTTTGCACGCCGCTCACACGCACCTTAGACGTTTGCAGTGCCTTTTCAAGGCGCTACAAGCGCTGACGAAGACTCCGGCCGCCGGCAGCATGTGCCCATGCGCTCCGCACGCGTCTTCCTCACCCGCTTGGTCAGACCTGACCCGGCCAGCAACCCGCAACCCGAATAAGCTACCCGCAAAATGGATTCGTACTAGAGACCCGACCCACTTCTGACCGGTGTCCTAGCCGCCGACACGCGGCTTGCGCAGACACTACCACGTGGACTAACGGTAAGCATAACGCCATTAAAAGGCCGTTAAGTTGAACCGACCAGTTTAAAAACCACTCGAAAATCCCTGCAGCTGGTTCAATGATTTTTGGACCGGTTCTTTGCAACCCAAAACCAGTTCCTAAGGTTTTTCAACCTTCTGAACACATTGGTGGTATCGGATTTGCCAAAATCAGTCCCCATTTCTCTATTTTTATATATTAAATTCAATGGCTAACGGTACTACCCAAGCGATCATTCCAAAATTGAGTCGGGAGAATTATGACAATTGGTCTATTGAAATGAGAGCCCTACTTGGTGCTCAGGATGTCATGGTCAATATTGAAGATGGGTACAGAGAAAGGCCATCAAAAGAAGCTGAAGGAGCTATGTCCTATGTTCAAAGAACGACCTTGCGAGCCGATCAAAAGAAGGATTGCAAAGCGAAGTCCATAATCTACCAAGGCCTTGATGAGGCCACTTTTGAAATCATCATCTCCGCCAAGACATCCAAAGAAGTTTGGGACTCTCTCCATCGAACACACAAAGGTGCAGACAAAGTGAAAAAGATTCTTCTTCAAACATTACGAGGTGAGTTCGAATCTTTAAAAATGAAATCTACTAAATTTATTGCTGACTACTATACAAGAGTTATAGTAGTATCAAATCAATTGAGAAAAAATTGAGAGACTCTCAATGACGAGAGAATTTGTGAGAAAATTTTGCGATCTTTAGATCCAAAATATGATTATATAGCTGTGACCTTGGAAGAAACAAAAGATTTAGAAATAATGTCCATAGAAGAACTTGTGGGCTCACTCCAAGCCCATGAGCAGAAAGTCAATAGAAGAAGTGATGAGAAAGCACTGGAGCAAGCTCTCCAAACGGAGTTGTCCTTCACTGCAGATAGATACGACAAAGGGTGGATGTCACAGCAAGGAAGAGGACGAGACCGATGATCTCATGGAAGAAATTATGGAAATTTTAACTCCAGAGAAGGTGGCAGAGGCAGAAAAGGTCCCACTAGAGAACAACGCAATCAAAAGAACAATGTTCCATGAGGTAAAGGACAAGGAAGAAGAGGGGGATACAATAACCGTCCAAACGTAGACAAAAGAAACATTCAATGCTACAATTATTACAAGTACGGATACTATAGCAATGAATGTTGGGGGCGACAACAAGAAAATGTTAGCGAGGAGGCTAACCTTGCCGAAACTGAACATGCAGATGGAGAATTGTTGATGCTGATGGCACACACTTCAAATCCCTAGGACCAAAGCGTTTGGTACCTTGATTTTGGAGCCAACAATCATATGACTGGTAGAAAGAACTTATTCTTTGAACTTGATGAGAAAGTTTAGGGGGAGATCTCTTTTGGCGATAATTTTAAAATCCCAGTCCGAGGGAGAGGAGATGTTTTGATATCAAACAGAAGTTCAGAGATCATGCTTACATCTCCAACATTTACTATGTGCCAGCCATGAAGACTAATATACTCAGTGTCGAACAGCTCGTGGAGAGAGGCTACCGAATTAGCCGCAGTGATAAGCAGATGGTGATAATAGATGCTCAAGGAAAGATTGTTGCTCGAGTTCAAATGGTAAAGAATCGAATGTTTCCACTCGCCATCCAACATGATACGCCAAGGTGTTTGAGCGCTATCATCAAAGACTGGCTATGGCATCTAAGGTATAGACATCTTAATTTTGAAAGTTTGAAACAATTGGGAAGCAAGAAAATGGTGAAAGGCTTACCCAATATCCACCATACAAATGTAATATGTGAAAGTTGTATTCTGAGCAAGCAACATAAAAACAACTTTGAAAAACAAACCGATTGGAGATCTACCATGCCTTTCTTGTTAATACACACAAACATGTGCGGTTCACTAAGACCATTTTGAAATGGACAGAATCGATACTGCCTAAACTTCATTGATGACTACAGCAAGAAGACCCGGGTCTACTTCCTGAAAAGGAAGTCAGAGGTATTCGATAAGTTCAAAGAGTTCAAAGCTCTTGTGGAAAAACAGAGTGGCTATCGCATCAAGTCACTCCTGTCAGACCAAGAAGGAGAGTACAAAGATGATGCTTTCCTGGAATTCTTTAGGCAGCAAGGGATTCAAACACAGTTCACTCCGACCTACACTCCCCAGTTAAACGGTGTAGCTAAAAAGAAGAACCGCGCAATCATTAACATGACCAGAAGTATGTTAAAGGATAAGAATGTGCCCAAGAATTTTTGGGCAGAAGCAGTGTAATGTGCATTCTATCTGCTCAGTCGGTGTCCTACAAAGAGTCTTGATACAAAGACACCATATGAAGCCTGGAGTACTCACAAAGCCAGTGTAAGTCATCTTAGGGTGTTTGGCTCCACAGCCTACGCTAAGATCCTAGAAGCAAAAAGGACAAAACTAGATGATAAAGAAAAGAAGTGTATCCTTGTTGGATACGGCGATAGCACCATGGGATATCGATTCTACAATCCCATCAACAAGAAATTCTTTCACAGTCGAGATGTCATCTTTGAAGAAAATGAATCCTGGAAATGGGACCAGGATGAATGTTCAAAAGATGCAGAATTGACACTTGAAGGAGAAGAACAAACACAGACAAGAGAAGTGGCTATCGAACACCAAGTTCTCGAGCTGCAGACACCTCCACATGGTTCACCACAGAGGAATGAAGCTTCATCACCAATAGAACGTGAAATCTTAGACATGAGACCTAGAGGAGCTCGAAATCTGGCTGACTTATATGAAACTACAGAACCAATAGAAGAGTATGTTACTCTATACTGTCTGTTGTTGACCAGGGACCCGATTAGCTTTGAGGAAGCTAACAAAGAAGACAAATGGAGAAAAGCGATGGATGAGGAGATTCAATCCATTAAGAAGAACAAGACTTGGGAGTTGACAAACCTCACGAAGGGCCGCATAGCCATTGGTGTGAAATGGGGCTACAAGACCAAGAAGAACGCTCAAGGAGAAGTTAAGAGATACAAAGCAAGGCTTGTTGCCAAAGGCTATAAGGAGAAAGAAAGGATTGATTACAGAGAAATTTTTGCCCCGGTTGCTAGGCTTGAAACCATTAGATTACTAATTTCACTTTCAGCACAAAATGGATGGAAGATTTACCAGCTGAAAGTGAAATAAGAATTTCTCAACGGTTTTCTTGAAGAAGAGATTTATATCGATCAACCACCTGGATATGTAAAGAAGGGCAAAGAAGATAGAGTGTACAAGTTGAAGAAAGCACTCTATGACCTGAAGCAGGCACCTCTTGCGTGGAACATGAGGATTGATGACTACTTCCAGAGGAATGGATTTGAGAAGTATCCTTATGAGCATGCGTTATACATAAAGATGGAGACATATGGAAGCATGCTGATAGCCTGCCTATATGTTGATGATCTAATCTTCACCGACAACAATCCAGAGATGTTTGCCGCTTTCTAGAAGAGCATGGTCAAAGAATTCGAAATGATAGATATTGGCCAGATGGCTCACTTCCTTGGCATAGAAGTCGCGCAAAGCGAGAACGGAATCTTCATCTCCCAGAGCCACTATCCAAAATAAGTACTGAAGAAGTTTTGGATGGACAAATGCAATCTTGTGACAACTCCGATTGAAACTGGATTGGAATTGAGAAAGAATGAGGAAGGAGATGTTGACCCCACATATTTCAAGAGTCTGGTTGGAAGCTTGAGGTATTTGATGTGCACCAGACAGATATACTCTATGGAGTTGGACATGTCAACAGGTACATGGAGACTCATGAGCAGTCCCACCTTAATGCAGTGAAAAGGATACTCTGATATGTCAAGGGTACCATCACCGATGGTATGTTCTATTCATCGAGAGGTGATTGCAAACTTATCGACTATTTAGATAGCGATTGGGGAAGAGATCTTGATGAAAGAAAAAACACGACGGGATTCACATTTTTCATGGGAGATACAGCATTTACATGGTCTTCGAAGAAGCAACCCATCACAACATTGTCATCATGTTAAGCTGAGTATGTTACTGCCAGCTCAGCTGTTTGTCAGGATATATGGATTAGGAATGTACTGAATTATCTGAGATTTCTTCAAGATAACCCCACAGAAGTCTACATTGACAACCGATCAACGATTGCACTTGCGAAAAATCGAGTTTACCATGAAAGAAGCAAACATATTGATACTCGGTATTATTTTATCAGGGAGCATATCAAGAATAAAGAAATGGAGTTGATATCTTGCAGAATGTATAATCAGATTGCTGACATTTTCATGAAGCCACTTAGGCATGATATTTTTGCAAGACTGAAGACAATGCTTGAAATGACAAAGTTAGGAGAGTCAAGTTTAAGGGGGGATGTTGAAAATTAGACTTGACTCATCGGCAGCAGTTTCTGTTGACATTGGAGATTGGCAGGCGACCTACTCCATCTACCAGCCCACCTCCATTGAAGTTAAATTCCCACCATTGTTGATTATATGGTTGATAAATTACTATAAATAGATGTGTGTGTGTGCAATAAAGGATGTGGTGTGTTGAGAGTGTAAAGCCAGTGAGCGTGAGCGAGAGTTTTAATTTGAAGTTCTCTATATCCATTTTGAGATTGAAATATATTGTTATTGTGCATTTAGTCTCACTGAGTTTCAGTCACAACCAGTGACTGAGCGTTCCTCTCCACCCATGAATTAGTGCATAGGTAGACGTTTTTCAAATTTGGTAAATATGATTTAAGAAAAATTTGTAAACTGTGCTCAAGTATTGAGACAAAAGATTAGAAGAAGTGCCACAAGAGCATCCAAGTCTAAAATGAAGGCCAAGTTGAACCAAAATTTACTATTTGCACTATTGTTGCTGTATTTGCTGTTGAGGTTGGCTGGTGGGGTATTATTCATGCTATTATGCAAGTATAGCTATTTATTTGTTTTAGGAGTTTTAGTCCTTAGAAATTTTTATGTAGTTTTTTTTTTCTATACCATTTTAAAGTAATCTCATGACTAGCACGTTGCCTTTTAGATTAATGAAGGGTAAAGATTAAAAGGTTTCAAGAGAGATTAAAGGCCAAGATTCTAAATTTTTCCATTGCTTAATGAAAACTTCTATTGAGGTTCTTGCGCAGGTACTTATTTCCATAAAATAATTTCATATTTGAATTCTCTTTTAAGATATAAGTATAAACCCTGAAATTCATCATTCTTGTTCTCTCTTTAATCCCTTTGTATTCTTTATTTGTCTTTCTGTTTTCTTACTGTTGGAATTTTAATTCAATTGTTGGATATCAACTTTTACTTCCAAGTGTTTGCATTAGTAAATTTTGGAATTGTTGCCAACTATAGATTCTACTACGAACAATGAACCATCATTAGTTTGTGTAATTCCTAAACCTCTTTATGAGGAAATCGTAAACTTTTCAAAGAAGCTAATCAAACCTTTGTCCCCAACAGTTTTTATGACTTTAGTTGGAGGGATAAACATGTTGTATTAGTTCATCTGAAGGTTTTGTAAAGCAGCAGCCTCCAACTGAAGTGTACCTACATACGATAAGAACTTACTCTATCCAAGTAAAAGCTCTTGCAATGAAGCTCAATAGATTCCTTGGCAAACTGAAGGCTGAAGCTCAAAACATATCTAGTGAGCATTTTCCCTTTGCAACTAGTCTTTGCATTATAAAAAAATAAGTTGTTGTGATTTACGTGCTGTTCACATTTGGAGAACTCTTACATTTGTCAAAATTTTAAGGTTCATGCTTGATCAGTGAAGGTGTGATTGGTCCCCTTTTTCGCCTATATTCCCATGCAAGGATATTTCGTTAACCCAAAATCTAGAAAATAGGTTTGGAGTTATGCATTAGAAGCTAACTTATTTCACTTACTAGGGTATGCTTGCAAATAACAAAGGCAAGGAGTGTTTTTGTGATGTGCCTATATGCTTCCAAATAACCCCAACACCATGAATCTATTTCCAATTAATTTGCCTATAAAAGGGAGACTGATTCTTTGATTGCATTCTTATATTTTTTATTTGTTTAAAAAAGTATATTTTGGTCTTCTTCAGTGTCATTGATTAAATTTTTGTTCACTTAATGCTTGTACTTTTTTCCGTCCTGATGGATTTATATTTATAACTTCATTAAAAGAATCTAATTTATTTTACTTACTTTTCCTTAAACACAAAAGAATTTCCTGAGAGCTTTAAATGGGACATACATAAGAGTGAGGGTACTTGTACAGGATAAACCTAGGTATAGGACAAGAAAAGGGGAAATAACTACTAATGTATTGGGCACATGTTCTCTAGATATGCAATTCATTTACATATTGCCTAGTTGGGAACACTTGGTTGTTGATGGTAGAATTCTTCGAGATGCAGTGAGTAGGAGGAATGGATTAAAAGTCTCGCATGGTAAGTAGCAAGTATATACAATTAGTGATATAGCGTTACCATATACTTACACAAAATATCAATTGGTGTATGTTGTTTGTAAGTGATATTGTATTAATTGATGAAACTAGGGACAGAGTAGAGGCTGAGTTAAAATTATGGAGAGAGGCTTTGGAATCTAAAGGCTTTAGGATAAGTAGAAATAAGACAAAATATATGAAATGAAATTTTAGTAATGTTGGAGTGTCAAGCTTGCCTGAAGGAAATCCAAGCCGCCCATTTATTGAGAAATCCAATGGCTGATGTTATTTCGTTTACTATGAGGGGCAATGATGTAATTTACATGAAATGAATTGTAAATAGATAAGGAAAAAAAAGCAGGCGGCGGGGGTTTGAGGCTCTTCAGTTTTATAGCAGCGCAGAAGGTTTTCTTTGCTCTAGCCACAAGAGACTCTTCTAGAGCCCCAGCGAGACTTCTACTTCACTGGCCATGAGAGCCTTCCCAGCCGAGAGAGGAGACCTGCAACAAGGAAGCCATCACCGCCAAGAGATCCTTCAGCCGTAGCGCGCGGGAGGGGGAGACTGCAGGAGGTAGGTGCGGCGTGGGTATCTCCAACGGAGGTTCGCGCAAGGGTAAGGCAAGGTAAAAGCTCATATTTAGTTTCTTGGGGAGGTTTTCTTTTAGAGAAATCAGGGAGGAATATAGGAAGAAACCTAGGGTTCTTCGCAGGTGCGAAGGGGGGATTTCTTGGATTATTCTTGGGCTGATTTCTAGAGGAGACCGGTAAGACAAGAAAGGGTAAATCTGTGTGTACTTGTATTTATTTCCGCCGATTTAATATAGTGTCTTTGGAGGTGAGTTTCTGCCGTGGATGTTTGCTAATTTTTGGGCCGAATCACGTAAATGTGTTCTTGTGCATTGTGATTGTGGCGTGTTTATGTTTTTGCTGAATATTATTTGGTGAACATATATTTTTCTTGTTTAGAGTTTGCACACACACGCGTGAAAATAAACAGGTTTAAGTTTATGTGTGATTGTGGTTGATGCTTGGACAAAAAATCATATTGTTATTGTGGTTTGTTTGGAATTAATTAAAATCTAAAAATAGAATTAGCAATCAGCTGAATTACACACAACAAGTGTTATCAGAGCCTGTCTATGTGATGGGGACCGCTAGGATCGAAATAGAAAAATTTACCGGAAAAAATAACTTTGGTTTCTGGAAGATTAAGATGCATGCCATCTTGGTACAGCAAGGGCTTGAAGAGGCTCTTCTTGGAGAAAAGAAAGGGGTTCCACTTCACAAGAGGGGAAACCAAGTTTTCCCTCCACCGATAAAGTGAAGCCCGAAATCCTTCAAAAGGCACATAGTGCCATTATCTTGTCCCTAGGAGACAAAGTGCTTAGGGAAGTTGCCAATGAGGATACGACAGCTGGAGTTTGGTCAAAACTAGAGAGTTTGTACATGACAAAATCCCTAGCAAATAGACTCCATAAGAAGACTAGACTCTATACCTTTAAAATGACCCCTGGAACATCAATTGATGAACATTTAGATGAATTTAATAAAATTCTTTTGGATCTTGCTAATATTGATATTAGTATAGATGAAGAAGACCAAACAATTCTTTTATTGAGTTCTCTTGATTCCACATATTACAATATTTAAGAAACTATGATGTATGGGAGAGAGAGGCTAACTTTAGAAGATGTGCAAGCCGTTTTGCACTCTAGGGAATTGGACACTAAGTTTGAGTCTAAATCAGGGTCAGGGGAAGGGTTAAATGTGAGAGGTAGTTCTGAAAAGAGGAACAAGAAAGGAAAAGACAAGAGGTCTAGATCAAAGTCTAAGAGCAAACGACTAAAGTGTTTTCCATGTCACAAGAAAGGACATTTTAAGGGGGACTTCCCTGAGAGGAAAAATGGTGCAAATGCCGCAACCTCTAAATCAAAAGGTAAGGCAGCTATGGTCTTAGATGGGTATGATAGTGCAGAAGTGTTGAATGTCTCTGATAGAGAGTTGGGAAAAGAATGGATATTAGATTCAGGATGTTCGTTCCACATGTGTCCATTGAAAAACTGGTTTGAGTCATTTACATGCTTAGAAGGAGGTCATGTTATCCTAGGAAACAATAAGTCATGTAAAATACAGGGTATTGGGACTGTGAGACTTCTAATGCATGATGGGATTGAAAGAGTGCTAAGAGATGTGAGGTACATACCTGAGCTGAAGAGAAACTTGATTTCTCTTGGTAGCTTAGATAAGACAGGGTACACGTTTAAGTCTGAAAGAGGTAGCCTAAGAGTTTGTAGAGGTTCACTGGTAGTGATAAAAGGGGTGCTAAAGAATGGGCTGTACACCTTGGTAAGAAAGACAGTGATTGGTGAGACTTCACCTATCAATCATAGGGTAGAAAATTAGGTTTCCTTGTGGCATAGGAGGCTAGGACATGTTAGCCAATAGGGCCTAAAGGAGCTGGAGAAACAGGGGCTCCTTGGAGATAGGAAACTTGAGGAATTGTCATTCTGTGAGGAGTGTGTCTTGGGTAAGTCTACCAGGGTTAGTTTTAAGAAGTCCACTCACACCACGAAACAGACTCTTGATTACATACATTCTGATTTGTGAGGGCCTACTGCGGTTAGTTCTCATGGTGGTTCTAGGTATTTTCTGTCAATTATAGATGATTTTTTTAGGAAAGTATGGGTTTATATTCTAAAACATAAAAGTGAAACTTTTGAAAAGTTTAAAGATTGGAAAACCTTAGTTGAAAATCAAGTTGGAAGAAAAGTTAAAACACTGAGAACAGACAATGGATTAGAATCTTGTCTAATGGATTTTCTGAATTTTGTAAAGCTGAGGGCATAGCTAGACATATGATTGTTAAGGATACTCCCCAACAGAATGGATTAGTTGAAAGGATGAATAGGACTATTTTGGAAAGGGTAAGATGCGTGTTAGCCGCTTCAGGTCTGCCCAAGACCTTTTGGGCAGAGGCAGTGACCACTGCTGTATACCTTATTAATAGGTGTCATTCCACAGCTTTAAATTATAAAACCCCTCAGGAAATCTGGTCGGGTAAGCTTTCAGATTATCAGGGTTTAAAAGTTTTTGGGTGCGTAGCCTATGCCAACATTAGAACTAATAAATTAGAGCCTGGGGATATTAAATGCATTTTTATGGGATACCCAGAGGGGGTTAAAGGCTATAAGCTCTGGGTTATAGAATCTGGGAAACAAAAATGTATTATTAGCAAGTATGTAGTTTTTAATGAAACTAAAATAGGGGGAAAACTAAAAAATTCAGATGAAAGTGTTAGGTACTTTGATACTAGTGACCCACAGCTTGAGGTGGAGCAACCCTCCACTTCTCATAGCCATTTAGAAACAGATGCTGCTAATTTTGAAGAGCAAAACTCAGAAACAGAAACCTTTGAATTAAGTAAAACTTACCTTCTAGCACGGGATAGGGAGAGGAGGGTTGTAAGACCTCCTCAAAGGTATGGGGAAGCTGATATGACAGCTTTTGCTCTTTCTGTTGTTGAAATAGAAATTGAGGTGAAGTCTAGGACTTTTAGAGAGGCCATGGATAGTAAAGAGGCTGAAAAATGGATTCTTGTAATGCAAGCTTGCAATGCAAGAAGAAATGAAGTCTCTAAACAAGAATAAGACATGGGTGATGGTACCTAGACCGGAAAAACAGAAACTCATAGGATTCAAGTGGATCTTTAAGAGGAAAGAGGGAATCCTTGGAGTTGAACCATCTAGGTATAAAGTTAGGTTAGTGGCTAAGGGATTTACACAAAGGGAAGGGGTAGACTATAATGAAATATTTTCCCCTGTTGTGAGGCATAGTTCAATTAGAATTCTATTATCTTTTGTTGCTGTACATGACTTGCATTTGGAACAACTTGTTGTTAAAACTGCTTTCTTGCATGGTACTTTAGAAGAAACAGTTTATATGCAACCTCCCAAGGGCTTTGATACGAAAATGAATAAAAATCATGCAAGTTTATTAAAGAAATCTTTATATGGGTTGAAACAATCACTTAGACAATGGTATAAACGATTTGATTCTTACATGATTCAAAATGATTTCTATAGAAGCAATTATGATGGCTATGTTTATTTTAAATCATGTGATAAATGTCATATATATTTGCTATTATATGTTGATGACATGTTGGTTGCTTGTGGAGACATGGATATGTTATATCAAGTTAAGTGCATGCTTTAATGTGAATTTGAAATGAAAGATTTAGGACCTGTTAAAAGAATACTTGGTATGGAAATAACTAGAGAAAGGAATAAAAAGCTTCTCTACTTGTCTCAAAAGTCTTATATTTCAAAGGTATTAAAAAGATTTGGAATGAGTCCTGTTAAATCTACTTCTATTCCTTTTGTAAAACATGTTAAATTGTCTAGAAAATGGTGTCCTCAAACTGAAGATGAGTCACTGTTTATGAATAGAATACCTTATGCTAGTATGGTTGGTAGTGTAATGTATGCTATGATATGTTCTAGACCTGATCTATTTTATGTTGTAAGTCAAGTGAGTAGATTTATGAGCAAACCTAAAAAACCACATTGGCATGCTTTGAAACAAATTTTTCAATACTTGTCTGGAACAAAATAGCAAGGATTAATATTTTGAAAAAAGGATATGCATTGTGAAATAAGATTAAAAGGATATGTAGATTCTGACTATGCTGGAAATCTAGATACTAGAAAGTCTTTGTTTGGTATGATCTTTTCTTTTTTAGGTAGTGCTATTAGTTGGAAATCTCACATGCAGTCGGTGGTAGCCTTGTCTACCACAGATGCTGAATATATTGTCATGACTAAAGCCTTTAAGGAGGCTATATGGATAAAAAGGACTATGCCTAGAGTCAGGAATGTATAGTGAAACCGTTACAATTTATTGTGACAATCAAAGCACTATTCATTTGGTTAGGAATCATGTTTATCATGATAGGTCCAAACATATAGATGTTAGACTGCATTTTGTGAGAGATATTAATTTTAGTGGAGAAATAAAAGTAAGAAAAATTCCAACGGAGGATAATCCTTCGAATATGATGACTAAAGCAATACCTAAATCCAAGTTTGAACATTGTTCGAACTTGGTTAACCTTGGAAGTTCATAGTATTTGTTTTGTAGGAACCACCATAGGAGATGCTAAGGAGGTGCAAGGATCACAAGCTTGCCAAGGTGGAGAATTGCTGGAGTGTCAAGCTTGCTTGAAGAAAATCCAAGCTGTCCATTTATTGAGAGATCCAATGGCTGATGTTGTTTCTTTTACTATGAGGGGCAGTGATGTAATTTACATTAAATGAATTGTAAATAGATAAGGAAAAAATAGCAAGGGGCGGGGGTTTGAGGCTCTTCAGTTTTATAGCAGCGCAGAAGGTTTTCTTTGCTCCAGCCACGAGAGACTCTTGCAGAGCCGTAGTGAGACTTCTGCTTCACTTGCCGCAAGAGCCTTCCCAGCCGAGAGAGGAGACCTGCAACAAGGAAGCCATCATCGCCAACAGATCCTTCAACTGTAGCGTGCGGGAGAGGGAGACGACATGAGGTGGGTGTGGCGTGGGTATCTCCAATGGAGGTTCGCGCAAGGGTAAGGCAAGGAAAAAGCTCATATTTTGTTTCTTGGGGAGGGTTTCTTTTAGGGAAATTAGGGAGGAATATAGGGAGAAACCTAGGGTTCTTCGCAGGTGCGAAGGGGGGATTTCTTGGATTATTCTTGAGCTAATTTCTAGAGGAGACCGGTAAGACAAGAACGGGTAAATCTGTGTGTACTTGTATTTAGTTTTGCCGATTTAATATAGTGTCTCTGGAGGTGAGTTTCTGCCGTGGATGTAGGCTAATTTTTGGGCCGAACCACATAAATGTGTTCTTGTGGGTTGTGATTGTGGCGTGTTTATGTTTTTGCTGAATATTATTTGGTGAACATATATTTTTCTTGATCAGACTTTGCACACACACGCGTCAAAATAAATAGGTTTAAGTTTAGGTGTAATTGTGGTTTATGCTTGGACAAAAAATCAGATTGTTATTGTGGTTTGTTTGAAATTAATTAAAATCTGAAAATAGAATTAGCAATTAGCTAAATTACACACAACAAGTAATGGTAAGAGGAATATTGGAGACAAAGTAATACTTGATGATGAAGAAATAAATAGAACTTGTAGATTTCGGTACCTTGGATATATTATGCAAGTTGAAGGAAAAATTGAAGATGATGTAATGCATAGAGTTAAAATAGATTGGGTAAAATGGAGAAGTGCTTCAAGTATGCTTTGTGATCATAGAATACCCTTAAAAATTAAAAAGGAAGTTTTATATGATAACTACAAGACTAGCTATGATATATGGATCAAAATGTTGGGTGACGAAGAAACATAATATCTAAAAGGTTAAAATTATCGAGATGAGAATGCTTAGATGGATGAGTGGTATAACATTGAAAGATAAATAAAGGAATGAAAATATTCATGATAAGTTAGGTGGAGTTCCTATAGAAGATAAGATAAGGGAGGGATGACTTAGATGGTATGAACACTTGCAACGTAAGCCACATAGTGCACCAGTGAGGAAAAGTGAGTTAGTTACTGTGGGGGACAGTAGAAGAGGTGGGGGTAGACTTAAAATAACTTGGGAGGAGATACTGGGTAAGGATTTAATGTCCCTGAATCTGTCAAAAGAAATGGTCCATGATCGCATAAATTGGCAAAAAAGGATTCATATAGCTGACCCTACTTTGTGGGACTTAAGATTTGGTTTTGTTGTTGTTGTTGTTGTTGTTGTATTATCTTATTGATTTTGGGTAGAAAAATTGTGAAGGATTTATCGCACCCTATGAAGGACAAAGATACCATTTGAATGAGTGGAGGGAAGGACACCAACCAACCACCCCTTACAAAGTTTTCAATATGAAACATGTTGCCACTAGGAATGTCACTAAGAGGTGTTTTGGACTACTAAAGCTACATTGGGCCATCCTTAGGAGTCTGTGTTTTCGTCCAATCAAAATATAAAGATAAATTGTTATGAGTTCTTGTCTTCTCCATAATTTCATAAGAAAAGAGATGACAATTGACCCAATAGAGAACAAGTTGGATATATTACAACTAACATCCTCTAGCATAGAAGGTTATTTAATCACAACAATTGAAACATGGACTTCTTGGAGAGATACTATGATAATTAATATGTTCAATCGGTGGAGACAAAATATATAATGAAGTTCGTTTGGTTGTATGAACTTCTTGAAGTAGTAATTAATGTAGAAACAACTATATGTACATCAAATGAATGAATGAACTTGTTTGGCATGTATTCTTGAATCTTTGTTGTAGCGATACTGTCCATTATATTGAATTTTAGTGATGCATCCACTATATTAAATGTTTCTTAAATGATTTAGTCTCTAATTAGATTAAGGCTACTCTTATATGTATGTCAAATGAATGGACTTCTTGTTTGACATGTATTTTTGAATCTTGGTTGTAGTGATACCATCCATTATATTGAATTTTAATGATGCATCCATTATATTTAGTGTTTCTTAAATGTATTCTTGAGTATTGATTGGTTTTTAGGTATGGTATTGGAAAACACTCGTGGCCCTAGAAAAAAGAAAGGTTGTGGGCTAAAGAAAAAAATGAAAAATTATTTTAGGCTCTTCTTGATTTGCGAAAGAGCAGAAAGTATGATGCTGATCGTGATTTCAAATTGGGTCACTAAAGTTCAATTGAGAGGATACTTGTAATGACTTTGCCAAATTTAGGTTTGAAAGCCAATCCTCATATTAAATCTAGGATGAAAACCCTGAAACAACAATTCAACATTATGTATGATATGTTGCATGGGCCAAGCAATACTAGTTTTGGGTAGGCTGATAAGTCAAGTAATGCGTTGTTGCAGAAAAAGTCAATTTGGGCGGAGTATTTAAAGATATTTATGTAACATTCATGTAATGTTTTTATTTCATACGAATAATGCTTTGTTTATTTTTACTAACGAAATTAACCTTCAATGTATTTTTTTTTATTTTTTTATTTTTTTAAGAGCAATGAGAATGCAGGATAATTTAAAGGACAAGTGTTATCCACACTATAATTTACTTTCTTTAATGTTTGGGAAATATTGTGCATCTAGAAGAGATGTTGAAACTCCTACAGATGTTAGAGGAATTGGAAAGAGAAGAAAATGCCAAAGGAAATAATGATTTGGAGGGTGAAGATGTTGGAGATGCTTCTCATATTGGAATCTGGGTTCCCCATGCACATGTCCCAACTACTTTTGTTGAGGTGAGTTTGAAGAAGAAAAAGAAAAAAAAGAGTTGATAGTGATGAAATATTTGTAGAGATAATGAAATAGTTACCTTTCTCGGCGATGTGTTAGTGAACGGAATAGTCGTGCGACTTAAGATCCATCAGTTAAGGAATTGAGATTAAAGATCAATAATGAGCTTTTGAATATACAAGGTCTAAGTAGGATCAGAAGGCACAAAGAAATGATAAAAATTGGATTAGATCGCATGTTAACTGAACCTTTTCTTTTTTTTTTTAACTATTGCTCATGAATTGGCTTATTTAATGTGCAGTTGAAGAAAAATGTGTCAATTTGAAACTTTAAATATTTGGGATGCACTTATTATTCCCTTTATTTCTCTTGTCCTTTTGAGTTGGCATTGAATCATTAATTGGGTTAAGTTTCTTTACATTCTTCTTTTATTTTTACCGTTATGGTCATTTATTACTTTTCACAATTCCACCTTTTATTTTATCTTTTGATTTTAAAGGAAAATGTTTCTAAGGCATTGAAAATTGTATGCTATTCTTATTTTGAAAATATTTTTGAAAAGCAGTGTCACTGTCATATTTTTTTTTAACCAAAATACTTTTCACACCTAAAAGAAATGGTTGCAACCTTATATTGTTGGCAAGTTAATTGTTATCACTCCAAGAAGTCACTCCAAGGGTGCTATTGACTCAATACATTCTTAAAGCGTGTAACTATATTCCCGAACTCATATCTTTGTGATGCACATAGCAGCCTCTTTTAATTAAGGTTAAATTTTAACCTTTATAAAAAGTGGTAGCACAATTATGTCGCTAGTATTCACGCCTGATAAGGGAAAACATGGTCGGTACTCGGCAGCGACTCGTGCCATCATTCGGATGGATCCCAAGTTTTTTTCGCTTTTCCTTATTTTATTGCTCGTGAAAATAGGAATGCAACAAATAAAGATCATATTCGAGAAATTTTGGTGTATTTTGACCATGTAACGATGATAATATTAATAAGGAAGACACCTCAAATTAGTTTAATTTTATTTGTTGCTTTATTAATGGAAATTGGAACAAGAGGCATCAAACACAAGTGCAGATGCACACCAAATACGGCATCGTATTATCCTTTTGGCAGCTTCCTTTAGCCCGACCTTGGTACTCCGCTGCACACTTCAGCGGACATGTTATTGGATTACACTTTTCATTTGTGAAGGAAAGGTTACATTTTTTTGGTTGAGCCATGCTTGGTTCTATCATCAGTAGAGCTACAACAAAAGACATCAATAGTAAGTCTAGCTTTTGAATGCAAATAAGAAAATTTTAATTCAAATGGATTGTTGGCTTATTTTTCATTCAATAACTACATTAAAGGCAGACAAACAGGGAAAGATAATGGAACAAACTTGAGAAAACGAGGATGGAAAAGAAAATAGGAGTGAATAAAAGTTTAGCCATCTGTTCTCTTCTCTTCTTGCCTCTCCTCTTCTCCTTGTATCTTTCGTTTATTGATGAATGGTCGAGTTACCAATGCCCACTCTATGAAACTATTTATAATTGTCTTTGCATCTAATTTGAATGTGCCATTAATGAAAAAGATGGAACACTTTAAAGATTGGGCCCAAAATAAAACTTTATTCATTTTGGGAAAACACACCATACTCACCTTATTTATATGTATTTGAAATGATGGTGCCCGAGGTCTTTTGAACACTCGACTAATCCACACGTACCACTGAGTCTATGAGTGTATCTACCTGAAATTGAACCTCCGATACTCTTTGTTACTTACTGATGTCTTTGCACCGTGCCATGCCCGTGAGGGCGCAATTATTTTTCAGTTTATATTATGTATTAACAACAATCCGTATTGATTTCAAAATCCCGCAAACCCCAAATCCTAATTATTATAATTTTAATTTTTTAAAATTTAAAACTAATTTTTAATTAATTTAATTCTTGTTTTCTTGATTACTATTGGAGCATATTATTAATTAGAGCATTTTAACCCATAAAATATATTATTATATTTACCCTCTTAGAATTTTTGTTGTCTTTCACAAACATCTCTCCCTCCCTCTCCCCTTCTCTCGTTGATTGCCACAAATCTCTTTAATAGCTTTACATTTGCAATCTCTCTCTTTTACTCCCACTTAAATCCTTCTCTTAATCATTTCCATGAATCCTTCTCTCAATCAAGTGAATTGGTCATATCTATCTTGATTGTTTCAAATGTATGATTAAGTTTGAGATAATGTAACAACTTATTCCAAGTGAATATTTGCTATATGAAATTTCGATTTTGTGTTATATGAGTTGTGTTCTATTGAAATTTTATAAAATAAATAATATTTTCAAAATTTTCTCATAAAATTAAATTATAATTTAATTTCTGTCACAATGAAAAATGTTTGAATTCAAAATTTTCTGTAATGGTCAATCTATATTTATGCTAATTTATTGAAGCATGATGGTATCCATTTATGACAATATAAATATTGAATATCAATTTCTGAAATTGCTATATTTTTGAAAAAAATATATCTAATAAATTTATTTTTGATTAATTATTTAACAATTAATATAACTAGTATTGGTGACAGTAAAACATATTATTGAGAATTAAATGAATTATTAATTCAATTATGCTTATGTCATTTTTGGTTTGGGAAATGAAATGGATCACGAATCGAATGGAATGAAATTTTGAATGGAGAGAATGAAGAAATCAAATAATAAATTCAATTCCATTCCATGCCACTCCATTCTATTCCTATATATCAAACATGTAGATAAGAGTAACAAAAAATTTTAATTTAATTATTATTAGTGCTTCTAGAAAGTATTAATTCTGTTATATTTTAGGAATTACAAAAAAAAAAAAAAATTTAATTCAATTACTATTTTTGGTCGATTAAATCATAATTTTCTGATTGGTTGATTTCTAATTTTTTTAATTAGTTGCAATTGGTTAACACTTTGATAAAAACATTGCCAATTAAATTAATTTTTAATTAACGCTAATGACAACAAGAAATTTTATCTCTCTTTACATCATATTCTCAAATCTATCTAATATTATTTTCTATTATATTTTTATATGAAATATTTTGCATAATTAACATGAATTTTGAAGAATTTGAAAATTTTGAAAAATGTGTGTGTGTGTGTGTGTGTGTTTTATTTTATTTTATCCTATGGATCATCCACTTTTGAATTTTTTAAAAATTTAATGGCGTTAATTTGTAGTATCATACTTTTTAGTTAAAAATGACTTCAAACAAATTAGAATGTAATAAGTTGTCTTTAAATTCATGTTGACTTTAAATTAAATAGAAATAATTACTAAATCTCCAACTATCATAAGACTCTATAATGCATTATTTAAATTAGGGACTTTAAATTAAAAAGAAATGATTACTAAATCTCCAACTATCATAAGACTCTATAATGCATTTTTTAAATTAGGATACCAAAATAATGTCGACCTTGAAATAGTAATAAGAGGGATAAAAATAAAATTTATTGAAATTAATGCAAGATTTTAAAATTATTTCAAGTGTAAAATTATATTTATATAGTGAATAAATTGTATTCCATTAGAAAATTTTTTAAAACGCATACAAAAATTATGTGTTTGAATTTTTAATGAAATAAAATGTTAGTTTTCTGTATATGAAATTTAAAAATATTTAAATCATATTCAAGTTCACACTGAGAATGTTTTAAATTAATATATGATGATAGGAATATATAAAAGAAAATTGTATCACTATATATTTTATAAGCACGTTGACAGTCTTTGTATAAATATATTGAATTTTCTAAATCTTTTTTTTTTTGTTAATATCAATAGAAATAAATTTATTTAATTTACATAAAATTAATCTAAAAAATTATAATTTGCTATGCATTTAAAATAATGAAATTTATATGCAATTTTTACAACGATGTATTTTTCAACATGTAGATTCATGAAGTTTTTATCGATACACACGCAAATATATGTATTTTTCTCTTATGCTAAATATTACTAAAAATAATTTTTTAATATAATTAAAAGTTCAGAAAAAAAAAATCAAATGTTAATGATGCTTAAAATTAAAATTTTGTTCATTAGTTTGGAACATATTTTATTTTCTTTCGTATTCTCCTTATTTTCATAACTAAAGATGAAAAATTATTATTATTATTATTATTATTATTATTATTATTATTATTATTATTATTATTATGTTTTCTTTTTATTGCTCTAATATTTTTAAGTTTCAAGTGGGTCTTTAAGTTTTTTCCAGAATAAGATTTAAGGAAAATAATAAATATATTGTAAATGTAGCCAAAATTTTATATGTTAGCATAGCATATTATACATGTTTTATAACTTTATTAATAAAATATTATTTTTAATAATAACTTAACACATAACAAAATAAATTGTAATAGTAATTTACTTAGTTTATTTTCTCTTATTCTAGAGATCTTGACAATTATTAAACTGAATCACGAATATATTTTATTTTTCAAAAGAGCCCAATAATTAAATATGTGCTTTAAATTGTGTACAAAAGGTTTTAATTGGTTATAGAGCCAGTTGTTCTGCTTTTTTGTATATAATTTTATGAAATGCATTAGGTATTATAAATTTGAATTCAAATAAATCATTAAATACAATAATAATTTGATAATGTATCATAATTCTTAATAAAAAAGGGCTTAATTGTGAACTGATTTTTGAGTTGCCATAAAATCTCATTCAAAAAAACACCTTTTTTTTTTTGGCTACCTCATTAGAAGTCAAATCTTGTAGGATTAATTTTGAATGGTTTCAAAGAGAATAATTAATTATTATAACTCTCGCGATATTTTATTTTTTTTATGATTGTTTTTTTTATAACTAAAAGAGGGTTGAACCTGTTGTTTTTGTCCCACATTGGTAGAATACTTCGACATTAGTATAAAAAGTTGTTTTGAATTTTTTATATTATTTGTCCCACATTGGAGAAAGTGTTTTTTAAACTTGAGATTGAAGTTATATAAAGAGCTCAACTCTTCATTTGTAAAACACACCTCAAAGTTGTACTTTGTCAAGAAGTAGTGGATTGATCATCGGCGCCCGAGGACGTAGGTAATTCTATACCGAACCTCATAAATTTCTTGTCTTGCTCTTTTTATTGCTTTATTATTAGTTTCTGCATTACTTTAATTTCTTATATATTCAATAGCAATAGTTATAGTATTGGTGTTTGGCACAAGTGGGGTGTCCGGCACAACAATTGGTATCAGAGTTAGGTTGAATAGTGTTGATACAAAGGTGTTCCTCTGTTAGGATCCTTGATTCCACGTTTGATGTCTAAGAAAGACCTTATCTAAGCGAGTGCCCGGAGACCATTGTGGCTCAGTCGCTCCCTAGAGGTCGGCCTAGTCAAAGTGGAATTTCATAAGATAAAACAAAGTAGACACAATTGGTACGTATTATTCACCCTAGGCCTTTTGCTTTGTTGGTTGCTATTGAATATATAGAAGATGGAAGAAACTAGTGCAGCAGTAAAAGAAACTTTGTCCACACGAACTCCAACCCCTTCGGCTTCGACATCATCATTGAAGACGATAGCTAATGCTCAGTTTCAGGTGGAGAAATTTGATGGTACCAATAATTTTGGTATGTGGCAATGTGAGGTGATGGACGTCTTGTATCAACAAGAACTAGATATTGCTTTGGATGATAAACCAGTAGATATGGGTGACAGAGATTGGGAAAGGATTAATCGTCAGGCATGTGGTACGATTCGTCTGTGTCTCGCCAAAAATCAGAAATATTGTGTTATAAGGGAGACATCTGCAAAGAAATTGTGGAAGACTTTGGAGGATACATTTACGACCAAGAGTTCGAAAAATCAGCTCTATTTGAAAAAGAAATTGTTTCGTTTCCAGTATCAACCAGGTATTTCGACTAATGACCATATAAATGCTTTCAATAAAATTTTGGCCGATTTGTTAAATTTGGATGATAAGGTGAAAGATAGGATAAAGTCATATTGTTACTGAATTCTCTCCCTGATGAGTATGAACATTTGACCACCACTTTATTGTATGGGAAAGATAAAGTTGCTTATGATGTTGTTTGTATTGCATTGATTAGTACTGAATGTAGAAAGAAGGATCAGATGGTCCATAAAGAAATAGCAGAAGCACTAACAATAAGGGGACGTTCTCAGAGTTGTATGCCTGGAAGGAAAAGTAAATCTCATGGGAGGAGTAAATCTCATGGTAGACCTGCTAAAGATGAATGCACTTTTTGTCGTGAGAGGGGGCATTGGAAGAAAGATTGCCCTAAATTACAGTAGAAGAATAAAGGCAAAACACATTCTAATGTCAATATAGCCAATGATGATGGAAGTGAGTCAGATTTATCTCTTGTTGGAACATCTTCGTTACATTATTTTGGTAAGTGGATATTGGATTTTGGTTGTTCTTATCACATGTGTCCTAATAGAGAATGGTTTTCTAATTTTGAAGAATTAGATGGTGGGGTTGTTTTTATGGGAAATGATAATACTTGTAAAACAACTGGAATATGATCAATACAGTTGAAATGTCAAGATGGAACTATTAAGACCTTGACTGATGTTAGGTATGTTCCAAGCCTAAAGAAGAATCTGATTTCATTGGGTGCCTTAGAATTTAAAGGGTTTACTATCACTTTGAAAGATGGAACCTTAAAGATTAAATCAGGTGCACTGGTGGTGATGAAAGGAAAAAGGAAAAATAACTTGTATTATTTACAAGGTAGTACAATTATTGGCTCAACAGCTATTGTTTTTGAGAAAAATGCAGGCTCAGATACAACCAAGTTATGGCATATGCGATTAGCACATGCAGGAGAAAAATCTTTGTAACAATTAGCTAAGCGAGGTTTGTTAAAGGGTGCAAAGGTGTGCAAACTTGAATTTTGTGAGCACTGCATTCTAGAAAAAAAAATTAGACTGAAATTTGGCACAGCAATCCACCAGATTGAACGTATTTTAGGCTACATCCATATAGATGTATGGGGGCCCACAAAAACGGCTTCATTGGGTGGTATGCATTATTTTGTCACTTTTATTGATGATTTTTCTAGAAGAGTTTGGGTGTGTTCTATGAAACATAAAAATGAAGTGTGTAATATTTTCCTTAAGTGGAAAAAATTAGTTGAAACTCAAACTAGCAAAAAGATTAAACAGCTCAGATCAGATAATGGTGGTGAATACACGAGTGACCCATTTATGAAGGTATGCCAGGATGAAGGTATTGTTTGACACTTCACAGTTTGAAATACACCACAGCAGAATGGGGTGGTAGAGCGCATGAATTCGACTTTGCTGGAGAAAGTTCGATGTATGTTGTCTAATGCTGGGTTAGGCAAAAGGTTTTGGGCTAAGGCTATTAGATATGTGTGTCATCTCATCAACCGTCTACCATCATCTGCAATAGGGGGAAAAACACCCTATGAGGTATGGTCTGGAAAGCCTGCTAGTGATTATGATTCTTTACATATATTTGGTACTATGGCTTATTATCATGTTAAAGAATCTAAGTTGGATCCAAGAGCTAAGAAAGCAATATTCTTGGGGATAAGTGCATGAGTCAAAGGATACCGTCTTTGGTGTCTAGAGATGAAAAAAATGATTTTAAGTAGAGATGTAACTTTTGATGAACTTACAATGATGAAGAAAATAATACGCAATAAGTCACGAGTTGAAGAGAAGACTAGTGGTACTCAACAACAAGTGGAGGTTGCGACAATTTTGGAAAACCCAGTGAGAAATGAGACTACACAAGGTAACTCTCCTGTTACGATGGGGAATAGTGTACAAGAAGAGGAGATTTCAATTCGAGAATCTTCACAGCAACAAGAATCAATTGTTTCTCAAAGGCCAAGACGAGAAATTCGAAAACCTACTTGGTATACTGATATGGTGGCCTATGCACTTCCAGTTTTGGATGATAATGTTCCTTACACTTTCAAAGAAGCAATAAGGAACTCTGAATCAGACAAGTGGAAAAAAGCAATGGATGAAGAAATGCAATCTCTTCATCAGAATCAGACTTGAGAGCTAGCCCAACTGCCCAAGGGTAAGAAAGCAATTGGTTGCAAATGAGTTTATGTAAAGAAAGAAGGATTTTCAAATGCAAATAATGTTCGCTTCAAAGCTAGATTGGTAGCTAAGGGATATGCACAGAAGGAAGGCATTGATTATAATGAGGTTGCTGGAAAAGAAAATTGAGTATGTAAACTAGGTAAATCGTTGTATGGTTTAAAACAGTCTCCAAGACAGTGGTACAAACGATTTCATCAGTTTATGATGGGTCAGAAGTACATCAGAAATAAACATGATCATTGTGTTTATTTTCACAGACTACAAAATGGATCTTTTATATATTTACTCTTGTATGTTGATGATATGTTGATAGCTTCAAAGAATAGGGAAGAAATCAACAAGTTTAAAAGTCAGTTAAATCAAGAGTTTGAGATGAACGATCTTGGTGAAGCAAAGAAGATACTTGGCATGGAGATTCGCAGAGACAGAATGAGAGGAAGAGTTAGTTTGTCTCAGAAATAGTATTTGAAGAAGGTAGTACAGAGTTTTTGCATGTCTGAGCAGTCAAAATCAGTTCCTTATGCAAATGTAGTTGGTAGTCTGATGTATGCAATGGTGTGTACTAGACTTGATATTTCACAAGCTGTTAGTATGGTGAGCAGGTATATGCATGATCCGGGTAAAGGACATTGGCAAGTTGTGAAATGGAGTTTGAGATATATTATGAATACGATTGATATTGGTATAGTATTTGAGAAAAGTAATACTATTGATCAACGTGTTGTTGGATATGTGGATTTAGATTTTGCAGGTGATTTGGATAAACGTCGATCAACTACTGGATATATTTTTACATTTGCTAATGGTCCAGTGAGTTGGAGGTCTACTTTACAATCTACCATTGCTTTGTCTATAACAGAAACAGAGTACATGGCAATTTCAAAGGCTGTTAAGGAAGCTATTTGGTTGCAAGGTTTACTTGAAAATTTGGGAGTTGTTCAGAAGCACATGGTTGTATTCTGTGATAGCCAGAGTGCTATTCACTTGGCAAAGAACCAAGTCTACCATACACGAATGAAGCATATCGACGTTCGGTTTCATTTTATGCGGAATATTATTCTCCTTATTTTCATAACTAAAGATGAAAAATTATTATTATTATTTTTTTATGTTTTCTTTTTATTGCTCTAATATTTTTAAGTTTCAAGTGGGGTCTTTAAGTTTTTTCCAGAACTAGATTTAAGGAAAATATTAAATATATTGAAAATGTAGCAAAATTTTCATATGTTAGCATAGCATATTATACATGTTTTATAACTTTATTAATAAAATATTGTTATTAATAATAACTTGAAACATAACAAAATAAATTGTAATAGTAATTTACATAGTTTGTTTTCTCTTATTCTAGAGATATTGACAATTATGTGTCTTGGTAATTCAAAACATTAAACTAAATCGCGAATATGTTTTATTTTTTTAAAAGAGCCCAATAATTAAATATGTGCTTTAAATTGTGCACAAAAGGTTTTAATTGGTTATAGAGCCAGCTATTCTTCTTTTCTGTATATAATTTTATGAAATGCATTAGGAATTATAAATTTGAATTCAAATAAATCATTAAATGCAATAATAATTTGACAATGTATCATAATTCTTAATAAAAAAGGGCTTAATTTTGAACTGATTTTTGAGTTATTATAAAATCTCATACAAAAAAAACACTTTTTTTTGGGGTACCTCATTAGAAGTCAAATCTTGTATGATTAATTTTGAATGGTTTCAAAGAGAATAATTAATTATTATAACTTTCGCGATTTTTTTTTTAATTACTAAAAGAGGGCGGTACCTCTATTTATTTATTAATATAACCTTACTTTTGGCAGAGGAATACCGTGGTTACGAGATAAGCAAAGAGAGATTACAGAAAAACTTTCCCAAAAAAACAACACCACCAATCAAATCAGGACAACAAAACCAAACATAACTAACAAAGAAGATAAAAACATAAACACAACAACCAAAACCAAATCAAAATACACCAAACAAAACTCTAGAGTTGAACTAATGACAAACAGAAATGAGACCCCACCTATCCATCCAAAAAATACCTTTCAGATAATGTGATAGAAGGTGTTGTTCTTCATAAATTACATTGTTTCCCATTTCTCCTTCTTTAGCAAGAAAATCAGCCACACTATTGCCTTCCCTATATTGATGCATCACCATGACGTTCACTCCTTCTAACTCTACCAAGAGCTCCTCCTAAAAATCCCAAAGATATCACAAAGTATGTCTACCTTTTTGAAGTCAATTAATTACAATTCGCGAGTCACTTTCAATAATCACATTAAAATAATGCAAACATTTACACAAATGAATTCCTTCCCTCATTGAATCTACAATGATTCTGGGATACTGGGAAAGTGAACCATCATTAGTTATTGTAATTCCTAAACCTCCTTATGAAACAAAACTAAAACAATCATACTAACAAAGCCCACCAATCCCATTAGATATCTAAAAACCTCACTCCTTTAAAACAACCAGCAAAAGCACACTTAAGCAATGCCAAATTTGAATGTTCTCCCACCATAAAGATTTGTGCAGATTTTTGTAAATAAATATATGAGCATTTCTTTCAATTCATAAGCCTCATAAAACTGCAAAAACTACATTTATCCACAAAGCATGAGCATCCTTCCTTTTACCAAAACCAGCAAAACAAATGGAATTGAGATAATTAAACAATGTAACCATGTTCTATAAATTGATAGAATACATATGATGGATATGTTCTAAATCATATTATATTCATGAGATGGCAGGTAAGGGATGTGCAGTTGATTTTTTTTATTTAAATTTAAATTTTTTATTTTTTATAAAATTGTTGAGCCTATAAGAAAGTTGAAGAGCAAAAGGAAGTAAATGACAGTTGTTTCACTTCCAGCCAATTGTTAGTTTTTCTTATACGCACACAAAGAATTACTTGAACATTAGTTTGTTTCCTTATGTTAGTTATTTTTTATTAAGAATTGGTTTCGGATAACTACAAATGTAATTAGTGTTGAAAGTTAAACTTGACTCGTCGGCAGTCGTTTCTGTTGACATTGGAGATTGGCAGGCAACCTACTCCGCTTACCAGCCCACCTCCGTTGAAGTTTAATTCCCACCATTGTTGATTATATTGTTGTATGATTTACTATAAATAGATGTGTGTGTGTGCAATGAAGGATGCGGTGTGTTGAGAGTGTAAAGCCAGTGAGCGTGAGAGAGAGTTTTGATTTGAAGTTCTTTATATCCATTTTGAGATTGAAATATATTGTTATTGTGCATTTATTCTCACCGAGTTTTAGTCACAACCAATGACCGAGTGTTCCTCTCTACCTATCAGTGGTATTAAGGCGTCTAGCAACGCTGAAATCTGTCAAACAAGACGAACAGATCTCTTAGATTTGAAGTTGCTCAAAATAAAAAATTGAGTCTACCATTGTGAAATTCGACTCGAGACGATTCCGACGGTGGAAACCACATCTCAAACGGACTTCGGTAGGTTTTGCACGCGCTCACACGCACCTCAGACGTTTGTAGTGCCATTTCGAGGCGATGCACGCGCCGACGAAGACTCTGGCCGCCGGCGACATGTGCCCACGCGCTCCGCACGTGTCTTCCTCGCTCGCTTGATGAGACCTGACCCGACCAGAAAGTCTTTCACAGTCGGGATGTCATCTTTGAAGAAAATGAATCCTGGAAATGGGACCAAGATGAATGTTCAAAAGATGCAGAATTGACACTTGAAGGAGAAGAACCAACACAGACAAGAGAAGTGACTATTGAACCACAAGTTCTCGAGCTGCAGACACCTCCACATGGTTCACCATAGAGGAATGAAGCTCTATCACCAATAGAGCGTGAAATCTCAGACATGAGACCTAGAGGAGCTCGAAATCTGGCTGACTTATATGAAACTACAGAACCAATAGAAGAGTATGTTACTCTATACTGTCTGTTGTTGACCGGGGACCCGGTTAGCTTTGAGGAAACTAACAAAGAAGACAAATGGAGAAAAGCGATGGATGAGGAGATTCAATCCGTTGAGAAGAACAAGACTTGGGAGTTGACGAATCTCCCGAAGGGCCGCAAAACCATTGGTGGGAAATGGGTCTACAAGACCAAGAAGAACACTCAAGGAGAAGTTCAGAGATACAAAGCAAGACTTGTTGCCAAAGGCTACAAGCAGAAAGAAAGGATTGGTTATGGAGAAAGTTTTTCCCTGGTTGCTAGACTTGAAACCATTAGATTACTAATTTCACTTTCAGCACAAAATGGATGCAAGATTTACCAGCTGAACGTGAAATAAGAATTTCTGAACGGTTTTCTTGAAGAAGAGATTTATATCGATCAACCACTTGGATATGTGAAGAAGGGCAATGAAGATAGAGTGTACAAGTTGAAGAAAGCACTCTATGACTTGAAGCATGCACCTCTTGCGTGGAACATGAGGATTGATGACTACTTCCAGAGGAATGGATTTGAGAAGTGTCCCTATGAGCATGCACTATACATAAAGATGGAGACATATGGAAGCATGCTGATAGCCCGCCTATATGTTGATGATCTGATCTTCACCGACAACAATCCAGAGATGTATGCCACTTTCAAGAGGAGCATGGTCAAAAAATTCGAAATGACAGATATTGGCCAGATGGCTCACTTCCTTGGCATAGAAGTCGTGCAAAGCGAGAAGAGAATCTTCATCTCCCAGGGTCACTATGCAAAAGAAGTACAGAAGAAGTTTGGGATGGACAAATGCAATCCTATGACAACTTCAGTTGAAACTGGATTGGAATTGAGAAAGAATAAGGAAGGAGATGTTGACCCCACATATTTCAAGAGTCTGGTTGGAAGCTTGAGGTATTTGATGTGCACCAAACCAGATATACTCTATGGAGTTGGACATGTTAGCAGGTACATGGAGACTCATGAGCAGTCCCACCTTAATGCAGTGAAAATGATACTCCGATATGTCAAGGGTACCATCATTGATGGTATGTTCTATTCATCGAGAGGTGATTGCAAACTTATTGGCTATTCAGATAGCGATTGGGGAAGAGATCTTGATGAAAGAAAAAACACAATGGGATTCACATTTTTCATGGGAGTTACAGCGTTTACATGGTTTTCGAAGAAGCAACCCATCGCAACGTTGTCATCATTTTAAGCTGAGTATGTTGCTACCAGCTCAGCTGTTTGTCATGGTATATGAATTAGGAATGTACTGAAGTATCTAGAATTCTTTCAAGATAACCCCACAAAAGTCTACATCGACAACCGATCAGCGATTGCACTTGCGAAAAATCCAGTTTACCATGAAAGAAGCAAACATATGGATACTCGGTATCATTTTATCAGGGAACATATCAAGAATAAAGAAGTGGAGTTGATATCTTGCAGAACGTATGATCAGATTGCTGACATTTTCACGAAGCCACTTAGGCATGATATTTTTGCAATACTAAAGACAATGCTCGAAATGACAAATTAAGGAGAGCCAAGTTTAAGGGGGGATGTTGAAAATTAAACTTGACTCGTCGGCAGCCGTTTCTGTTGACATTGGAGATTGGCAGGCAACCTACTCCACCTACCAGCCCACCTCCATTGAAGTTAAATTCCCACCATTGTTGATTATATTGTTGTATGATTTACTATAAATAGATGTGTGTGTGTGCAATGAAGGATGCGGTGTGTTGAGAGTGTAAAGCCAGTGAGCGTGAGAGAGAGTTTTGATTTGAAGTTCTTTATATCCATTTTGAGATTGAAATATATTGTTATTGTGCATTTATTCTCACTGAATTTCAGTCACAACCAGTGACTGAGCGTTCCTCTCCACCCATCAATTAGTGCATAGGTAGACGTTTTTCAAATTTGGTATATATGATTTAAGAAAGAGTTGTAAACTGTGCTCAAGTATTGAGACAAAAGATTAGAAGAAGTGCCAACAGAGCATCCAAGTCTAAAATGAAGGCCAAGTTGAACCAAAATTTACTATTTGCACTATTATTGCAGTATTTGCTATTGAGGTTGGCTGGTGGGGTATTATTCATGCTATTATGCAAGTATAGCTATTTATTTGTTTTAGGAGTTTTAGTCCTTTGAAATTTTTATGTAGTTTTTTTTCTCTATACCATTTTAAAGTAATCTCATGACTAGCACGTTACCTTTTAGATGAATGAAGGGTAAAGATTAAAAGGTTTCAAGAGAGATTAAAGGCTAAGATTCTAAATTTTTCCATTGCTTAATGAAAACTTCTATTGAGGTTCTTGCACAGGTACTTATTTCCATAAAATAATTTCATATTTGAATTCTCTTTTGGGATATAAGTATAAACCCTGAAATTCATCATTCTTGTTCTCTCTTTAATCCCTTTGTATTCTTTATCTGTCTTTCTGTTTTCTTACTGTTGCAATTTTAATTCAATTGTTGGATATCAACTTTTACTTCCAAGTGTTTGCATTAGTAAATTTTGGAATTGTTGCCAACTATAGATTCTACTGCGAACAATGAACCATCATTAGTTTTTGTAATTCCTAAACCTCCTTATGAGGAAATCGTAAACTTTTCGAAGAAGCTAATCAAACCTTTGTCCCCAACAGTTTTATGACTTTAGTTGGAGCGATAAACATGTTGTATTAGTTCATCTGAAGGTTTTGTAAAGCAGCAGCCTCCAACTGAAGTGTACCTGCATACGATAAGAACTTACTCTATCCAAGTAAAAGCTCTTGCAATGAAGCACACTAGATTCCTTGGCAAACTGAAGCTCAAAACATATCTAGTGAGCATTTTCCCTTTGCAACTAATCTTTGCATTATAAAAAAATAAGTTGTTGTGATTTACGTGCTGTTCACATTTGGAGAACTCTTACATTTGTATGAGTGAAGGTGTGATTGGTCCCCTTTTTCGCCTATATTCCCATGCAAGGATATTTCGTTAACCCAAAATCTAGAAAATAGGTTTGGAGTTATGCATTAGAAGCTAACTTATTTCACTGACTAGGGTATGCTTGCAAATAACAGAGGCAAGGAGTTTTTTTGTGATATGCCAATATGCTTCCAAATAACCCCAACACCATAAATCTATTTCCAATTAATTTGCCTATAAAAGTGAGACTGATTCTTTGATTGCATTCTTATATTTTCTATTTGTTTAAAAAAGTATATTTTGGTCTTCTTCAGTGTCATTGATTAAATTTCTGTTCACTTAATGCTTGTACTTTTTTCCCTCATGATGGATTTATATTTGTAAATTTTTCTTTCATGTGTATCTATTGCGGTTATAGCATAAGACAGGATAAGTTGGTAGCAATAGAGACATATACAAAAAACATGCAATGTGTAATATCTTGGTGGTACCATTTTACATCCCATTTGTAAAGAAGTTACATACAAAAAAAATTCTCTAAGTGAAAGGTATATCATGGATTTCTATTTAAAAAGAACATCTACCGCCCAGCATATGAGAGTGACGATTTGCACAACGCAACTTAGAATGAATAGACAAGTTTTTACCGAATTATGTTCCATGCTCCAAAGTTTAGGTAGATTAAAAGACACAAAAAATATATTGGTGGATAAACAAGTGGCTATGTTTTTGCATATTATTGGTCATCATCAAAATTATAGGGTAATAAAAAAAGATTTTCTGCGATTGAATGAAACTATTAGTCAGAATTTCAATAATATCTTGAGCGTCATTATATGGTTACAAAGAGAGTTACTTAAGAAGCCAGAGCCAGTACTAGCAAACTCAAAAGATGGGAGGTGGAAGTGGCTCAAGGTATCTATACATGCATATTTTTTCCATAAATACATTCATAATTTCATTAAAAGAATCTAACTTATTTTACTTACTTTTCCTCAAACACACAAGAATTTCCTCAGAGCTTTAAATGGGACATACATAAGAGTGAGGGTACTTGTACAGGATAAAACTAGGTATAGGACAAGAAAAGGGGAAATAACTACTAATGTCTTGGCCACATGTTCTCTAGATATGCAATTCATTTACATATTGCCTAGTTGGGAACACTTGGTTGTTGATGGTAGAATTCTTCGAGATGCAGTGAGTAGGAGGAATGGATTAAAAGTCTAACATGGTAAGTAGCAAGTACATACAATTTGTGATAAAGCTATACCATATACTTACACAAAATATCAATTGGTGTATGTTGTTTGTAGGTGATATTGTATTAATTGATGAAACTAGGGTCAGAGTAGAGGCTAAGTTAAAATTATGGAAAGAAACTTTGGAATCTAAAGGCTTTAGGATAAGTACAAATAAGATAAAATATACGAAATGTAATTTTAGTAATGTTGGAGTGTCAAGCTTGCCTGAAGGAAATCCAAGCAGCCCATTTATTGAGAAATCCAATGGCTGATGTTATTTCTTTTACTATGAGGGGCAGTGATGTAATTTACATGAAATGAATTGTAAATAGATAAGGAATAAACAGCAGGTGGCAGGGGTTTGCGGCTCTTCAGTTTTATAGCAGCGCACAAGGTTTTCTTTGCTCCAGCCGCGAGAGACTCTTGCAGAGCCGCAGCGAGACTTCTACTTCTCCAGCCACGAGAACCTTCCCAATCGAGAGAGGAGACCTGCAACGAGGAAGCCATCACCGCCAAGAGATCCTTCAGCAGTAGCGCGCGAGAGAGGGAGACGGTAGGAGGTGGGTGCGGCGTGGGTATCTGCAACGGAGGTTCGCGCAAGGGTAAGGCAAGGTAAAAGCTCATATTTAGTTTCTTGGGGAGGGTTTCTTTTAGAGAAATCAGGGAGGAATATAGGGAGAAACCTAGGGTTCTTCGCTGGTGCGAAGGGGGGATTTCTTGGATTATTCTTGGGCTGATTTCTAGAGGAGATCGGTAAGACAAGAAAGGGTAAATCTGTGTGTACTTGTATTTATTTTCGCTGATTTAATGAAGTGTCTCTAGAGGTGAGTTTCTGCAGTGGATGTAGGCTAATTTTTGGGCTGAAACACGTAAATGTGTTCTTGTGGGTTGTGATTGTGGCGTGTTTTTGTTTTTGCTGAATATTATTTGGTGAACATATATTTTTCTTGATCAGACTTTGCACACACTCGCGTCAAAATAAATAGGTTTAAGTTTAGGTGTGATTCTGGTTGATGATTGGACAAAAAATTAGATTGTTATTGTGGTTTGTTTGGAATTAATTAAAATCTGAAAATAGAATTAGCAATCAGCTAAATTACACAAACCAAGTAATGGTAAGAGGAATATTGGAGACAAAGTAATACTTGATGATGAAGAAATAAATAGCACTTGTAGATTTCGATACCTTGGATATATTATGCAAGCTGAAGGAGAAATTGAAGATGATGTAATGCATAGAGTTAAAATAGATTGGGTAAAATGGAGAAGTGCTTCAATTATGCTTTGTGATCATAGAATACCCTTAAAATTAAAAGGGAAGTTTTATATGATAACTACAAGACCAGCTATGATATATGGATCAAAATGTTGGGTGACGAAGAAACATAATATCTAAAAGGTTAAAATTATCGAGATGAGAATGCTTAGATGGATGAGTGATATAACATTGAAAGATAAATAAAGGAATGAAAATATTCGTGGTAAGTTAGGTGTAGTTCCTATAGAAGATAAGATAAGGGAGGGATGACTTAGATGGTATGAACACTTGCAACGTAGGCCACATAGTGCGCTAGTGAGGAAAAGTGAGTTAGTTACTGTGGGGGACAGTAGAAGAGGTAGGGGTAGACTTAAAATAACTTGGGAGGAGATACTGAGTAAGGATTTAATGTCCCTGAATCTGTCAAAAGAAATGGTCCATGATCGCATAAATTGGCAAAAAAGGATTCATATAGTTGACCCTACTTTGTGGGACTTAAGATTTGGTTTTGTTGTTGTTGTTGTTGTATTATCTTATTGATGCTCGGTAGAAAAATTGTGAAAGATTTATCGCACCCTATGAAGTACAAAGATACCATTTGAATGAGTGGAGGGAAGGACACCAACCAACCACCCCTTACAAAGTTTTCAATATGAAACATGTTGCCACTAGGAATGTCACTAAGAGGTGTTTTGGACTACTAAAGCTACATTGGGCCATCCTTAGGAGTCCGTCTTTTCATCCAATCAAAATATAAAGCTGAATTGTTATGAGTTCTTGTCTTCTCCATAATTTCATAAGAAAAGAGATGACAATTGACCCAATAGAGAACAAGTTGGATATATTACAACTAACATCCTCTAGCATAGAAGGTTATTTAATCACAACAATTGAAACATGGACTTTTTGGAGAGATAATATGATAATTGATATGTTCAATCAGTGGAGAAAAAAATATCTAATGAAGTTCGTTTGGTTGTATGAACTTCTTGAATTAGTAATTAATGTAGAAACAACTATATGTACATCAAATGAATGAATGAACTTGTTTGGCATGTATTCTTGAATCTTTGTTGTAGCGATACTATTCATTATATTGAATTTTAGTGATGCATCCACTATATTAAATGTTTCTTAAATGATTTAGTCTCTAATTAGATTAAGGCTATTCTTATATGTATGTCAAATGAATGGACTTCTTTTTTGACATGTATTTTTGAATCTTGGTTGTAGTGATACCATCCATTATATTGAATTTTAATGATGCATCCATTATATTTAGTGTTTCTTAAATGTATTCTTGAGTATTGATTGGTTTTTTAGGTATGGTATTGGAAGACACTCGTGGCCCTAGTAAAAACGAAAGGTTGTGGGTTGAAGAAAAATATGAAAAATTATTTTAGGCTCTTCTTGATTTGCAAAAGAGCAGAAAGTATGATGCTGATCGTGATTTCAAATCAGGTCATTATAGTTCAGTTGAGAGCATACTTGTAATGACTTGCCAAATTCAGGTTTGAAAGCCGATCCTCATATTAAATCTAAAATGAAAACCCTGAAACAACAATTCAACATTATGTATGATATGTTGCATGGGCCAAGCAGTACTAGTTTTGGGTAGGCTGATAAGTCAAGTAATGCGTTGTTGCAGAAAAAGTCAATTTGGGCTGAGTATTTAAAGATATTTATGTAACATTCATGTAATGTTTTTATTTCAAACGAATAATGTTTTGTTTATTTTTACTAATGAAATTAACCTTCAATGTATTTTTATTTTTATTTTTTTAAGAGCAATGAGAATGCTGGATAATTTAAAGGACAAGTGTTATCCACACTATCATTTACTTTCTTTAATGTTTGGGAAATATTGTGCATCTAGAAGAGATGTTGAAACTCCGACAGATTTTAGAGGAATTGGAAAGAGAAGAAAATGCCAAAGGAAATAATGATTTGGAGGGTGAAGATGTTGGAGATGCTTCTCATATTGGGTTCTGGGTTCCCCATGCACATGTCCCAACTACTTTTGTTGAGGTGAGTTTGAAGAAGAAAAAGAAAAAAAAGAGTTGATAGTGATGAAACATTTGTAGAGATAATGAAATAGTTACCTTTCTCGGCGATGTGTTAGTGAACGGAATAGTCGTGCGACTTAAGATCCATCAGTTAAGGAATTGAGATTGAAGATCAATAATGGGCTTTTGAAGATACAAGGTCTAAGTATGATCAGAAGGCACAAAGAAATGATAAAAATTGGATTAGATCGCATGTTAACTTAACCCTTTTTTTTTTTAACTATTGCTCATTAATTGGCTTATTTAATGTGCAGTTGAAGAAAAACGTGTCAATTTGAAACTTTAAATATTTGGGATGCACTTATTATTCCCTTTATTTCTCTTGTCCTTTTGAGTTGGCATTGAATCATTAATTGGGTTAATTTTCTTTACATTCTTCTTTTATTTTTACCGTTATGGTCATTTATTACTTTTCACAATACAACCTTTTATTTTATCTGTTGATTTTAAAGCAAAATGTTTCTAAGGCATTGAAAATTGTATGCTATTCTTATTTTGAAAATATTTTTGAAAAGCAGTGTCATTGTCATATTTTTTTTTTAACCAAAATACTTTTCACACCTAAAAGAAATGGTTGCAACCTTATATTTTTGGCAAGTTAATTGTTATCACTCTGAGAAGTCACTCCGAGGGTGCTATTGACTCAATACATTCTTAAAGCGTGTAACTATATTCCCGAACTCATATCTTTGTGATGCACATAGCAGCCTCTTTTAATTAAGGTTAAATTTTAACCTTTATAAAAATTGGTAGCACAATTATGTCGCTAGTATTCAAATTTGATAAGGGAAAACATGGTCGGTACTGGGTAGCAACTTGTGCCATCATTCGGATGGATCTCAAGTTTTTTTCGCTTTTCTTTATTTTATTGCTCGTGAAAATAGGATTGCAACAAATAAAGATCGTATTCGAGAAATTTTGGTGTATTTTAACCATGTAACAATAATAATATTAATAAGGAAGACACCTCAAATTAGTTTAATTTTATTTGTTGCTTTATTAATGGAAATTGGAACAAGAGGCATCAAACGCAAGTGCAGACGCACACCAGATACGGTAGCGTATTATCCTTTTGGCAGCTTCCTTTAGCCCGACCTTGGTACTCCGCTGCACACTTCAACGGACATGTTACTGGATTACACTTTTCATTTGTGAAGGAAAGGTTACATTTTTTTGGTTGAGCCATGCTTGGTTCCATCATCAGTAGAGCTACAACAAAAGACATCAATAGTAAGTCTAGCTTTTGAATGCAAATAAGAAAATTTTAATTCAAATGGATTGTTGGCTTATTTTTCATTCAATAACTACATTAAAGGCAGACAAACAATGAAAGATAATGGAACAAACCTGAGAAAACGAGGATGGAAAAGAAAATAGGAGTGAATAAAAGTTTAGCCATCTATTCTCTTCTCTTCTTGCCTCTCCTCTTCTCCTTGTATCTTTCGTTTATTGATGAATGGTCGAGTTACCAATGCCCACTCTATGAAACTATTTATAATTGTCTTTGCATCTAATTTGAATGTGCCATTAATGAAAAAGATGGAACACTTTAAAGATTGGGCCCAAAATAAAACTTTATTCATTTTGGGAAAATACACCATACTTACCTTAAGTGAGTATTTATATGTATTTGAAATGATGGTGCCCGAGGTCTTTTGGACACTCGACTAATCCACAGGTACCGCTAATTCCATAAGTGTATCTACCTGAAATTGAATCTCCGATACTCCTTGTTACTTACTGATGTCTTTGCACCGTGCCATGCCCGTGAGGGCGGAATTATTTTTCAGTCTATATTATGTATTAACAACAATCCGTATTGACTTCAAAATCCCGCAAACCCCAAATCCTAATTATTATAATTTTAAATTTTTAAAATTTAAAACTAATTTTTAATTAATTTAATTCTTGTTTTCTTGATTACGATTGGAGCATATTATTAATTAGAGCATTTTAACCCATAAAATATATTATTATTTTTACCCTCTTAGAATTTTGGTTGTCTTTCACAAACATCTCTCCCTCCCTCTCCCCTTCTCTCGTTGATTGCCACAAATCTCTTTAATAGCTTTAAATTTGCAATCTCGCTCTTTTGCTCCCACTTAAATCCTTCTCTTAATCATTTCCATGAATCCTTCTCTCAATCAAGTGAATTAGTCATATCTATCTTGATTGTTTCGTATGTATGATTGAGTTTGAGATAATGTAACAACTTATTCCAAGTATTTAATATTTGCTATATGAAATTTCGATTTTGTGTTATATGAGTTGTGTTCTATTGAAATTTTATAAAATAAATAATATTTTCAAAATTTTCTCATAAAATTTATTTATAATTTAATTTTTGTCACAGTGAAAAATGTTTGAATTCAAAAATTTCTATAATGATCAATCTATATTTATGCTAATTTATTGAAGCATGATGGTATCCATTTATGACAATATAAATATTGAATATCAATTTATGAAATTTCTATATTTTGGAAAAAAATATATCTAATAAATTTATTTTTGATTAATTATTTAACAATTAATATAACTAGTATTGGTGACAGTAAAACATATTATTGAGAATTAAATTAATTATTAATTCAATTATGCTTATGCCATGTTTGGTTTGCGAAATGAAATGGATCGGGAATCGAATGGAATGAAATTTTGAATGGAGAGAATGAAGAAATCAAATAATAAATTCAATTCCATTCCATGCCACTCCATTCTATTCCTATATACCAAACATGTGGATAAGAGTTACAGAAAATTTTAATTTAATTATTATTAGTGTTTCTAGAAAGTATTAATTCTGTAATATTTTAGGAATTACAAAAAAAAAAATTTAATTCAATTACTATTTCTGATTGATTAAATTATAATGTTCTAATTGGTTGATTTCTAATTTTTTTAATTAGTTGCAATTGGTTAACCCTTTGATAAAAACATTGCCAATTAAATTAATTCTTAATTAACGCTAATGACAACAAGAAATTTTATCTCTCTTTACATCATATTCTCGAATCTATCTAATATTATTTTCTATTATATTTTTATATGAAATATTTTGCATAATTAACATGAATTTTGAAGAATTTGAAAATTTTGAAAAATGTGTGTGTGTGTGTGTGTGTTTTATTTTATTTTACTTTATTTTATCTTATGGATCATCCACTTTAGAATTTTTTAAAAATTTAATGGCGTTAATTTGTAGTATCATACTTTTTAGTTAAAAACGACATCAAACAAATTAGAATGTAATAAGTTGTGTTTAAATTCATGTTGACTTTAAATTAAAAAGAAATAATTACTAAATCTCCAACTATCATAAGACTCTATACTGCATTATTTAAATTAGGATACCAAAATAATGTCGACCTTGAAATATTAATAAGAGTGATAAAAATAAAATTTATTGAAATTAATGCAAGATTTTAAAATTATTTCAAGTATAAAATTATATTTATATAGTGAATAAATTGTATTCCATTAGAAAAATTTTTAAAAAGCATACCAAAATTATGTGTTTGAATTTTTAATGAAATAAAATGTTAGTTTTCTTTATATGAAATTTAAAAATATTTAAATCATATTCAAGTTCACACTGAGAATGTTTTAAAATTAATATATGATGATAGCAATACATAAAAGAAAATTGTATCACTATATATTTTATAAGCACGTTGACAGTCTTTGTATAAATATATTGAATTTTCTAAATCTTTTTTTTTTTGTTAATTTCAATAGAAATAAATTTATTTAATTTACATATAATTAATCTAAAAAATTATAATTTGCTGTGCATTTAAAATAATGAAATTTATATGCAATTTTTACAACGATGTATTTTTCAACATGTAGATTCATGAAGCTTTTATCGATACACACACAAATATATGTATTTTTCTCTTACGCTCAATATTACTAAAAATAATTTTTTAATATAATTAAAAGTTCAGAAAAAAAATCAAATGTTAATGATGCTTAAAATTAAAATTTTGTTCATTAGTTTGGTATGTATTTTATTTTCTTTCTTATTCTCCTTATTTTCATAACTAAAGATGAAAAATTATTATTATTATTTTTTGTGTTTTCTTTTTATTGCTCTAATATTTTTAAGTTTCAAGTGGGGTCTTTAAGTTTTTTCTAGAACTAGATTCAAGGAAAATATTAAATATATTGAAAATGTAGCAAAAATTTTATATGTTAGCATAGCATATTATACATGTTTTATAACTTTATTAATAAAATATTATTATTAATAATAACTTGAAACATAACAAAATAAATTGTAATAGTAATTTACATAGTTTGTTTTCTCTTATTCTAGAGATATTGACAATTATGTGTCTTGGTAATTCAAAACATTAAACTGAATCGCGAATATGTTTTAATTTTTTAAAAGAGCGCAATAATTAAATATGTACTTTAAATTGTGCAAGAAAGGTTTTAATTGGTTATTGAGCCAGCTATTCTGCTTTTCTGTATATAATTTTATGAAATGCATTAGGAATTATAAATTTGAATTCAAATAAATCATTAAATGCAATAATAATTTGACAATGTATCATAATTCTTAATAAAAAAGGGCTTAATTCTGAACTGATTTTTGAGTTACCATAAAATCTCATACAAAAAAACACTTTTTTTTGGGGTACCTCATTAGAAGTCAAATCTTGTATGATTAATTTTGAATGGTTTCAAAGAGAATAATTAATTATTATAACTTTCGTAAGTTTTTTTTATTACTAAAAGAGGGCAGTACCTCTATTTATTTATTAATATACCCTTACTTTTGGCGGAGGAATACCGTAGTTACGAAATAAGCAAAGAGAGATTACAGAAAAACCTTCCCAAAAAAACAACACCACCAATCAAATCAGGACAACAAAACCAAACATAACTAACAAAGAAGATAAAAATATAAACACAACAAAAAACAAATCAAAATACACCAAACAAAACTCTAGAGTTGATGGATATGTTGCTAAATCATACTATATTCATGAGATGATAGGTAAGGGATGTGCAGTTGATTTTTTTTATTTAAATTTAAATTTTTTATTTTTTATAAAATTGTTGAGGCTATAAGAAAGTTGAAGAGCAAAAGGAAGTAAATGACAGTTGTTTCACTTCCAGTCAATTGTTAGTTTTTCTTATGCGCACACAAAGAATTTCCTAAACATTAGTTTGTTTCCTTATGTTAGTTATTTTTTATTAAGAATTGGTTTCGAATAACTACAAATGTAATTAGTGTTGAAAATTAAACTTGACTCGTCGGCAGTCGTTTCTGTTGACATTGGAGATTGGCAGGCAACCTACTCCGCTTACCAGCCCACCTCCGTTGAAGTTTAATTCCCACCATTGTTGATTATATTGTTGTATGATTTACTATAAATAGATGTGTGTGTGTGCAATGAAGGATGCGGTGTGTTGAGAGTGTAAAACCAGTGAGCGTGAGAGAGGGTTTTAATTTGAAGTTCTCTGTATCTATTTTGAGATTGAAATATATTGTTATTGTGCATTTATTCTCACTGAGTTTTAGTCACAACCAGTGACTGAGTGTTCCTCTCTACCCATAAGTGGTATCAGGGCATCTAGGAACGCTGAAATCTGTCAAACAAGACGAACATATCTCTCAGATTTGAAGTTGCTCAAAATCAAAAATTGAGTCTACCATTGTGAAATTCGACTCGAGACGATTCCGACGGTGGAAACCACATCTCAAACGAACTTTGGTAGGTTTTGCATGCGCTCACACGCACCTCAGATGTTTGTAGTGCCTTTCCGAGGCGCTGCATGCGCCGACGAAGACTCCGGCCGCCGGTGACATGTGCCCATGCATCTTCCTTGCCCGCTTGGTGAGACCTGACTCGGCTAGCAACCCGCGACCCGAATAAGCTACCCGCAAACCGGATTCGTACTCGAGACCCCACCCGCTTCTGACTCGTGTCCTAGCCGCCAACACGCGGCTTGCGTAGAGACTGTCACGTGGACTAACGGTAAGCATAACGCCATTTAACGGCCGTTAAGTTGAATCGGCCAGTTTAAAAACCACTCGAAAATCCCTATAGTTGGTTCACTGATTTTTGGACCGGTTCTTTGCAACCCAAAACTGGTTCCTAAGGTTTTTCATCCTTCTGAACATATTGGTGGTATTGGATTCTCCAAAATCAGTCCCCATTCCTCTATTTTTATATATTAAATTCAATGGCTAACGGTACTACCCAAGCGATCATTCCAAAATTGAGCCAGGAGAATTATGACAACTAGTCTATTGAAATGAGAGCCCTACTAGGTGCTCAGGATGTCATGGACATTGTTGAAGATATGTACAGAGAAAGGCCATCAAAAGAAGCTGAAGCAGCTATGTCCGATGTTCAAAGAACGACCTTGTGAGCTGATCGAAAGAAGGATTGCAAAGCGAAGTCTATAATCTACCAAGGCCTTGATGAGGCCACTTTTGAAATCATCACCTCCGCCAAGACATCCAAAAAAGTTTGGGACTCTCTCCATCGAACACACAAAGGTGTAGTCAAAGTGAAAAAGATTCGTCTTCAAACATTACGAGGTGAGTTCGAATCTTTAAAAATGAAATCTACTAAATTTATTGCTGACTACTATACAAGAGTTATAGTAGTATCAAATCAATTGAGAAGAAATGGAGAGACACTCAATGATGAGAGAATTTGTGAGAAAATTTTGTGATCTTTAGATCCAAAATATGATTATATAGCCGCGACCTTGGAAGAAACAAAAGATTTGGAAACAATGTCCGTAGAAGAACTTGTGGGCTTACTCCAAACCCATGAGCAGAAAGTCAACAGAAGAAGTGATGAGAAAGTACTAGAGCAAGCTCTCCAAACAGAGTTGTCCCTCACTGCGGATAGATACGACAAAGGGGGGATGTCACAGCAAGGAAGAGGACGAGACCGAGGATTTCGTGGAAGAAATTATGGAAATTTTAACTCCAAAGAAGGTGGCTGAGGCAGAAGAGGTCCCACTAGAGAAGGATGCAATCAAAAGAACTATGTTCCACGAGGTAGAGGACAAGGAAGAAGAGGGGGATACAATAACCGTCCAAACGTAGACAAAAGAAACATTCAATGCTATAATTATTACAAGTACAGACACTATAGCAATGAATGTTGGGGGCAACAACAAGAAAAGGTTAGCGAGGAGGCTAACCTTGTCGAAACTGAACATGCAGATGGAGAATTGTTGATGCTGATGGCACACAATTCAACTCCCCAGGACCAAAGCTTTTGGTACCTTGATTCTGGAGCCAGCAACCATATGACTGGTAGAAAGAACTTATTCTTTGAACTTGATGAGAAAGTTTAGGGGGAGATCTCTTTTGGCGATAATTTTAAAATCCCAGTCCGAGGGAGAGGAGATGTTTTGATATCAAACTAAAGTTTGGAGATCATGCTTACATCTCCAACGTCTACTATGTGCTAGTCATGAAGACTAATATACTTAGTCTCGGACAGCTCGTGGAGAGAGGCTACCCAATTAGCCTCAGTGATAAGCAGATGGTGATAATAGACGCTGGAGGAAAGATTATTACTCGAGTTCAAATGGCAAAGAATCGAATTTTTCCACTTGCCATCCAACATGATACGCCAAGGTGTTTGAGCGCTATCATCAAAGACTGGCTACGGCATCTAAGATATAAACATCTTAATTTTGAAAGTTTGAAACAATTAGGAAGCAAGAAAATGGTGAAAGGCTTACCCAATATCCACCATACAAATGTAATATGTGAAAGCTGTATTCTGAGCAAGCAACATAGAAACTGCTTTGGAAAATAATCCGATTGGAGATCTACCATGCCTTTCTAGCTAATACACACAGACATGTGTGGTCCACTAAGACCATTTTGAAGTGGACAGAATTGATACTTCCTAACCTTCATTGATGACTACAGCAAGAAGACCCGAGTCTACTTCCTGAAAAGGAAGTCAGAGGTATTCGATAAGTTCAAAGAGTTCAAAGCTCTTGTGGAAAAACAGAGTGGCTATCGCATCAAGTCACTCCGGTCAGACCAAGGAGGAGAGTACAAAGATGAAGCTTTCCTGGAATTCCTAAGGCAACAAGGGATTCAAACACAGTTCACTCTGACCTACACTCCCCAGTTAAATGGTGTAGTCGAAAAGAAGAACCGCACAATCCTTAACATGACCAGAAGCATGTTAAAGGATAAGAATGTGCCCAAGAGTTTTTGGGCAGAAGTAGTGTTATGTGCAGTCTATCTGCTCAATCGGTGTCCTACAAAGAGTCTTGATACAAAACACCATATGAAGCCTAGAGTACTCACAAAGCTAGTGTAAGTCATCTTAGGGTGTTTGGCTCCATAGCCTACGCCAAGATCCTCAAAGCAAGAAGGACAAAACTGGATGATAAAGGAGAGAAGTGTATCCTCGTTGGATACAGCGATAGCACCATGGTATATCGACTCTACAATCACATCAATAAGAAAGTCTTTCACAGTCGGGATGTCATCTTTGAAGAAAATGAATCCTGGAAATAGGACCAGGATGAATGTTCAAAAGATGCAGAATTGACACTTGAAGGGAAGAACCAACACAGACAAAAGAAATGGTTATCGAACCACAAGTTCTCGAGCTGCAGACACCTCCACATGGTTCACCACAGAGCAATGAAGTTTCATCACCAATAGAGCATGAAATCTCAGACATGAGACCTAAAGGAGCTCGAAATCTGGCTGACTTATATGAAACTACAGAACCAATAGAAGAGTATGTTACTCTATACTGTCTATTGTTGACCAGGGACCCGATTAGCTTTGAGGAAGCTAACAAAGAACACAAATAGAGAAAAGCGATGGATAAGGAGATTCAATCCATTGAGAAGAACAAGACTTGGGAGTTGACAAATCTCCCGAAGGGCCACAAAACCATTGGTGTGAAATGGGTCTACAAGACCAAGAAGAACGCTCAAGGAGAAGTTCAGAGATACAAAGCAAGACTTGTTGCCAAAGGCTACAAGAAGAAAGAAGGGATTGATTATGGAGAAATTTTTGCCCCGGTTGCTAGGTTTGAAATCATTAGATTACTAATTTCACTTTCAGCACAAAATGGATGCAAGATTTACTAGCTGAACGTGAAATAAGAATTTCTGAACGGTTTTCTTGAAGAAGAGATTTATATCGATCAACCACCTGGATATGTGAAGAAGGGCAAAGAAGATAGAGTGTACAAGTTGAAGAAAACATTCTATGACTTGAAGCAGGCACCTTTTGCGTGGAACATGAGGATTGATGACTACTTCCAGATGAATGGATTTGAGAAGTGCCCCTATGAGCATGCGCTATACATAAAGATGGAGACATATGGAAGCATGCTGATAGCCTGCCTATATGTTGATGATCTGATCTTCACCGACAACAATTCAAAGATGTTTGCCACTTTCAAGAGGAGCATGGTCAAAGAATTTGAAATGACATATATTGGCCAGATGGCTCACTTCCTTGGCATAGAAGTCGTGCAAAGCGAGAAGGGAATCTTCATCTCCCAGAGCCACTATGCAAAAAAAGTATTGAAGAAGTTTGGGATGGACAAATGCAATGTTATGACAACTCCGGTTGGAACTGGATTGGAATTGAGAAAGAATGAGGAAGGAGATGTTGACCCCACATATTTCAAGAGTCTGGTTGGAAGCTTGAGGTATTTGATGTGCACCAGACCAGATATACTCTATGGAGTTGGACATGTCAGCAGGTACATGGAGACTCATGACCAGTCCCACCTTAATGCAGTGAAAAGGATACTCCGATATGTCAAGGGTACCGTCACCGATGGTATGTTCTATTCATCGAGAGGTGATTGCAAACTTATCAGCTATTCAAATAGCGATTGGGGAAGAGATCTTGATGAAAGAAAAAACACGACGAGATTCACATTTTTCATGGGAGATACAACGTTTACATGGTCTTCGAAGAAGCAACCCATCGCAACGTTGTCATCATGTTAAGCTGAGTATGTTGCTGCTAGCTCAGCTGTTTGTCATGATATATGGATTATGAATGTACTGAAGTATCTGAGATTTCTTCAAGATAACCCCACAGACATCTACATCGACAACCAATCAGCGATTGCACTTGCGAAAAATCCAGTTTACTATGAAAGAAGCAAACATATTGATACTCGGTATCATTTTATCAGGGAGCATATCAAGAATAAAGAAGTGGAGTTGATATCTTGCAGAACGTATGATTAGATTGCTGACATTTTCATGAAGCCGCTTAGGCATGATATTTTTGTAAGACTAAAGACAATGCTCGAAATGGCAAAGTTAGGAGAGTCAAGTTTAAAGGGGGATGTTGAAAATTAAACTTGACTCGTCGGGAGCCGTTTCTGTTGACATTGGAGATTGGCAGGCAACCTACTCCACCTACTAGCCCACCTCCAGTGAAGTTAAATTCCCACCATTGTTGATTATATTGTTATATGATTTACTATAAATAGATGTGTGTGTGTGCAATGAAGGATGTAGTGTGTTGAGAGTGTAAAGCCAATGAGCGTGAGAGAGAGTTTTACTTTGAAGTTCCCTATATCCATTTTGAGATTGAAATATATTGTTATTGTGCATTTATTCTCACTGAGTTTTAGTCACAATCAGTGACTGAGCGTTCCTCTCCACCCATGAATTAGTGTATAGGTAGACGTTTTTCAAATTTGGTATATATGATTTAAGAAAGAGTTGTAAAGTGTGCTCAAGTATTGAGACAAAAGATTAGAAGAAGTGCCACAAAAGCATCCAAGTCTAAAATGAAGGCCAAGTTGAACCAAAATTTACTATTTGCACTATTGTTGCAGTATTTGCTGTTGAGGTTGGCTGGTGGGGTATTATTCACGCTATTATGCAAGTATAGCTATTTATTTGTTTTAGGAGTTTTAGTCCTTTGAAATTTTTATGTAGTTTTTTTTTTCTATACCATTTTAAAGTAATCTCATCACTAGCAGGTTGCCTTTTAGACTAATGAAGGGTAAAGATTAAAAGGTTTCAAGAGAGATTAAAGGCCAAGATTCTAAATTTTTCCATTGCTTAATGAAAACTTCTATTGAGGTTCTTGCACAGGTACTTATTTCCATAAAATAATTTCATATTTGAATTCTCTTTTGGGATATAAGTATAAACCCTGAAATTCATCATTCTTGTTCTCTCTTTAATCCCTTTGTATTCTTTATCTGTCTTTCTATTTTCTTACTGTTGGAATTTTAATTCAATTGTTGGATATCAACTTTTACTTCCAAGTGTTTGCATTAGTAAATTTTGGAATTGTTGCCAACTATAGATTCTACTACGAACAATGAACCATCATTAGTTTTTGTAATTCCCAAACCTCCTTATGAGGAAATCGTAAACTTTTCCAAGAAGCTAATCAAACCTTTGTCCCCAACGGTTTTTATGACTTTAGTTGGAGGGATAAACATGTTGTATTAGTTCATCTGAAGGTTTTGTAAAGCAGTAGCCTCCAACTGAAGTGTACCTGCATACGATAAGAACTTACTCTATCCCAGTAAAAGCTCTTGCAATGAAGCTCAAGAGATTCCTTGGCAAATTGAAGCTCAAAACATATCTAGTGAGCATTTTCCCTTTGCAACTAGTCTTTGCATTATAAAAAAATAAGTTGTTGTGATTTACATGCTGTTCACATTTGGAGAACTCTTACATTTGTCAAAATTTTTAAGATCCACGCTTGATCAGTGAAGGTGTGATTGGTCCCCTTTTTCACCTATATTCCCATGCAAGGATATTTCGTTAACCCAAAATCTAGAAAATAGGTTTGGAGTTATGCATTAGAAGCAAACTTATTTCACTGACTAGGGTATGCTTGCAAATAACAGAGGCAAGGAGTGTTTTTGTGATGTGCCCATATGCTTCCAAATAACCCCAACACCATAATTCTATTTCCAATTAATTTGCCTATAAAAGTGAGACTGATTCTTTGATTGCATTCTTATATTTTCTATTTGTTTAAAAAAGTATATTTTGGTCTTCTTCAGTGTCATTGATTAAATTTCTATTCACTTAATGCTTGTACTTTTTTCCCTCCTGATGGATTTATATTTATAAATTTTTCTTTCGGGTGTATCTATTGCGGTTATAGCACATTTAAATATAGATCAATACCTTTTGATAAGACAGGATAATTTGGTAGCAATAGAGACATATACAAAAAACATGCAATGTGTAATATCTTGGTGGTACCATTTTACATCCCATTTGTAAAGAAGTTACATACAAAAAAAATTCTCTAAGTGAAAGGTATATCATGGATTTCTATTTAAAAAGAACATCTACCGCCCAGCATATGAGAGTGACGATTTGCACAACGCAACTTAGAATGAATAGACAAGTTTTTACCGAATTATGTTCCATGCTCCAAAGTTTAGGTAGATTAAAAGACACAAAAAATATATTGGTGGATAAACAAGTGGCTATGTTTTTTCATATTATTGGTCATCATCTAAAGTATAGGGTAATAAAAAAAGATTTTCTGCGGTTGAATGAAACTATTAGTCGGAATTTCAATAATATCTTAAGCGTCATTATATGCTTACAAAAAGAGTTACTTAAGAAGCCAAAGCCAGTACTAGCAAACTCAAAAGATGGGAGGTGGAAGTGGCTCAAGGTATCTATACATGCATATTTTTTCCATAAATACATTCATAATTTCATTAAAAGAATCTAACTTATTTTACTTACTTTTCCTCAAACACACAAGAATTTCCACATTTTCTCTAGATATGCAATTCATTTACATATTGCCTAGTTGGGAACACTTGATTGTTGATGGTAGAATTCTTCGAGATGCAGTGAGTAGGAGGAATGGATTAAAAGTCTCACATGGTAAGTAGCAAGTATATACAATTAGTGATAAAGCTTTACCATATACTTACACAAAATATCAATTGGTGTATGTTGTTTGTAGGTGATATTGTATTAATTGATGAAACTAGGGACAGAGTAGAGGCTGAATTAAAATTATGGAGAGAAGCTTTGGAATCTAAAGGCTTTAGGATAAGTAGAAATAAGACAAAATATATGAAATGTAATTTTAGTAATGTTGGTGTGTCAAGCTTGCCTGAAGGAAATCCAAGCCGTCCATTTATTGAGAAATCCAATAGCTGATGTTATTTCTTTTACTATGAGGGGCAGTGATGTAATTTACATGAAATGAATTGTAAATAGATAAGGAAAAAACAGCAGGCGGCGGGGGTTTAAGGCTCTTCAGTTTCACAACAGCGCACAAGGTTTTCTTTGCTCCAGCCGGGAGAGACTCTTGCAAAGCCGCAGCGAGACTTCTACTTCACTAGCCGCGAGAGCCTTTTGAGCCGAGAGAGGAGACCTGCAACAAGGAAGCCATCACCACCAAGAGATCCTTCAGCCATAGCGCGCGGGAGAGGGAGACGGCAGGAGGTGGGTGCGGCGTGGGTATCTCCAACGGAAGTTTGCGCAAGGGTAAGGCAAGGTAAAAGCTCATATTTAGTTTCTTGGGGAGGGTTTCTTTTAGAGAAATCAGGGAGGAATATAGGGAGAAACCTAGGGTTCTTCGCAGGTGCGAAGGGGGGATTTCTTAGATTACTCTTGGGCTGATTTCTAGAGGAGACTGGTAAGACAAGAAAGGGTAAATCTGTGTGTACTTGTATTTATTTCCGCCGATTTAATAGTGTCTCTGGAGGTGAGTTTCTGCCGTGGATGTAGGCTAATTTTTTGGCCGAACCACGTAAATGTGTTCTTGTGGGTTGTGATTATGGTGTGTTTATGTTTTTGCTGAATATTATTAGGTGAACATATATTTTTCTTTATCAGAATTTGCACACACACACGTCAAAATAAACAGGTTTAAGTTTATGTGTGTTTGTGGTTGATGCTTGGACAAAAAATCAGATTGTTATTGTGGTTTGTTTGGAATTAATTAAAATCTAAAAATAGAATTAGCAATCAGTTGAATTACACACAACAAGTGGTATCAGAGTATGTCTATGTGATGGGGACCGCTAGGTTTGAAATAGAAAAATTTACTAGAAAAAATGACTTTAGTTTATGGAGGATTAAGATGCGTGCCATCTTGGTACAGCAGGGGCTTGAGGAGGCTCTTCTTGGAGAAAAGAAAGGGGCTTCCACTTCATAAGAGGGGAAACCAAGTTTTCCCTCCACCGATAAAGTGAAGCCCGAAATCCTTCAAAAGGCACATAGTGCCATTATCTTGTCCCTAGGAGACAAAGTGCTTAGGGAAGTTGCCAATGAGGATACGACTGTTGGAGTTTGGTCAAAACTAGAGAGTTTGTACATGACAAAATCCCTAGCAAAGAGACTCCATAAGAAGACTAGACTCTACACCTTTAAAACGACCCCTGGAACATCAATTGATGAACATTTAGATGAATTTAATAAAATTCTTTTGGATCTTGCAAATATTAATATTAGTATAGATGAAGAAGACCAGACAATTCTTTTATTGAGTTCTCTTGACTCCACATATGACAATATTAAAGAAACTATGATGTATGGGAGAGAGAGGCTGACTTTAGAAGATGTGCAAGCCATTTTGCAGTCTAGGGAATTGCACACTAAGTTTGAGTCTAAATCAGGGTCAGGGGAAGGGTTAAATGTGAGAGGTAGGTCTAAAAAGAGGAACAAGAAAGGAAAAGACAAAAGGTCTAGATCAAAGTGTAAGAGCAAAGCACTAAAGTGTTTTTCATGTCACAAGAAAGGACATTTTAAGAGGGACTACCATGAGAGGAAAAATGGTGCAAATGCCGCAACCTCTAAATCAAAGGGTAAGGCAACTGTAGTTTTATATGTGTATGATAGTGTGGAAGTGTTGAATGTCTCTGATAGAGATTCGGGAAAAGAATGGATATTAGATTCAGGATGTTCGTTCCACATGTGTCCATTGAAAAACTGGTTTGAGTCATTTACATGCTTAGAAGGAGGTCATGTTATCCTAGGAAACAATAAGTCATGTAAAATACAGGGTATTGGGACTGTTAGACTTCTAATGCATGATGGGATTGAAAGAGTGCTAAGAGATGTGAGGTACATACCTGAGCTGAAGAGAAACTTGATTTCTCCTGGTAGCTTAGATAAGACAGGGTACATGTTTAAGTCTGAAGGAGGTAGCCTAAGAGTTTGTAGAGGTTCACTGGTAGTGATAAAAGGGGTGTTAAAGAATGGGCTGTACACCTTGGTAGGAAAGACAGTGATTGGTGAGACTTCACCTATCAATCATAGGGTAGAAAATTAGGTTTCCTTGTGGCATAGAAGGCTAGGACATGTTAGCCAATAGGGCCTAAAGGAGTTGGAGAAACAGGGGCTCCTTGGAGATAGGAAACTTGAGGAATTGTCATTCTGTGAGGAGTGTGTCTTGGGTAAGTCTACTAGGGTTAGTTTTAAGAATTCCACTCACACCATGAAACAGACTCTTGATTACATACATTCAGATTTGTGAGGGCCTGCTACGGTTAGTTCTCATGGTGGTTCTTGGTATTTTCTGTCAATTATAGATGATTTTTTTAGGAAAGTATGGGTTTATATTCTAAAACATAAAAGTGAAACTTTTGAAAAGTTTAAAGAATGGAAAACCTTAGTTGAAAATCAAGTTGGCAGAAAAGTTAAAACACTGAGAATAGATGATGGATTAGAATACTTATCTAATGGATTTTCTGAATTTTGTAAAGCTGAGGGCATAGCTAGACATAGGATTGTTAGGGATACTCTCCAACAGAATGGATTAGTTGAAAGGATGAATAGGACTATTTTGGAAAGGGTAAGATGCATGTTAGCCACTTCAGGTCTACCCAAGACCTTTTGGGCAGAGGCAGTGACCACTACTGTATACGTTATTAATAGGTGTCATTCCACAGCTTTAAATTATAAAACCTCTCAAGAAATCTGGTCGGGTAAGCCTGCTGATTATCAGGGTTTAAAAGTTTTTGGGTGCGTAGCCTATGCCCACATTAGAACTGATAAATTAGAGCCTGAGGATATTAAATGCATTTTTGTGGGATACCCAGAGGGGGTTAAAGGCTATAAGCTCTGGGTTGTGGAACCTGGAAAACAAAAATATATTATTAGCAAGTATGTAGTTTTTAATGAAACTAAAATAGGGGGAAAACCAGAAAATTCAGATGAAAGTGTTAGGCACTTTGATACTAGTGACCCGCAGTTTGAGGTAGAGCAACCCTCCACTTCTTATAGCCATTTAGAAACAGATACTACTGATTTTGAGGAGCAAAACTTAGAAACAGAAACTTCTGAATTAAGTAAAACTTACCTTTTAGCACGGGATAAGGAGATGAGGGTTATAAGACCTCCTCAAAGGTATAGGAAAGCTGATATGACAGCTTTTGCTCTTTCTGTTGAAACAGAAATTGAGGTGCAGCTTAAGACTTTTAGAGAGGCCATGGATAGTAAAGAGGCTGAAAAATGGATTCTTGTAATGCAAGAAGAAATGGAGTCTCTAAACAAGAATAAAACATGGGTGATGGTACCTAGACCGGAAAAACAGAAACTCATAGGATTCAAGTGGATCTTTAAGAGGAAAGAGGGAATCCCTGGAGTTGAATCACCTAGGTATAAAGTTAGGTTAGTGGCTAAGGGATTTACACAAAGGGAAGGGGTAGAATGAAATATTTTCCCCTGTTGTGAGGCATAGTTCAATTAGAATTCTATTATCTTTTATTGCTATACATGACTTGCATTTGGAACAACTTGTTGTTAAAACTGCTTTCTTGCATGGTACTTTAGAAGAAACAATTTATATGCAACCTCCCACGGGCTTTGATATGAAAATGAATAAAAATCATGCATGTTTATTAAAGAAATCTTTATATGGGTTGAAACAATCACCTAGACAATGGTATAAACGATTTGATTCTTACATGATTCAAAATGATTTCTGTAGAAGCAATTATGATGGCTATGTTTATTTTAAATCATGTGATAAATGTCATATATATTTGCTATTATATGTTGATGACATGTTGGTTGCTTGTGGAGACATGGATATGTTACATCAAGTTAAGTGCATGCTTAAATCTGAATTTGAAATGAAAGATTTAGGACCTGTTAAAAGAATACTTGGTATGGAAATAACTAGAGAAAGGAATAAAAAGCTTCTCTACTTGTCTCAAAAGTCTTATATTTCAAAGGTATTAAAAAGATTTGGAATGAGTCCTGTTAAATCTACTTCTTTTCCTGTTGCACAACATGTTAAATTGTCTAGAAAACAGTGTCCTCAAACTAAAGATGAGTCACTGTTTATTAATAGAATACCTTATGCTAGTATGGTTGGTAGTGTAATGTATGCTATGATATGTTCTAGACCTGATCTATTTTATGTTGTAAGTCAAGTGAGTAGATTTATGAGCAAACCTAGAAAACCACATTGGCATGCTTTGAAACAAATTTTTCAATACTTGTCTGGAACAAAATAAGAAGGATTAATATTTTGACAAAAGGATATGCATTGGGAAATAAGATTAAAAGGATATGTAGATTCTGACTATGCTGGAAATCTAGATACCAGAAAGTCTTTGTCTGGTATGATCTTTTCTTTTTTAGGTAGTGCTATTAGTTGGAAATCTCACATGGAGTCGGTGGTAGCCTTGTCTACCATGGAGGCTGAATATATTGCCATGACTGAAGCCTTTAAGGAGGCTATATGGATAAAAGGACTATGCCTAGAGTTAGGAATGTATAGTGGAACCGTTACAATTTATTGTGACAATCAAAGCACTATTCATTTGGCTAGGAATCATGTTTATCATGATAGGTCCAAACATATAGATGTTAGACTGCATTTTGTAAGAGATATTATTTCTAGTGGAGAAATAGAAGTAAGAAAAATTCCAACGGAGGATAATCCTTCAAATATGATGACTAAAGCAATACCTAAATCCAAGTTTGAACATTGTTCGAACTTGATTAACCTTGGAAGTTTATAGTATTTTTTTTGCAGGAACCGCCATAGGAGATGCTAAGGAGGTGCAAGGATCACAAGCTTGCCAAGGTGGAGAATCGTTGGAGTGTCAAGCTTGCCTGAAGAAAATCCAAGTCGTCCATTTATTGAGAGATCCAATGGCTGATGTTATTTCTTTTACTATGAGGGGCAGTGATGTAATTTACATGAAATGAATTGTAAATAGATAAGGAAAAAATACCAGGGGGCGGGGGTTTGAGGCTCTTCAGTTTTATAGCAGCGCAGAAGGTTTTCTTTGCTCCAGCCGCGAGAGACTCTTGCAGAGCCGCAGTGAGACTTCTGCTTCACCAGCCGCAAGAGCCTTCCCAGCTGAGAGAGGAGACCTGCAACAAGGAAGCCATCACCGCCAAGAGATCCTTCAGCCATAGCGCGCGGGAGAGGGAGACGACAGGAGGTGGGTGCGGCATGGGTATCTCCAACGGAGGTTCGCGCAAGGGTAAGGTAAGGTAAAAGCTCATATTTAGTTTCTTGGGGAGGGTTTCTTTTAGGGAAATTAAGGAGGAATATAAGGAGAAACCTAGGGTTCTTCGCAAGTGTGAAGGGGGGATTTCTTAGATTATTCTTGGGCTGATTTCTAGAGGAGACCAGTAAGACAAGAAAGGGTAAATCTGTGTGTACTTGTATTTATTTCTTCCGATTTAATATAGTGTCTCTGGAGGTGAGTTTCTGTCGTGTATGCAGGCTAATTTTTTGGCCAAACCACGTAACTGTGTTATTGTGGGTTGTGATTGTGGCGTGTTTATGTTTTTGCTTAATACTATTTGGTGAACATATATATTTTTTTATCAGACTTTGCACACACACGCGTCAAAATAAATAGGTTTAAGTTTATGTGTGATTGAGGTTGATGCTTGGACAAAAAATCAGATTGTTATTGTGGTTTGTTTGGAATTAATTAAAATCTGAAAATAGAATTTGCAATCAGCTGAATTACACACAACAAAGTAATACTTTATGATGAAGAAATAAATAGCACTTGTAGATTTCGATACCTTGGATATATTATGCAAGCTGAAGGAGAAATTGAAGATGATGTAATGCATAGAGTTAAAATAGATTGGGTAAAATGGAGAAGTGCTTCAAGTATGCTTTGTGATCATAGAATACCCTTAAAATTAAAAGGGAAGTTTTATATGATAACTACAAGACCAGCTATGATATATGGATCAAAATGTTGGGTGACGAAGAAACATAATATCTAAAAGGTTAAAATTATCGAGATGAGAATGCTTATATGGATGAGTGGTATAACATTGAAAGATAAATAAAGGAATGAAAATATTCGTGGTAAGTTAGGTGCAGTTCCTATAGAAGATAAGATAAGGGAGGGATGACTTAGATGGTATGAATACTTGCAACGTAGGCCATATAGTGCGCCAATGAGGAAAAGTGAGTTAGTTATTGTGAGGGACAGTAGAATAGGTAGGGTAGACTTAAAATAACTTGGGAGGAGATAGTGAGTAAGAATTTAATGTCCCTGAATCTGTCAAAAGAAATGGTCCATGATCGCATAAATTGGCAAAAAAGGATTCATATAGCTGACCCTACTTTGTGGGACTTAAGATTTGGTTTTGTTGTTGTTGTTGTTGTTGTTGTTGTATTATCTTATTGATGCTGGGTAGAAAAATTGTGAAGGATTTATGGCACCCTATGAAGGACAAAGTCACCATTTGAATGAGTGGAGGGAAGGACACCAACCAACCAGCCCTTACAAAGTTTTCAATATGAAACATGTTGCCACTAGGAATGTCACTAAGAGGTGTTTTGGACTACTAAAGCTACATTGGGCCATCCTTAGGAGTCCGTCTTTTCATTCAATCAAAATATAAAGCTGAATTGTTATGAGTTCTTGTCTTCTCCATAATTTCATAAGAAAAGAGATGACAATTGACCCAATAGAGAACAAGTTGGATATATTACAACTAACATCCTCTAGCATAGAAGGTTATTTAATCACAACAATTGAAACATGGACTTCTTGGAGAGATAATATGATAATTGATATGTTCAATCGGTGGAGAAAAAAACATCTAATGAAGTTCGTTTGGTTGTATGAACTTCTTGAAGTAGTAATTAATGTAGAAACAACTATATGTACATCAAATGAATGAATGAACTTGTTTGGCATGTATTCTTGAATCTTTGTTGTAGCGATACTGTTCTTTATATTGAATTTTAGTGATGCATCCACTATATTAAATGTTTCTTAAATGATTTAGTCTCTAATTAGATTAAGGCTACTCTTATATGTATGTCAAATGAATGGACTTCTTTTTTGACATGTATTTTTGAATCTTGGTTGTAGTGATACCATCCATTATATTGAATTTTAATGATGCATCCATTATATTTAGTGTTTCTTAAATGTATTCTTGAGTATTGATTGGTTTTTGGGTATGGTATTGGAAGACACTCGTGGCCCTATTAAAAACGAAAGGTTGTGGGGTGAAGAAAAAGATGAAAAATTATTTTAGGCTCTTCTTGATTTGCAAAAGAGCAGAAAGTATGATGCTGATCGTGATTTCAAATCAGGTCATTATAGTTCAGTTGAGAGGATACTTGTAATGACTTTGCCAAATTCAGGTTTGAAAGCCGATCCTCATATTAAATCTAGAATGAAAACCCTGAAACAACAATTCAACATTATGTATGACATGTTGCATGGGCCAAGCAGTACTAGTTTTGGGTAGGCTGATATGTCAAGTAATGCATTGTGCAGAAAAAGTCAATTTGGGCTGAGTATTTAAAGATATTTATGTAACATTCATGTAATGTTTTTATTTCATACGAATAATGCTTTGTCTATTTTTACTAATGAAATTAACCTTCAATGTATTTTTTTTTTAATTTTTTTAAGAGCAATGAGAATGCAGGATAATTTAAAGGACAAGTGTTATCGACACTATCATTTACTTTCTTTAATGTTTGGGAAATATTGTGCATCTAGAAGAGATGTTGAAACTCCTACGGATGTTAGAGGAATTGGAAAGAGAAGAAAATGCCAAAGGAAATAATGATTTGGAGGGTGAAGATGTTGGAGATGCTTCTCATACGGGGTTCTAGGTTGCCCATGCACATGTCCCAACTACTTTTGTTAAGGTGAGTTTGAAGAAGAAAAAGAAAAAAAAAAGAGTTGATAGTGATGAAATATTTGTAGAGATAATGAAATAGTTACCTTTCTCGGCGATGTGTTATACAGGTCTAGTGAACAGAATAGTCATGCGACTTAAGATCCATCAGTTAAGGACTTGAGATTCAAGATCAATAATGAGCTTTTGAAGATACAAGGTCTAAGTATGATTAGAAGGCACAAGAAAATAATAAAAATTGGATTAGATCGCATGCTAACTGAACCTTTTCTTTTTTTACTATTGCTTATAATGAAAAAGAAGAATGGGTGAAGATCATTTTTGGTTAGTTTTGTTATGTGGATGTTGGTTTTATTTGTCAAACTATTGAACTTCTTAACAGAATAGTAATTTTTTAATTTTAGTATGCACTTAAAACATGTGATATTGATAGAATGGAATTGTTGGAATTTATTTTCTCTAATTTTTTCTTTTAAATTCTACGTTTGCCTTATAAATGAATGCTTTGTTTTTATTCTTTAGTTAAAAGTCATATTTAAAAGAATTAATTTCATTAAAAAAATTATTAGATTTTAATGTTTTTTTTAAATTTTAAATTGATGAGCATTTCATTTCATTATTAATTATTTATACCAAACAAGAGAATGAAATGGAGAATGAGAATGTTCATTCCGTTCCAATGTGACAGTGGAATGCGAATGATCATTCTATTCCACTTCGTGTTCCATTCCATTCTTTAATTCATTTGATTTTTGCGTACCAAATGTAAGTAGTTTTTTTTGTCTAGTATTTACACAATTAATTGAGAAATCCTCAAATTTTAATCAAATTGACCGTGGATACGATTGAATGTTAACAATGGTATTTACGAGAAAAAATTGCAATGAATGCAAATTATTGCAATTTATTATTATTATTATAAACAAATAGTTAAACATACCATTCACCTTCAAGTTTCTTAATTATAGATTTATGAAGGAAAATATAATTTATTCTAGTAAACTCGTGGGCGCATCAACACAACCTACATTTAATTCTAAGTAAGGAACTTTGTATACTTAGCTACAAAAAAAATTACAAAAGGTCTAACTATCTAAAGAATAAAAAATAACTTAAATGTTAAAAAGGAACTAATGACCATTTAGTTAAGTTTGACAAAATCCAAATATAAATAATATCATTATCAGAATATGTCTTAGGAGCATGATAGGGAGCGAGTGAATAAAAATTTGAATGGAAAGTTTAAATAAACTAATATAATGTTTGATTTGCAAGAAATGAAATAGATTAATAGTGAAATGAAATGAAAATTTTTGTTGTAAAATTGTAAAATTATAAAATTATAAAGAATACTTTGATTTGATTCAACTCGATTTAATTTTATTTTTACATACCAAATATATGTAAATTCAATTCCATTGCATTAAGTTTAAGGCTTATTTAATGTGCAGGTGAAGGAAAACGTTGAAACTTTAAATATTTAATTCATAATTGTACTTAGCAACTCATTGACATGGCCAGGCCGTAAATGAATCATTAATTGAGTCATTTATTACTTTTCACAGTTCCACCTTTTATTTTATCTTTTGATTTTAAAACAAAATGTTTCTAAGGCATTGAAAATTGTATGCTATTCTTATTTTGAAAATATTTTTGAAAAACAGTGGCATTGTCATATTTTTTTTAACCGAAATACTTTTCACACCTAAAAGAAATGGTTGCAACCTTATATTGTTGGCAAGTTAATTGTTATCGCTCCGAGAAGTCACTCCAAGGGTGCTATCGACTCAATACATTCTTAAAGCGTGTAAATATATTCCCGAACTAATATCTTTGTGATGCACATAGCAGCCTCTTTTAATTAAGGTTAAATTTTAACCTTTATAGAAATTGGTAGCACAATTATGTCGCTAGTATTCACACTTGGTAAGGGAAAACATGGTCGGTGCTGGGTAGCGACTCGTGCCATCATTCGGATGGATCTCAAGTTTTTTTCGCTTTTCTTTATTTTATTGCTCGTGAAAATAGGAATGCAACAAATAAAGATCGTATTCGAGAAATTTCGATATATTTTAACCATGTAACGATGATAATATTAATAAGGAAGACACCTCAAATTAGTTTAATTTTATTTGCTGCTTTATTAATGGAAATTGGAACAAGAGGCATCAAAGGCAAGTGCAGACGCACACCAGATACGGCACCGTATTATCCTTTTGGCAGCTTCCTTTAGCCCGACCTTGGTACTCCGCTGCACACTTCAACGGACATGTTACTGGATTACACTTTTCATTTGTGAAGGAAAGGTTACATTTTTTTGGTTGAGCCATGCTTGGTTCTATCATCAGTAGAGCTACAACAAAAGACATCAATAGTAAGTCTAGCTTTTGAATGCAAATAAGAATATTTTAATTCAAATGGATTGTCGGCTTATTTTTCATTCAATAACTACATTAAAGGCAAACAAACTGGGAAAGATAATGGAACAAACCTGAGAAAACGAGGATGGAAAAGAAAATAGGAGTGAATAAAAGTTTAGCCATCTGTTCTCTTCTCTTCTTGCCTCTCCTCTTCTCCTTGTATCTTTCGTTTATTGATGAATGGTCGAGTTACCAATGCCCACTCTATGAAACTATTTATAATTGTCTTTGCATCTAATTTGAATGTGCCATTAATGAAAAAGATGGAACACTTTAAAGATTGGGCCCAAAATAAAACTTTATTCATTTTGGGAAAATATACCATACTCACCTTATATATATGTATTTGAAATGATGGTGCCCGATGTCCTTTGAACGCTCGACTAACCCACAGGTACCGCTGACTCCGTGAGTGTATCTATCCGATACTCTTTCTTACCTACTGATGTCTTTGCACCGTGTCATGCCCGTGAGGGCGCAATTATTTTTCAGTGTATATTATGTATTAACAACAATCCGTATTGACTTCAAAATCCCGCAAGCCCCAAATCCTAATTACTATAATTTTAAATTTTTAAAATTTAAAACTAATTTTTCATTAATTTAATTCTTGTTTTCTTGATTACTATTGGAGCATATTATTAATTAGAGCATTTTAACCCATAAAATATATTATTATATTTACCCTCTTAGAATTTTTGTTGTCTTTCACAAACATCTCTCCCTCGCTCTCCCCTTCTCTCGTTGATTGCCACAAATCTCTTTAATAACTTTACATTTGCAATCTCTCTCTTTTACTCCCACTTAAATCCTTCTCTTAATTTCCATGAATCATTCTCTCAATCAAGTCCTCAATCTACGTCTCTCCAATTGGCCATATCTATCTTGATTGTTTCGAATGTATGATTAAGTTTGAGACAATGTAACAACTTATTCCAAGTATTTAATATTCGCTATATGAAATTTCGATTTTGTGTTATATGAGTTGTGTTCTATTGAAATTTTATAAAATAAATAATATTTTCAAAATTTTCTCATAAAATTAAATTATATTTTAATTTCTGTCACAATGAAAAATGTTTGAATTCAAAAATTTCTATAATGGTCAATCTATATTTATGCTAATTTATTGAAGCATGATGGTATCCATTTATGACAATATAAATATTGAATATAAATTTATGAAATTTCTATATTTTTGAAAAAAATATATCTAATAAATTTATTTTTGATTAATTATTTAACAATTAATATAACTAGTATTGGTGACGGTAAAACATATTATTGAGAATTAAATTAATTATTAATTCAATTATGCTTAGAATGGAATGAAATTTTGAATGGAGAGAATGAAGAAATCAAATAATAAATTCAATTCCATTCCATGCCACTCCATTCTATTCCTATATACCAAACATGTAGATAAGAGTTACAGAAAATTTTAATTTAATTATTATCAGTGTTTCTAGAAAGTATTAATTCTGTTATATTTTAGGAATTACAAAAAAAATAATAATTCAATTACTATTTCTGGTTGATTAAATTATAATTTTCTGATTGGTTGAGTTCTAATTTTTTTAATTAGTTGCAATTGGTTAACCCTTTGATAAAAACATTGCCAATTAAATTAATTCTTAATTAACGCTAATGACAACAAGAAATTTTATCTCTCTCTTTACATCATATTCTCAAATCTATCTAATATTATTTTCTATTATATTTTTATATGAAATATTTTGCATAATTAACATGAATTTTTAAGAATTTGAAAATTTTGAAAAATGTGTGTGTGTGTGTGTGTGTTTTATTTTATTTGATTTGATTTTATTTTATTTTATCTTATGGATCATCCACTTTAGAATTTTTGAAAAATTTAATGGCGTTCATTTGTAGTATCATACCTTTTAGTTAAAAATGACATCAAACAAATTAGAATGTAATAAGTCTTTAAATTCATGTTGACTTTAAATTAAATAGAAATAATTACTAAATCTCCAACTATCATAAGACTCTATAATGCATTATTTAAATTAGTGACTTTAAATTAAATGGAAATAATTACTAAATCTCCAACTATCATAATACTCTATAATGCATTATTTAAATTAGGATACCAAAATAATGTCGACCTTGAAATATTAATAAGAGTGATAAAAATAAAATTTATTGAAATTAATGCAAAATTTTAAAATTATTTCAAGTATAAAATTATATTTATATAGTGAATAAATTAATATATGATGCTAGGAATATGTAGAAGAAAATTGTATCACTATATATTTTATAAGCTTGTTGACAGTCTTTGTATAAATATATTGAATTTTCTAAATCTTTTTTTTTAAATTTTTTTGGTTAATTTCAATAGAAATAAATTTATTAAATTTACATAAAATTAATCTAAAAAATTATAATTTTCTATGCTTTTAAAATAATGAAATTTATTTGCAATTCTTACAACGATGTATTTTTCAACATGTAGATTCATGAAGCTTTTATCGATACACACAAATATATGGATTTTTCTCTTATGCTAAATATTACTAAAAATAATTTTTTAATATAATTAAAAGTTAAGAAAAAAAAAATCAAATGTTAATGATGCTTAAAATTAAAATTTTGTTCATTAGTTTGGAACATATTTTATTTTCTTTCGTATTCTCCTTATTTTCATAACTAAAGATGAAAAATTATTATTATTATTATTATTATTATTATTATTATTATTATGTTTTCTTTTTATTGCTCTAATATTTTTAAGTTTCAAGTGGGTCTTTAAGTTTTTTCCAGAATAAGATTTAAGGAAAATATTAAATATATTGTAAATGTAGCCAAAATTTTATATGTTAGCATAGCATATTATACATGTTTTATAACTTTATTAATAAAATATTATTATTAATAATAACTTAAAACATAACAAAATAAATTGTAATAGTAATTTACTTAGTTTGTTTTCTCTTATTCTAGAGATCTTGACAATTATTAAACTGAATCACGAATATATTTTATTTTTTAAAAGAGCCCACTAATTAAATATGTGCTTTAAATTGTGCACAAAAGGTTTTAATTGGTTATAGAGCTAGCTGTTCTATTTTTTTTGTATATAATTTTATGAAATGCATTAGGAATTATAAATTTGAATTCAAATAAATCATTAAATACAATAATAATTTGACAATGTATCATAATTCTTAATAAAAAAGGGCTTAATTGTGAACTGATTTTTGAGTTGCCATAAAATCTCATTCAAAAAAACACTTTTTTTTTTTTGGCTACCTCATTAGAAGTCAAATCTTGTAGGATTAATTTTGAATGGTTTCAAAGAGAATAATTAAATATTTTATGATTGTTTTTTTTATAACTAAAAGAGGGTTGTACCTGTTGTTCTTGTCTCACATTGGTAGAATACTTTCACATTAGTATAAAAGATTGTTTTGAATTTTTTATATTATTTGTCCCACATTGGAGAAAAGTGTTTTTTAGACGTAGATTGAAACTATATAAAGAGCTCAACTCTTTATTTGTAAAACACATCTCAAAGTTATACTTTGTCAAGAAGTAGTGGATTGATCATCGGTGCCCGAGGACGTAGGTAATTCTATACCAAACCTCATAAATTTCTTATCTTGTTCTTTTTATTGCTTTATTATTGGTTTCTACATTGCTTTAATTCCTTATATATTCAATAGCAATAGTTGTAATATTGGTGTTTGGCATAAGTGGGGTGCCCGACACAACAATTGGTATCAGAGCTAGGTTGAATAGTGTTGATACGGAGGTGTTCCTCTATTAGGATCCTTGATTCCACATTTGATGTCTAAGAAAGACATTGTCAAAGCGAGTGCTCAAAGACCATTGCGGCTCAGTCACTCTCTGGAGGTTGGCCTGGTCAAAGTGGAATTTCATAAGATAAAACAAAGTAGACACAGTTAGTACGTACTATTCACCCTAGGCCTTTTGCTTTGTTGGTTGCTATTGAATATATAGAAGATAGAAGAAACTAGTGCAGTAGTAGAAGAAACTCTGTCCACACGAACTCCAACCCCTTCGGCTTCGACATCGTCATCGAAGACAATAGCTAATGCTCGGTTTGAGGTGGAGAAATTTGATGGTACTAATAATTTTGGTATGTGGCAATGTGAGGTGATGGACATCTTGTATCAACAAGAACTAGATATTGCTTTGGATGATAAACCGGTAGATATGGGTGACAGAAATTGGGAAAAGATTAATCGTCAGGCATGCGGTACGATTCGTTTGTGTCTTGCCAAAAATCAGAAATATTGTGTTATGAGGGAGGCATCTGCAAAGAAATTGTGGAAGACTTTGGAAGATACATTTATGACCAAGAGTCCAGAAAATCGGCTCTATTTGAAAAAGAAATTGTTTCGCTTCCAGTATCAACCAGGTATTTCGATTAATGACCATATAAATGCTTTCAAAAAAATTTTGGCTGATTTGTTAAATTTGGATGAAAAGGTGAAAGATAAGGATAAAACCATATTGTTACTAAATTCTCTCCCTGATGAGTATGAACATTTGACCACCACTTTATTGTATGGGAAAGATAAAGTTGCTTATGATGTTGTTTGTACTGCATTGATTAGTAGTGAATGCAGAAAGAAGGATCAAAGGGTCCATAAGGAAATAGCAGAAGCACTAACAATAAGAGGACGTTCTCAGAGTCGTATGCTTGGAAGGAAGAGTAAATCTCATGGGAGGAGTAAATCTCGTGGGAGACCTGCTAAAGATAAATGCACCTTTTGTCATGAGAGAGGGCATTAGAAGAAAGATTGCCCTAAATTACAGTAGAAGAATAAAGACAAAACACATTCTAATGTCAATATAGCCAATGATGATGGAAGTGAGTCAGATTTTTCTCTTGTTGGAACATCTTCGTGACATTATTTTGGTGAGTGGATTTTGGATTTTGGTTGTTCCTATCACATGTGTCCCAATAGAGAATGGTTTTCTAATTTTGAAGAATTAGATGGTGGGGTTGTTTTTTTGGGAAATGATAATACTTGTAAAACAATTGGAATATGATCAATACAGTTGAAATGTCAAGATGGAACTATTAAGACCTTGACTGATGTTAGGTATGTTCCAAGCCTAAAGAAGAATCTGATTTCATTGGGTGCCTTAGAATCTAAAGGGTTTACTATCACTTTGAAAGATGGAACCTTAAAGATTAAATCAGGCGCGCTGGTGGTGATGAAAGGAATAAGGAAAAATAACTTGTATTATTTACAAGGTAGTACAATTATTGGCTTAACAACTATTGTTTCTTAAAAAGATGCAGGTTCAGATACAATCAAGTTATGGCATATGCGATTAAGACATGCAGGAGAAAAATTTTTGCAACAATTAGCTAAGTGAGGTTTGTTAAAGGGTGCAAAGGTGTGCAAACATGAATTTTATGAGCATTGCATTCTGGAAAAACAAACTAGAGTGAAATTTGGCACAGCAATTCACCAGATTGAAGGTATTTTAGACTACATCCATACAGATGTATGAGGGCCCACAAAAACGGCTTCGTTGGGTGGTATGCATTATTTTGTCACTTTTGTTGATGATTTTTCTAGAAAAGTTTGGGTGTATTCTATGAAGCATAAAAATGAAGTGTGTAATATTTTCCTTAAATGGAAAAAATTAGTTGAAACTCAAACTAGCAAAAAGAGTAAACGGCTCAGATCAGATAATGGTAGTGAATACACGAGTGACCCATTTATGAAGGTATGTCAGGATGAAGGTATTGTTGGACACTTCACAGTTTGAAATACACCACAGCAGAATAGGGTGGTAGAGCGCATGAATTGGACTTTGCTGGAGAAAGTTCGATGTATGTTGTCTAATGTTGGGTTAGACAAAAGGTTTTGGGCTGAGGCTATTAGATATGCGTGTCATCTCATCAATCGTCTACCATCATCTGCAATAGAGGGAAAAACACCCTATGATGTATGGTCTGGAAAGCCTACTAGAGATTATGATTCTTTACATATATTTGGTACTATGACTTATTATCATGTTAAAGAATCTAAGTTGGATCCAAGAGCCAAGAAAGCAATATTCTTGGGGATAAGTGCATGAGTCAAAGGATACTGTCTTTGGTGTCTAGAGACGAAAAAAATGATTTTAAGTAGAGATGTAACTTTTGATGAACTTACGATGATGAAGAAAACAATACGTAAGGAGTCACGAGTTGAAGAGAAGACTAGTGGTACTCAACAACAAGTGGAGGTTGAGACAATTTTGGAAAACCCAGTGAGAAATGAGACTACACAAGGTAACTCTCCAGTTACAGTGGAAAATAGTGTACAAGAAGAGGAGATTTCAATTCGAGAATCTTCTTAGCAACAAGAATCAATTGTTTCTCAAAGGCCAAGACGAGAAATTCGAAAACCTGCTCGGTATACTGATATGGTGGCCTATGCACTTCTAGTTTTGGAAGATAATGTTCCTTACACTTTCAAAGAAGTAATAGGGAACTCTGAATCAGAAAAGTGGAAAAAAGCAATGGATGAAGAAATGTAGTCTCTTCATCAGACTTGGGAGCTAACCCAACTGCCCAAGGGTAAGAAAGCAATTGGTTGCAAATGAGTTTATGTAAAGAAAGAAGGATTTTCAGATGCAAATAATGTTCACTTCAAAGCTAAATTGGTAGCTAAGGGATACGCACAGAAGGAAGGCATTGATTATAATGAGGTTGTTGGAAAAGAAAATTGGGTATGTAAACTAGGTAAATCGTTGTATGGTTTAAGACAGTCTCCAAAATGATTTCATCAGTTTATGATGGGTCAGAAGTACAACAGAGATAAACATAATTATTATGTTTATTTTCGCAGACTACAAAATGGATCTTTTATATATTTACTCTTGTATGTTGATGATATGTTGATAGCTTCAAAGAATAAGGAAGAAATCAACAAGTTGAAAAGTCAGTTAAATCAAGAGTTTGAGATGAACGATCTTGGTGAAGTAAAGAAGATACTTGGCATAGAGATTCGCAGAGACAGAATGAGAGGAAAAGTTAGTTTGTCTCAGAAATAGTATTTGAAGAAGGTAGTACAGAGTTTTGGCATGTCTGAGCAGTCAAAATCAATTCCTTATGCAAATGTAGTTGGTAGTCTGATGTATGCAATGGTTTGTACTAGACTTAATATTTCACAAGCTGTTAGTATGGTGAGCAGGTATATGCATGATCCAGGTAAAGGACATTGGCAAGCTGTGAAATGGATTTTGAGATATATTATGAATACGATTGATATTGGTATAGTATTTGAGAAAAGTAATACTATTGATCAACGTGTTATTGGATATGTGGATTCGGATTTTGCAGGTGATTTGGATAAACGTTGATCAACTACTGGATATATTTTTACATTTGCTAATGTTCTAGTGAGTTGAAGGTCTACTTTACAATCTACCATTGCTTTGTCTACAACAGAAGCAGAGTACATGGCAGTTTCAAAGGCTGTTAAGGAAGCTATTTGGTTGCAGGGTTTACTTGAAAATTTGGGAGTTGTTCAGAAGCACACGGTTGTATTCTGTGATAACCAGAGTGTTATTCACTTGGCAAAGAACCAAGTCTACCATAGACGAACGAAGCATATCGACGTTCTGTTTCATTTTATGCGGGATATTATTGATGGAGGGAAGATACTTCTTCAGAAGATTGCTACAACTAAAAATCCCGTAGATATGTTGACCAAGATTGTGACGACAATCAAGTTCAAACATTGTTTGGACTTGATCAATATCCTACAAGTCTGAATAATTTTGGAAGGCGCCAATGATGTGGAACTCCAGAAAATGTTAGTGACTGAAAAATTTGTTGAATTTATCGTTAAGGTGGAGATTTGTTGTTTTTGTCCCACATTGGTAGAATACTTCCACATTAGTATAAAAGGTCGTTTTGAATTTTTTATATTATTTGTCCCACATTGGAGAAAAGTGTTTTTTAAACTTGAGGTTGAGCTATATAAAGAGCTCAACTCTTCATTTGTAAAACACACCTTAAAGTTGTACTTTGTCAAGAAGTAGTGGATTGATCATCGGCGCCCAAGGACGTAGGTAATTCTATACCGAACCTCGTAAATTTCTTGTCTTGTTCTTTTTATTGCTTTATTATTGGTTTCTGTATTGCTTTAATTTCTTATATATTCAATAACAATAGTTGTAGTATTGGTGTTTGGCACAAGTGGGGTGCCCGGCAGAACAGTGCCTCCATTTATTTGTTAATAAACTCTCACTTTTGACGGAGGAATACCATGGTTACAAGACAAGCAAAAGGAAGATTACAAAAAAATAAAATTAAACCCTTCCAGAAACAACACCAGTAACCAACCAAATCAAGACAATAAAGCTAAACAAAACTAACAAAGAAGATAGATACACAAAACAACCATAAAAAAATCAAAATTCACCAAACAAAACTCGATGGTTAAACTAATGACAAACGGAAGTGAGACCCCACCTATCCATCTGAAAAATACCTTTCAGATAACATGATAGAAGGTGTTGTTTTTCGTAGATTACATTTTTTCCTATTTCTCCTTCTTTAATAAGAAAATCAGCCACACTATTGCATTCCCTATATTGATGTATCACCATGACGTTCACTCTTTCTAGGTTCACCATGAGATCCTCACCAAAATCCCAAAGATAACACAAAGTACATATACCTTTCTAAAGCCAATCAATTACAATTCGCGAGTCATTTTCAATAATCACATTAAAATAATGCAATCGTTTGTACAAACGAATTTCTTCCCTGATTGCTTTTAATTATTATTCGTATCATTGCCAAAATATCTTGAAAAAACTGTTTTTCCTATGTCATGACAATCCTGAATAATTCCTCCACCTCCTGAAGTACCCGGATTGCCCATACACCTTCTATGACAATTAAGTTTTATCCACCCTGCTCGAGGTTTAACCCATGAAATAATTTTTCCAGGTCTATCGCAAACTCCCTGATGCTTAATTTGAAATTCGTTCAAAATCATAATGCTCGACTTCTTCAATTTTTGAAAAGAATTAGTATTCTCAGCTATAAAACTAACTCAGAATCGAATACTTCTCCACATTTGATCTGCACTTTGATAATCTCCTTCCATTCTCGCTTTACATCTTTGATTCCAAAGGCACCATGTAATCAAACACGAAATCAACCCGATTAAAATACCTTTAATAGATGATTTTCGAACATAGTGGAACCAATTTGTCATTTTGTTTTTCCAGGGAAGGGATCTTTGGAAAGGAATCCCCAACACCACACTAGCCCGACACCAAACCTCTGAAGTCACCTCGCCTAAAGAAAGAATATGATCAATGTTTTCCTGACTTCTTTGTACACAGCAATCACAAGCTGAAACCATTGGTATTCCTTTGGCCTGAATTCTACCATCTACAGCCAAACATTTAAACCAGACTCTCCATAAACACATTGAGATTCTTCTGGACAATAAAGAATGTAAAAACCAGTCATTCTACACAAAATTATCACTTCTGCTCCTCACTGCCTCCCAAGCCGTTTTTGTAGAAAAATTACAGTCAGGGGTAGGCTTCCAGACGAAAATATCCCACTTACTTTTTCTAGTCAGCACCTGATACAAAATTTCCATTGTTTTATTGGCACCAACCAATTCCAATAATAAATTAGAGTTCCAATTATTATTTAACCAACAATCCTTAATACACAGTTTCTTGTTCACAATATCCTCTAGATTATTTTATCTTGAGTGATTAGTAATTGAATGAGCTTTTAGATTAGACTATGTTTTTGGAACTCAAGTTACATTCTTGGAATGGAGAATGAGAATGTTCATTCTATTCCAATGTGACAGTGGAATGTGAATGATCATTCTATTCCATTCTCCAATTCACTCCATTCTTGCGTACCACATGCGCTAGTTAATTGTTCTCAAGAATTTTTTTTTTATCTATTATTTACACAATTAATTGATAAATTCTCAAATTTTAATCGAATTGATTGGGGATACAATTGAATGTAAACAATGTTATATTAAAATATAATTAAAAAAAAAAGATGAAGGGATAAAGATAATGAGAAAAAATTGCAAATTATTATTACTATTATTATTATTATTATTATTATTATTATAAACAAATAGTTAAACATACCATTCACCGTCAAGTTTCTTAATCATGCATTTATCAAGGAAAATATATGGATGCATGAGATTACGTTAAACAATTTTCCATAGCATTTGTATGCAAAAAAGTTTCATTTTTACTCAAGTGGTTTTCTTTCGAGAGAATAATTATATCATACAGTACATTAAAATTTTTTCTTTTAACTTTCGTCTAGATATAATTTATTCTAGTAAACTCGTGGGCGCATCAACACAACCTACATTTAATTCTAAGCAAGGAACTTTGTATACTTAGCTACAAAAAAATTTACAGAAGGTCTAACTATCTAAAGAATAAAAGTTAACTTAAATGTTAAAAAGGAACTAATGACCATTTAGTTAAGTTTGACAAAATCTAAATATAAATAATATCGTTACCAGAATATGTCTTAGGAGCATGATAGAGATCAAGTGAATAAAAATTTGAATGGAAAGTTTAAATAAACTAATATAATGTTTGATTTGCAAGAAATGAAATAGATTAATAGTGAAATGAAATGAAATGAAAATTTATGTTGTAAAATTGTAAAATTATAAAATTATAAAGAATACTTTGATTTGATTCAACTCGATTTAATTTTATTTTTACATACAAAATCTATGTAAATTCAATTCCATTGCATTAAACTAATTCTCATTCATTTTGAGCTCATTTAATTATTTTTAAATAAATAAAAATCATCATGAGTATTTTATTTTGCTTTTTGAGCTTGAGGAGTCTACAAAATAATAAATTTTGTGTTTTGGAGCCATCTTTTAATTAAGTCTAAGACTTATTTAATGTGCAGTTGAAGGAAAACGTTGAAACTTTAAATATTTGGGATGTACTTAGTATACCCTTTATTTATCTTGTCCTATTGAGTTGGCATTGACATGGCCAGGCCGTAAATGAATAATTAATTGGGTCATTTTCTTTACATTCTTCTTTTCTTTTTACCATTGTGGTCATTTATTACTTTTCACAATTCCACCTTTTATTTTATCTATTGATTTTAAATCAAAATGTTTGTAAGGCATTGAAAATTGTATGCTATTCTTAGTTTGAAAATATTTTTTTGGAAAACAGGGTCATTGTCATATTTTTTTTTTTAACCAAAGTACTTTTCACACCTAAAAGAAATGGTTGCTTATTTCAAGAACGACCTATATTTTTTTTATTTTTTTTATTTTTTGATTATATAGGAATTACGGCCACCAACGAACTCTTTAGACCCCCTGGTGCGGCAGCAAATCTACGGAGCAGCGTCCTCTGCCCCCAGCTTTCGCTGATCAAGGTAAAGTTCGGATGCGAATACGACTTCTGTGCATTAGTTAGACGTTCGGTCAACCTAACTTCTGGGACACATCTCCATTACCATCTACAGTCCTTGATGGCTCACAGAGAACTCTTACCATCCACGGTCCCCGCTATTATTGAGAATTCCACTTGTGAGTTTGTCCCACATTGGAAAAATTGAGTGGATGATGGGTGCTTATATATATGGTTGGGCCCAAGACTCAATAGACTTAAGCTTTTGGGTCAAGTTGATGTTCACCCAAGTGTATCGAACCCAGCTATGGGTTCCTCTAATCCTAACAGCTGACTCACAGAGTGAACTCTCACCATTCACGGCCCCCGCTGGCTCACAGAATAAACTCTTACCATTTACATGTATCGTTGGTTCTGTGAGTGTATCTACTTGAAATTGAATCCTCGATATTCTTTTTTAATTGCTGATGCCTTTTCATTGCACCATGTTGTGGGGGCAAGAACAACCTTATATTGTTGGCAAGTTAATTGGTATCTCCGAGGGTACTATTGACTCAATACATTCTTAAAGTGTGTAACTATATTCCCGAACTCATAACTTTATGATGCACATGGTCGGTACTTGGTAGCGACTCGTGCCATCATTCAGATGGATCCCAACTTTTTTTTACTTTTCTTTATTTTATTGTTTGTGAAAATAGGATTGCAACAAATAAAGATCGTTCGATGTTCTAAGGGATCTAATTCGAGAAATATCGGTGTATTTTAACCATGTAACGATAATAATATTAATAAGGAACACACCTCAAATTAGTTTAATTTTATTTGCTGCTTTGTTAATGGAAATTGGAACAAAAGGCATCAAAGGCAAGTGCAGACGCACACTGGATACTGCAGCTTATTATCCATTTGGCAGCTTCCTGTAGCCCGACCTTGGTACTCCGCTGCGCACTTTAGCCGACATACTACTGGATTACACTTTTCATTTGTGAAGGAAAGGTGACAGTTTTTTGGTTGAGCCATACTTGGTTCTATCATCACTAGAGCTACAACAAAAGACATCAATAGTAAGTCTAGCTTTTGAATACAAATAAGAAAATTTTAATTCAAATGGATTGTCCGCTTATTTTGTTAGGGTTATTCCACATTGGTGGTGGAAGGAACTGGTGGTCAGTTATTAAGTGTGAGGGAAAGTCTTACAGCATGAACTAGCTTTTGGGGTTGAGAAGGCCCAAGACCACCCAACACTGGTATCAGAGCTTGATTCACCAACATTCTCCCTAGTGTGTCATGCCGGGGGAGACCCCGATGTGTGAGGGGGAGATTGTTAGGATTATCTCACATCGGTTGTGGAAGGGACTGGTGGTCAGTTATTAAGTGTGAGGGAAAGTCTCACCCCATGAGCTAGTTTTTGGGGTTAAGAAGGCCCAAGACCACCCAACATATTTTTCATTCAATAACTACATTAAAGGCAAAAAAATAGAGAGAGATAATGGAACAAACCTGAGAAAACAAGGATGGAAAAGAAAATAGGAGCGAATAAAAGTTTAGCCATCTTTTCTCTTCTCTTCTTGCCTCTCCTCTTCTCCTTGTATCTTTCGTTTATTGATGAATGATCGAGTTACTAATGCCCACTATATGAAACTATTTATAATTGTCTTTGCATCTAATTAAAATATGCCATTAATGAAAAAGATGAAATTGATGGAACACTTTAAAGATTGGGCCCAAAATAAAACTTTATTCATTTTGGGAAAATACACCATACTCACCTTAGATATATGTATTTGAAATGATGGTGCCCGAGGTCTTTTGGACACTCAACTAATCCACCGGGATAATGGACCCATGTACCCCTCTATCCTTCTTCACTTAAATATAAAGGTATTATCTTAAATAGAAAATGGAAGCCTCCAAAACTCGAACCCTAACCATTTAACCAAAAGAGTTTTGAGTTTACTGCGTGAGCCACCCTCGGGACGGGGGCGGAGGGGGGGCAGATACTTACCTTATATTTAATTTAGTAGAAGAATCATTTCTTAAAATAAGAGGGATATAGTGAAAAAAATTGAAAATATAAGTAATAATTGTACCTTAAATATTCCTTATTATATATTTCATTCATCATGTAATGAAAAACGAATAAACAATCTCATGATAAAATTTCGGAATAGTTATTCATTCTCTATTTCTTATTATAAACTCATAAAAAGTTTTATATTATTATTTATTTTCTATTAATAACATAACTTTTTGTATAACTAATTGTAACTAACATATTTAATTGAAATTTATTCATGTGAATAAATATTTTATGAATTAAACAAAATCTTCGTCTTTTAAATTTTATATAATGTGATTTTTTTTTACAAAAATGTAAAATATATAAAGAAAAAAACCTGAATCCCCAGCCCTTCGATCTGTGTTTCTCGGGAACGGTGTGGATCATGCCACATCACTGATCCACACACACCAATCTTTAGCCGTCCAATCTATGTTTCCAAGTGATGGTCATGATCTAGCCATGACAGTGATCCGGGTCACTCCTCTTCACCCCTTTTGTCGGCCGACACGTTGCCTCCATACTTTGTTATGACGTCACACCTGAAGAGTTATTTATCATATATATAATATCAGGGCTATGTGGCCTCATCCGGAAGGCGATACGTGGCCTAATCTTTGACTTGATCCAGTTCTATGCAAATCGGTTGACTTTTCTAAATCGGTTCTGAACTGATTCTTCTATTTTCGTTATTTATTTTTTTGTATTATATTATTTATTTAATTAAAATTTTTGGAAAGATATGTAAAAATTAAAAAAAAAATAGAAAAATCGGAGAAAAATCAAAAAAACATTTTTGAGGTCAAAAAATTATTTTTGCACACTTTTCATCCCAAATAATTCCCAAAACCTCCTAGGAAATTTTGAAAATATTATTTAATACTTAGAAAAATTCTATAAATTTTTGGAAACAAAATTTGGGAGTTATTTTCATGAAATATTTTCTCAATTTTTTTCCTATGATTTTTTAAAAAAAGGGCATGAGCTTTTTTTTAAGCTTCACGTGCCCTAGTTTTGAGGGATATATTATTATAAGTATACCATGCAATTGTTTTTTTTTTTTTTTTTTGAATAATTGTGTGATTTATTGATGTTCTGCAAATTGTTCAAAGAGAGTAAAATAAAAGGTTATCAAATTTAATGTGGGATAGTCTTCAATTAATTAGATACCGTTCATAGAGCGGGTGTGTAGGAGGTGCTAGTACCTTCCCCTCACATAACTGAACTCCCGATCCTTATCATGGTAACGCATACAGATTCTACCCTTAATTGGGTGGTAATCATGTGTTCTAACCACATCCCAAAAGGTTAGTGGCAACTCCAACATCCATTTTTCATGAAAATAAACCTATCATTTTTATTTTGCCCACCCTATGGCACCCTCACTCTTGGGACATCGTGACAAATAACACTTGTAATGTAATACTCAGATTGTTTAATAGAAATTATCACTCGATGATGCACAAATAACTTCAACCCACCACAATGCGTCGCATCTAATCTACTGCGGTTCTCAACATTTATTTGGCAGATACCCAACAAAAAAGATTTAATGAGATAATAATCCACATTAATACAAAAAAATAGTTCTAATCTAACCACATCACTTGATAGTGAGGGTCACGAAAATGTTGACACACCAGGTCCCAATCTTCATGGGAGATCATATCGAATGGGTGTCGTTCAACCTCTTCTCCCATCGCCTTAAAATGTCCATGCATTTTGTTGCGATATGTCTTAAATTGAGCGCACAAGTTCGTGTGCACCGCCTTTTTGACATTAGGGTTGATGAGAATGTCAATATCAAAAGAATCCTATATATGAAATACATATAGAATGTTAGACAGTAAACAGTGCAATATATTAAAAGTAATAGAACTAGTTGGAAAACGTACCAAGATGCGCGCGTAGAGAACCAAACGCTGCTCCTCAGTCACCTTTGGCCAAGTGAACCAGGTGACTAGAGCAAATTATTGGCATGTAATTCCGAACTCCCGTTTCCAGGATGAGCACCAATCACCCAATGGTGCTGTCTAGCCTGATAAAATCTCGATCCTAATCCATTGGTGTGTCCACTATAGGTGCCTACGGGGCGTGGTGTTCTTTACTAGACCACCACTTGATCTCGTTGTTTATGTTTTTGAGGTCGATGCTAAAAAAAGTTCAAGGATTCATTATAGATACACATGTAAGACAATCAATATATTAAAAAAAAAAAATTAAATACTCATAATCTTAGCAACGCTGCTTATAAGGGTGGGCAACTCACCTTAGGTCTGATCCCCAGCTAATGGATGAATGTCGGGATGGGTTCCCAAGGGCTCAAATGGTGCCGAATCAGCACCAATGTGCTCCAATTTTCTCGAGGATGTTGCATCCTTGTGGGATGTCGTACTAGAGAACCTAGGCCGAACAAATCGATAACCTCCTGGTGTTATATTTGTAGTATTAGACACAAGTAAATATAAGAAGATTGCATATAAATGGATGCATAGTAAATATATTTTTAGTTATTTACACATATCAGATACATGGTGACAACATAACATGCTTAACCCCTATACATCCTCAATATCGGTATCATCCTCACTTTAAAGTATGTCTTCCTCCTCACTACTCGACCATAGTTTCATCTTTGTTGATGAAGTCAACATGTACAAAAGGGTCAGTTCCAATGTCAGCAGTCCCTAAGTGTTCTGCAATGGAACCAACCCTATTAAATTGTACATGATTAGCTCCTTCCTTGACAACATTGAAATCAGATTGAGTTGCTGCACTGACAGATGACTCATCTTCTTGGAAAACGTCCTCGCTGATACTTTTCTCCCCATCCGGGACTTCTATAATATCATACAAACCTCGGGGAGGAATTTTTTGGGCCACATGCCATTCACCCTTCAATTTTGTGTCCTTAAGGTAGAACACATGTTGTGCCTGCATTACTAGCACAAAAGGGTCATTATGATACCATGTCGTACTAAAATTGACATTGGTAAAGTAGACATCCATGTTTAGCCCACTTTTTTTTATTGCTAATGTCCCACCAGGCACACTTGAACAAGTAAACGAGTCTATTGGCTCCATAGTTCATCTCAATAATGTCATCCAAGATACCAAAGCAGTCAATATCCTTATCTCCTTCTGTGCCTAGCACAACAACCCCACAATTTTGGGTTCTTCTATGTAGTTCGACGTACTTCTTATGAAATCTTATTCCATTGACAATGCAACCACTATAGCGGTTAACTCAGTAATCAGGGCCACATGCCAACACATACAAATCTTCACTTGCCGTTGATTATTTATTATATACATGACTTTCATCTATTAATTAAAAAGAACTTTAGATAAGTAAACCGTCAATATTGAAATTGTACGTTGCTTCGACCTCACATAAAATTTGTTACTTACACGGCTCTCAAACCAATTGACAAATTCCTTATATACCTTTCATGAACATCCCTTTCATTTTGGTCTAGAAATTCAACATTATATTCACTATATGCAACAATAGTACATGTTAATGTCAACTAAGTATATCTATATGCATATGTATATACAATGCAAAGTATGGATTTAGAGGAACCACGTACTCAATATATGGAACAATTTTATCACAATTATTGAGGATGTAAAAATGCACCTTTTGTAGGTCCTCCATATCAATGAAATCATAAACCCATCCACTGAACGGCCAAAAATTTGCTCGAAATACATAGCTCATGGGTTCATCATCTTCAGCATTACTATGAACGTCTACATTTCGCTCCTCACGAGTGAATCTTGTGTCAATATCATGTAGATACATTGAGCAAAATAAAAGACATTCATTGTCAATGTATGTCTCAATGATTAAACCTTTTGGTTGTGCCTTATTGTGCATATAACCCTTCAAAGTTGACAAGAACCTGTGCATTTTACATAGCATTAGTGGCTTCTACGTACGAAGAAAGCGATGAAACCATGTGAACATTGTTGGTTCTTTATAATTTACCTTTCAATAGGATATATCGAACGATATTGCACCAATCTTGCAATTATGGCCTCCCTTGATAAATGGACGGTTAAGTGGACCATCACCTCGAAGAATTCTAGTGGAAATACTTTCTCTACCTTGCATAGTATGATTACAATGTCTTCCTCTAACTGTTCAAGTATGTTTATGCTCAATTTCTTGCAGCATAATTGTCGAAAAAAGTTTCCCAACTTAATCAGCACCAAGCGAACATCTTCAATCAAGTGTCCATGAAGGAAAATAGATAGAACCCATTACAGTAGGACATGATAGTTATGGCTTTTCATTCCTAACATTTTCCCTTCCTTTGTGCTTATGCATCGAGATATCTTGGATGCATATCCATTAGGGAACTTCAATGATTTCAACCATTCGAAAAATTATTTTTTTTCATCCTCCGAAAATATGTAACATGTTGATGGCATGAAAAGCTTGTCTGCATCACGAATTAGGTGCGACTTAGGTCATATTCCCATATCTTCCATATCTTGGCCAACATTTGCATTGTCCTTTATCTTCCTATTTATATCCAACAATGTACTAATGACATTCTCACAAATGTTCTTCTCAATGTACATAACATCCAAATTGTGGCATAGTAGAAGATCTTTCCAATATGACAACTTGAAGAAGATGCTTTTCTTTGTCCAATTTAACTCATTTTCAGCATGTTTCCTTTTTCTACTTCTTAGTGCTTTCCCAAATTTCACATTTCTTATCAACTTGAGCTGGTTTAATATATCTTCCCTATTGTTGACCTTATGGGTCATACCCTATTTTGATTATGAAAAATACTTAGGTATTTAATGTCTGCCGAGTTTATGTGCAAGTATACTGATTGGTAGATCATAATGATGGCACAAGGAATTGAAGTTGAAGACCCAATTTATGTTGTATTTAATTTCATTATTCTTTAAGGGTCTGTAATAGTAAATAGGGTAGCTTAGCTTGTAATAATCATATGCACTACCTGCATGATACAATAGGTAAGCTCAAACTAAAAAGGATAAGCTCAAGATCGTAGTTGGACCTTAGGGAACGTCGACCGACACTGAATTTTTTTGGTGTCTTCAAAAAAACGTAGAAATGACCCTATGACACTCACTAATGCATTTATATGTGTTAGACACTTTAATAGGGTGATTGTGAAATGAAACATGACCGAAATGCACAAAATGTGCACATTCGGTCGATCGACTTGTGCAGTTCATTTTGCTCTCGGTCAACCAAACTCGGTCTGGGTCAATCGTTTGACCACAGTCTGGTCGACCGAGCTTCTGAAGCTCATTTGATCCTGGTCAACCGAACCCCCTTAAAGTCAACAGTTTGACTTCTTGGTCGACCGAGAGAAATTTGTATACCACCAACTTGGTCGATCGAGTTCCCACGTGTGGGAACTTAATAGTCTGGTTGACCGATCAGTCTAGTTCATTCTAGTCCTAGTCGACCGAACCTCGCTAATTTGGAAAAATTGCCTCATACATACATGTCTGGTCGACCGACCTCAGCAGTTCATTTTTGGCCTGATTGACCGAACCCCAAGATCTTTGGTCGACCAAACTTGTCCTGGTCGACCAGTACTTTCGGGTTGGACCCATTTTTTTTACCGTGGTTAACTTTTTTAAACGAGGTTAAATTAATTAAATATTGTTAAAACTTTCCTAGTTATTCCAACCATGTTCCTAATGGTTATATTTATGGGGAAGTCTATATATACCCCCTCATTTGGAATAATTAGCAAGGGATTAGCAATCTTGATTACGAGAAATTCTCTAAAATTTCCAAAATTCATAATACTCATTTCTAGCCCTATACACTCAATCTTACCTTCTCATATTGTTGAAAATCATTTGTAAGTTGATTTGAGTGTTGAGAAGGGTTGCTCTCCTATGTGTTGTGATTGATTGTGACGATTTTTATTGAGAGCCAACCCAAGTATTCTTAGGGGACTTTGTTAGTAAGTCTCTCCTAAGAAGACTTCCATCAAACTTCTGAGTATTGAATACTCGTTGCAATATCTTGTGAAGTTTGTATTTGTTTTTGGATTGTAAAAACTCTTTCAAAACATTTCCAAATGTTTTGAGAAATTTATCTTGACATACCTTTGAAAAGATATTTGTTTATGTGATATTGATCTCTGTTGTAATATTCATTGACTTTCATATCATTTGATGAATACAAAGATTAAATATCTTTTACAAACCAAACATATATATCATTTGATATTTACACGATTAAGATATTCTACTGATTGGAATATTTGAGACTTGATTGATATCTTTGTTTGAGCATTTAGATTGAACATCTTGTGACACAAAGATCATATATTTTTACACTCTCACGCACCAATTACATCGATAACAAATATATTTGAGAGTTAATAGATTAGACCACACTGAGCTTACTTATTATATATTATTGGTGGTGTATATGATTGCGCATAATTGGGTACACATCTTCTTTACATGAAAGCATAATCACTGTACCAATTTCATTGATTGTGAACATACTATTGTATTTCCAGGCTCGAGCCTGAAGAGGGAGACTAGCCCTTTGACATAGTCCCATATTGGCTGAGATCCGGTTAGGAAATCTAGGTGCACCATCCTGTTAAGGTATAGGTTGAGGTCAGCCCCGCTACTTGACCTGATTGTAAAGGTCAAGTTCAGCCCTGTGCTAATTGACCTGGTTGTAATCGAGACCTCTCCACTCGTTAAGTGAGCCTTTAGTGGAATCCTCGGGCTTGCGAGCTAGAGGCAGGGACATAAGCATAGTTGGAAGAACCCCGATAACATATCGTGTGCCTGTTTATATTTTTGCACTTTATATTTACCTCATGTGTATGTTATTGTGTGAATGATGCGTATGATTTAAATTCTGCATATTATACTTAGCTGCGCATTTGGGTAGATAGACCTAGGTTGTGAAATACTACTGTTGAATTAACTAAACCTAGGAATAAATCTTAAATACCCAATTCCAACTCCTACTTAGTTGGTTTGGATGCAACCTTTGTTCAGGTTTTCCATTAAAACTTTTAACACCACGAGTCCTCCAAGGATGTCCAGGTCGTAGAACTTGTATCCATGCTTCAAGGATAAGGACCTAACATCCTTATTACACACTGGGCATGCTAAGTAACATTTGGTGCTCCAGTCGGATAGATTGTCATAGGCGGGGAAATCATTAATTGTCCACAATAGTGCATCATGCATCCAAAATGTTGTCCCAGCTTCCACATCAAATGTATCCACTCCCTTTTCGCATAGTTCTTTCAATTCATCAATTAATGGCCTCAAGTAAACATCAATATCATTACCAGGTACCCTCGGTCCATGAATAAGCAGAGACATGTAAATGAAGAGTTCTTTCATACATCACCATGGTGACATGTATGACATCATCATAACTGACCACATGCTATACGGGTTGTTCATGTTACTGAAAGTATTGAAACCATCTGAAGCAAGGCCAAGCTTGATGTTGCACGGATCACTAGAAAACCATGGATGCATTTTATAAAACTTGGCCCAAGCTTCCAAGTCTGCTGGATGGCTAAGGGTGTTTTCCTCTTGAAGACGTTTCTTTTTATGTCATCTCATATCTGCAGCAGTATGTCTGTAAATGTATAATCTTTGAAGCCTTGGTATTAATGGACAATATCGCAAAATTTTTTAGGGGATCTTTTTACCCTTCCTCTGATTAATTTTATTCATCGGTTCACCACATTCTGGACACTCATTCACATTTTTCGAATTCACCATAAAAAAGTGGCCAATCATACCTACTCACATGTATTAGAGTGTAACCGAGACCTAATTCATGCATGTATGTCTTCACCTCTGAAAAATACTTTGGAAGTGTTTCATTATCAGGCAGTGCCGCCTTAATGAGGCTTAAATGCATGTTGAATGCGCTCTGAGATAACCCATGCATTGTCCTTGCATGGAGCAACTTTATCAAGAACTCCAATTTTGAGAACTTTTTACAGTTTAGATATAGGAGCACCCGTGCATCCCTCACAAGATTAGCAAATGGTTTACTGAGGTTTTTTAATTGACTAAGATCACAAGGTATGGTACGTACTGAAGTAGATTCAACACTAGTACACGACACATTGACATCCTCCATGTACACTGTAATCTCCCTTTGCAAGTCACCTAACATTTAGATTAACCCTTTTAAACGTGTATCGTCACCTACTATATTTGCCCCCTCATCTTCATCTTCATCATCATCATCATCACTCAAAAATGTGTAATTTTCATCGTGAATCTCCTATGTTGTGTAGATTTTGTCCATTCCATTGTCTAACAAATGTGTTTGAACCAAATCAATGTGTCAAAATGTTATGTTTTGGTATTTCTTGCAAGAACACCTTATTCTACTAGATTTGTCTGCACGAGGACATGCAAACTCTATGAAATCATGTACCCCTTTCACATATTCATGCAGAAACCTACCCTGAGCTCTCATCCAACTCTTATCCACGTTCATTTATTACCATATAACATGTTCAAGTAAATGATGTTAATTATAATCTCAAAATGTTTATGAGGCATGCATCATGAATCCTAAAATCAACCACCTTTTGTCTATACGGTACAAATCATATCCCATTAAGGAATGTTGCATTTACATTGCAGTCAATCGCTCAAATTCCTTGATCATAGTCATTCTAAATTTCAGTAGCATCTCCCCATGACTCTCCAAATACATGAGATAGGGGAAGTGAACATGTTACTAGTTTTTCATCACTAACAAATTGTCACGACACTCCACTATGCGCCTAGAGAGCATAAGTAGAGACGTTTTCGAAATATGTAATGACAATGAACAATGCGTGAACTATGACAACAATGTAAATACAACTTCCTAAACTGTCCACTTTGAACAATTCAAGAATGGTTGAAATAAGAAAATCACTAATCATAAATGAAACAAATAATTAACATGTTCAATTGATTATTAATGTACATAGTATGACTAATAATCAATTGAATATTAATTGATTTGTCACACATGTAAGATAAGACATGAATGTATAGTAACCATTCTTGAACGGGTCTAAACTTCAATGAACACATGCATATAATGAATGAGTAAAGGGAATAGTGCAATGAAAGAAATTAATTAGGTGTTCTAATCCCATTTAAGATGAAATAGGTTAGTAGCAACTTTGTGGATATGTAGCTTTTACCATTATCTCACCATCTACTCCCAATCCAATCTCATATTAAGCTTGCCAACTTGGTCAAGGTAATTTAGAGATTCACTCCCTCTCCCTCTTTCCCATACTTCAGATCTATAATGTTGCAAAGATCCCTATTTTCTAATCCTTCAATATTTGTATATATATAGGATACTAGCTGAGTACTTGGGTGAAGAGCAAATGCTTGCAGTTGTGTGCATATCCTATGCACACAACATGTGCTCATGAGAAGTATGAACAAAATGAAAAAGTAGATCATGATCTTGCACTTCATGCAATTGCAAGTGATTTAGGAAGAAACATAAGTGGTCGCTTTCTTGTTATACAATTAGTAGTCTCCTAATGTTATCTCTAAACAAAATGACATGCAAATGACTAATATTTATAAATAGAATAAACATATTTCATAAAATGAGATTTTTTATGATGACTTTCACATAATACAAAGAAAAGCATCTTGGGAATCAAATTCACAATCAATAACAACAATAATCTTATAATAGGAGTAAATAACATACTAGTTTTAGAAATTCCTTCCATGAATATATTACCAAACCAAACTTTTCGACATCTGAAAGGACAAATTATAATCCACATGTAAAAATCATATTCTCTTCTAAATTATAATACTTCTACAAATACATGCACGCACATACATGCACACACACGCACACGCACACACACACACACACACATGCACATACACAAGCACACACGCACACACACGCGCATGCACATACACACGCATACACACACACACAGTCATTTGCACACAAACACAATTAGTACTGCGTATTACTACTACTGGTAAAAGTGTAGAACAGTGCGGTATAGATCAGTACAATTGTTACAATATATATGTACTTATGAACAACCCGATAGTTAACTTATTCTCCCATATGTTGAAGTCAACTTCATCATTAAACTAACTTCTTGTTAGCTAATTCGTGGTAATTAAGGACAACTTTTTTTTCCCTCTCGCATGTGTGTGGATTTAATAGTGGGGAAGCTTATCAACGAGGCAATGAATATTGATACGCTCTTATTTTGCATCTTTGGTCAAGATTAGAATTCGAGAACTCCATTAACATATATAGAAGTTCATGCTCACTGTCTTAATTAATTTGGAGGGAGTGAGCTAGCAAGCTACCTACCTACATATAGGTATAATTAGTTAATTGATTAATTACTGTGTATGCATTGAAAGTTACTTGATGAAATAATGAAGATAATTACTTATTATTTATTACATCATTAACATCAATATAATTATTGATTAATTTATTGGTTCAATCATTTTATTTGAAAGGGAAAAATGGAATGTATAGGTTCTTAGTTATATATATGGAAATTAATTAATTTAATTAGCTTCTAAATACAAAACTGGAGCCCAACTGGAAGTTGAAGTTGCAAGCTAGCTACAACATTTACACACATAATTAAGCTAGCCAACAACTTGAACAACAACATTAATTATATGTCTAGCAATGACAAAAAAAAAAAAAAACATTAATAATATTAAAAGTAGCTCTTATATATATATACATTCACAAGCCAATGTGTACCCATTTAATTATCAGTTTATAGGGCAAAGCTAGTCATTAATTTTTTGTTCTGATTGAATGGTGTCCCCCCTCCATGTCCTTGAAAGTTTTTAAAGGTTTTCATATTATTCACTACCAAAATGGTGCTGCAAACTTCTTTAGCAATTTTTGTTTTTAATAAAGGTATTATTGTAAGTTTTAATAATTTAACAAATTTGGTTTATAAAATAAGCCTAGAGAAAATATTGTGAAGTATGGAGAAATTTTCGAAGTTGTACTTTCCACAATTTGCTGTTACCCTAATTATATTTATGAGACTTCTCGTATACAACCCAAAATTTTCTTATTTTTTATTCCATGAATATTAAATTAGCTATAAATGAACAAACATAATACTATGCTCGGAAAATAAATACGTACAATAGCAAAGTCTAAAATGAAATTAAGAATGGCACACTATAACTTGTAATTCTTTTAGGATTAAATGGTTTAGCATAACGTGAGATGATAATTAATTAGTAAATGTTGCATTTAGTTCAAATTACATGGACTAAGAATATAGAAATTACAGTGACATAGAAGCATTGCATTGATAATAATAGTAACAACTCATCTCATCGATTCTAAAACTAATGGATCAAGATGAGACATTAGTTAATGTAATCTATGACAATCAATTTGACAATAATTGTAAATCCTAATTGGTAAAAACAAAAGGTTTAGAAATAATGAAACCAGTCATTTCCACCGTGGGAAGTGTATATATATATATATACTCAACAAACGATTTACAGTTATGTAAATTTTAATAATTTAATATTATTTTTAACACATAAAAAGGCGATTAATAGTTATTAAATATGTTAGAAAAGGAGAAACTCAAGATTGTATATATTAACACTATACAAGGGGCCATCCTTTTATAGCTAAAGGAGGCAGACTATAAGCGGAACTTAGGAAAATACAAGGGTAACTTAGGAAGATATGCTAACATCCCTTCTCAAACTCAAGGTGGTATCGAAAATGTCATCTGGAGTTTGCAGACCAAACCACGATGACGACTAGGTGGATGAGCTTTCATGAAGATATCAGCCAACTGATCAGCTGAAGGAACTGACAAGAGGCGAAGTGTCCCGTCCTGAAGATGATGACGCACAAAATGACAGTAGATTTCGATGTGTTTGATGCGTTCATGAAAAACATCGTTGTGAGCAATCTGGACAGCACTATGATTGTCACAATAAAGTGAAGTGCTCAAGGGCTGAGGAATACCCATATCTTGAAGAAGCCAACAAAGCCAAAGAAGTTCAGAAGTAGTATCAGTGAGAGCATGATACTCAGCCTCAGTGCTAGAGCGAGCAACAACTGTTTGCTTTTTGCTCCTTCAAGAGATAAGAGAGTCACCAAGTAAAAAAAGAAAACCAGTGGTAGACCGACAATCAGTAGGGTCCCCTGCCCAATCAGCATCTGAATAAACTTGTAACATCAAGGATGAGGAAGAGGAAAAAAAAAAGTCCATGAAATAATGTGCCCTTTACATATCGTAAGATGCGAAGAACAGCTGCATAGTGAATGGAACGAGGAGCCGACATAAACTAGCTAACAAGATGCACTGCATAGGCAATGTCTGGTCGAGTGATAGTGAGATAAATCAAGCTCTCAACAAGTTGGCGGTAACAAGTGGCATCGGGAAGGAGCTTCCCATCAGTAGGACGAAGCTTGATGTTGGGCTCCAGTGGACTATCAGTTATCTTACAATCGGTGAGACCAGCATGTGTGAGAAGATCAAAGGCATATTTGCCTTGGGTCAAGGAGTAGCCATCAGAGGTAGGGGACACTTCTAAGCCAAGGAAGTAGCGAAGAGAACCGAGGTTTTTCATCTCAAATTGCTGACACAGAAATTGCTTAAGCTCATGAATACTAGAAGTATCATCACCAGTAATGATCATATCGTCAACATAAAGTAGTAGAATAGTGATGCCAACAGCAGTGTGACGGGTAAAAAGGGCTGAATCATAGGGGCTAGAAGCAAACCCAAGTTGTGCAATAGTGGAGCTAAACTTGGCAAACCAAGCACAGGGAGCTTGCTTAAGCCCATATAAAGCACGACGAAGATGACAGACCTTACCAGGAGAATGATGATACCCAGGAGGGGGCTGCATATATACCTCCTCAGCCAAATCACCATGTAAGAAGGCATTCTTGACATCCATCTGAAATAAAGGCCATCTTCGAGCAGAGGCAACAACCAAAAAGGAGCAAACAGAGGTAATACGAGCAACAGGGGCAAATGTCTCCTTATAATGAATGTCATATTCCTGAGTAAAGCCTTTTGCCACTAAACGAGCTTTAAGTCTTACTTCAGAACCATCAGAGTTTGTTTTCCGTTTATACCCCCATTTGTTCCCAACTACAGTCTTACCAAGAGGCAGATCAACCAGGTCCCAAGTATGAGTTTTGTGAAGTGCGTCAAGTTCTTCAGACATTCCAAACAGGAATAGAACAAGCTTCGCGATAACTGCGAGGCTCGTGAAGGGAGTCAAAAGTAGAAAAATAGTGATAATCACTAAGATAGGTAGGAGGTGCCCTTACCTAACTAGAATGACAAACATCCAAATCATAGGACTCAGGCGGAGTGGAAGCGATGGCATGATCATCAAACGGGCTAGGTTTGGGAGCGGCAGACACGGAAGGATCACCTGATGAGCTGTCATAACCTGAATTAGAAGAGAAAGTGGGAGAGGGATCTATGGCAGGATTAGTGAAAATGGGAGAGTATGAGGGACAATCAGAAGAAAATGGAGAGATACTAGTGAACATTTTGTATTCCCAAAACTGAACATGCTGAGAGACTCGAAAATGCTTGGCTATGGGGTCGTAGCACCGATATCCCTTATGTTCAATGCCATAACCAAGAAAGCAATAGAGACGAGAGCGAGGTTCAAGTTTGGTATGTTCATGAGGTGGGAGCAAAACAAAGCAAGCACAACTAAATACTTTAAGAAGGGAATAATCAGGTACCTTTCCATAGAGAGCCTCATATGGGGATTTATTGGAAAGAGTAGGGGTTGGAACCCAATTAATAGTGTAAACAGCAGTAAGAGCAACTTCACCCCAAAAGGATTCTGGGAGGGATGCAGAGAAGAGTTGAGAGCGAACAGTGTCAAGAATGTGACGATGCTTACATTCTACACGACCATTCTGTTGGGAGGTGGAGGAATAGGGTCGATGGGATAAGGTGCTAGCCTCTCAAAGTTCTTCAATGAAAGGGGTAGAAGTATATTCCAGGGCATTATTCGGATGAAAGACTTTAATGGTGCGATCAAACTGAGTTTTAATCATCTACTAAAAGTCACAAAAAGCATTAAGTAACCCAGTGTGATCATGTAAAAGATAAATCCATGTATACCGAGAGTAATCATTGATAAAAATGACAAAGTAATGAGACCCGCCCTTAGTAAGGACAAGAGTAGGTCCCTAAATATCATAATGAACCAAATCAAAAGGTGCAGAAGACAAAGAATTACTTTCATTAAAAGGTAAAGCTTTCCGTTTCCCAAGTTGACAAGGCATACAATCAAAATGTTCAAATTTAACATTTCCTAAGCAACCACTAGAAGCTAAAGACTAAACATGAGACAACGAGGTATAACCGAGACAATTATGCTAAACACTGGAAGACACTACAGCAGAAAGAGACGGAGGAGAACAGGAACGAGGCAAATGCAGAGATGTAAGATCGAAAAGGCAATCAACTTTACGCCCGATCCCAACAAGCTGGCCCATCTTCAGATCCTGCACATCACAACCTTTGTGAGAAAAGGTTAAGATCAAACCACTTTCAACAAGTTGACCAACAGAAAGGAGATTAAGAGACAAGTTAGGCACAACATATGTGTTAGGTACAGAAAAAGTAGGAGTAGAAACATGACCAAGATGATTAATAGACATATGCGAACCATCAGTAGTATAAATTAAGGGAACAAGATTTAAAGACTGCTTATGCATCACTAAAGAGGAATCAAAGGTCATATGATTGCAACAGGCAGAGTCAATAACCAAGGTGTAGAGGTACCTGTGGAGACTGATAAGACAGTAGAAGTGCAGGATAGAACTTGGGTGATAATTGCCTCAAACTCAACTACAGAAAGAGATGACAAAGGAGGTGCAGAAACTGAGCAGCTGGTGGAGACAATAGCAACAGGCCTGGAAGAGGAAGATGTCTTAGCCTTGAGAGCATCCCTAGCATCCTTGGCCTTCTTCTTAGGACAATCGAAAATACGGTGACCGTCTTCCTTACAATAGTGGCATTGGCCATGGAAACGGGGTAGTTTAGAAGCAGTAACAGTTGCAATAGGAGTAGAGGAGCTAGTCTGAGTAGTAGCCAAGACCATATCTGTAGAATGAACCCGACAAGTCTATTGTCGTGTCTCCTCAGAAATGAGCTCCGCAAGAGCAACCTCAAGTGTAGGAAGAGGAGATTGGTGTAACAAAGAAGCTTGAGTATTCTCAAATTCATCCTGGATATGCATCATAAAGTATAGGAACTAATGATGATCCTGATAGGCAGCAAAAAGCTTAATTGACTGTTCATCAAAAAAAGCAGGGTCAACGTGAGAAATTTGATCCCAAATGCCACTAACTTGAGCCTGAAATGCGGCAATAGATTGTCCAGGTCCCTGACGCATTTGAGAAAGCCTAGTTTCCAATTGAAACTTGAGAGCATCATCACTGCCACAGTTGTATCGTTTTACCAAAAAATCCTAGGCAAGTTTGGCATTACGAAACTTAGGAAGTAGACTCTGAATAGTAGGAACTGATGTATTAATAAACTAGGAAAGGATCTTACAGTGAGTACTTTCTCATTCATCAAGAGCCTCATCAAACTTCTCTATGGATTGCATGGCAGTTATGGTGGGTTTTGGTTTTGTGCCAATGACAAAACGCCATAATCGTGGACCAATAAAAAAAACTGACATTTGTTGAGCCCAAGCATTGTAGTTAGAGCCATTTAAAACAATCTTTATGGGGTGTGCAACATCAGTTAAAGAAGCCAATAAAAAAAATGGATAAGACTAACTGATGTAGAGCAAAGAGCAATTTAACGGAATCAAAGAGACAAATTTGGGAGAGACGAGCACTCAGGGAGACGAGTCTCAAAGAAACCACGCCTAAAAAAAATGATGCTTTGTCAGAGAAAGAATGCTGCCAGAGAGATTTGAATACGGGACTGAGAGGTGAGGCATCACATGATGCACAGAGTTAACTATATCCTGCACTTGGTGGTTATGTAGAAAAAAAAAAGTGCCAAGGCAATATTTAAAAAGTGGAAGCACAGTAAAAAAAAAAAAAAAGAAGGCGCTGCTCTGTTCCTATGGGGTTGCTATTCTGTTTCTGGTGCAATTTTCCTCTAAACCAACAAGTTTTGAGGAACCTTCCTTTTCAATCCCTAGTAGACAATCCACTAAGTATCCTATTATCTTCTGGGGAAAACGCTCTTTTTAAGAAAGTAGAATCATCAACCAATTTTTTTTTTTTTTATTTAACCTCTTGGTTGCCACGAACCTGGCACTGCTTTCGCCGGGGAAGACGACCCGGACGGCAAGGGCTGGCACACCACTCACTTGGTTGAGACCACCGGGAACGGTGGCAGATCTAGCAAAGAAAACTGAAGCAATGAGGACATCAACCCCTGAGAGGTATTCGGAAACAAGAACCATGGAGCACTGTGTAGACGATAGGTTGACGGAGAGAGAGATGACGCTAGAGTTTGAATCTCTCAGGTGATGCCAGAAAAACGCTGCCGGAAAATCAAGAACCTTCGGAAAGAAGCCGGAGATGCACCAGCCGAAGATGGGAGACATGAGGACGAACTGAGAGGCAGAGACCTATCAGAGAAGACTACGTGCATGGGACACCGAGAGGGCTGCGGTTGCAGGAAACAGGTAGAAGACGGAGGGTTGGAGTGGCAAAGAAAAGGAAAAATAGGTTTTAAAAAAATTCTAGGCTTTGATACCATGTTAGAAAAGGAGAAACTCAAGATTGTACATATTAACACTGTATAAGGGGCCATCCTTTTATAGCTAAAGGAGGCAGACTATAAGGGGAACTTAGGAAAATACAAGGGTAACTTAGGAAGATATGCTAACAAAATAAACAGAAGAATCCAATGCAACCTCAGCCATCAGCTTGAAGATCAACATGTCAACACACACACTCCCACACACACGCGCGCACACACACACACACACATTGCCACACACACACACACACACACACACACATATGCATGTGCGAATGCACACACACACATGCATGCATGCACACAAGAATGCAAACATGCACACACACACACACACACACACACACACACACACATAGTCATTTGCAGAAGAAGAAGAAGAAGAATAAAAAGAACCTGGGAGTGGCAGAGGCGATGATGGCAGGAGGGAAAGACAACAACGACGGCGATAGGAGGAGGGAACGAGCAGCGGTGCGGTGGGAGGAGGGAATGAGCAGTGGCACGGTGGGAGGAAGGAAACGGTGTTGGTGCAATGGGAGGACTGAGCTACGTACAAGGAGAAGAAGGGAGAGGAGGAGGGAATTTGGAGAAAGAGTGGGAAAAATACTCGAGGGTTAGGGTTTTAGGTTTTAAAGTATTAATGTCTTTTTAAAAACTGTCACTAATACTCTAAAAAAAACCGTCACTAATAGTTAAATAAAATAATGATAAAAAAACAATGCATTATTAGAACCATCACTAATATTCTTGATCTTTTCCCCATCAACAATGCATTATTAGTGACAGTTTATGAGAACCATCACTAATATTCTTGACCTTTTCCCCATCAACAATGCATTATTAGTGACAGTTTTAAAAATCGTCACTAATATAAGACTATTAGTAACGGTTCTGAACCATCACTAATAAATGATTATTAGTGACACTTTGGATTCGTCACTAATTCCAAAAAAAAAAAAAAAATGTTGCTATTAGTTTCCCGTGATAATTTGAGCGGGAAAAGTAATTTTTAGTGACGAAAGTACTAGTAACGTCTTCAATTTCATCACTAATACTTTCGTCACTAAAAACTCTTTTTTTTTTTTTTTGTAGTGAAAGCTTTGATTCTCTTGGGTTTTCTTATTATTATCCAAGATCAATCTCCAGGCAAGGTATGTCTTTTACTCACTCTTGAAGTCTTGTTCAAACCATTGTCATCATGACTTATTGTTGGAGCATTATTATTGAGAATGTATGTGTTCCCATTAAATATCACGTTCTAAAGGCATATGAAAATTTCAAAAATAGTAAATCTATGTTTGCTACTACATGCTTGAAAGAGTTTAGGTTTTGACATGTTTTCCTTATGTATTGATTTTAACTTTAATTTTGAGTTATTGTAACAAGCATATCAATCATGGTTGTGCAAATCAATGAGGAGTGGAAACAAATGATCTCATAATACAACACTTCATGGTGAAATATATAGAAAACACAATCACGCAGATTATATAAAAGCAGAAAAATAATGACATGAAGGATTACGTGGTTCGACAATTGTTAGCTTTACCGCAATTCAAAGAGTGGGGGTGAATTGGTATTTTCAAATTTTATCCCCTATGTCAATTCACTAACAGCAGTATTACACAAGCCTAAGGTCAATCTAGTGCAGATAAAGTAAATCAATATAAATATATAGTAGAAATTAAATTGTACAATTAATTTAGCTAAGCATGCACAATAAAGCAATAAATAGAGATGACACCCAGAAATGTAATCGAGGTTTGGCAAACTACCTACGTCCCCGGCTTGGCTAACAAGCACAAGGATTACCACTATAAGCTCACTTAACGGGTCAAGAGACACCTAAACAATCAGGTCAATTAGCACAGGGCTGACCTTAACCTTTACAGACAATCCTTACTGAACTGGATTACTGTCCCCTCAGGCCACGCCTAGAATAGAACAGATTTCTCAATAAAATTTGCATACAACCAATATGCTTCTCAACTAAGTAGATTATGTACCAATGTAATCAATACACTACCGAATGATATGATAAGATAAACTCAGTGTAGTCTTAGTGTCTACTCTTAAAGATTAATGCAAATATTGCAATCAGTACGTGAGAGTGTAAGTGATAGGATCTTTGTGTTAAAATAATAATCTCAATCACAATACAGTAACAAAGATCACAAGTACACTTCAAATATGTCAACAAATATTTTTCACAAAATAAACCTCAAGAGATATTCAAAAATGATTTTGTAAAAAGAAAGTATTTGATCTTTGTGTCAAGATGATAATATCAATCAACAAATATAGCAACAAAGATCTTTAGCACTCAAGCAAATATCTCAAAATGTATTTCTCAAGGATAAGCACAAGAGAAATTTTGAAAATGATTTGTGGAATATTTTTTGCAACCAAAATACAATGTGAACTCCTTGAGTATTGCAATGACAAAGCAAAACCCAAAAGCTTAATGAAGTATTCCTAGTGAAGACTTATTAACAAAGTCTCCTAGAAACCTTTGAAGCTTTGCTCTCTAATAAAATAATCTCAATCAATAAGAACAAGAGAGAGCTTAAGCCTAATGAGAAGAACATTCAAGCACACTTACAAAGTGATTTTAGCAATAAAAGTGAGTAAGAATGAGTGTAGGAGGCTTGAAAATCAGAGTAGGAGTTTTTGAGTTTTAGAGGATTTTTGCTAACTAAGATTACTAATCGCATGCTAATTTTTGCAAATAGGGGGGGTATATATAGAATTCCCCAGAATTATAACCGTTCAGGACATATTGGTCATTATAGAAAAAGTTTAATTGAGGTTAATAAAAATAACAACGTTTTTAACCTCGATAAAATTCGCCAACCCGAGAGCACTGATCGACCGTACTTAAGGTTCGGTTGACCAAATGTCCTAGTTCGGTCGACCAAGAGTATTTTTGAACTAGAAAGATGGTCAACCGTACTTGAGGGTTTTAAAGGCGATTTTCCAAATTCACACGGTTCGGTTGATTAAATCATTTTGACCTAGGAAATTTGGTCAACCGGACGGTTGGAAATTCCCACGTGGGGGTTCGATCGACCAAGGCATTGCCTATATGTTTCTAGTCGGTCGACTGAAGGGTCAACATATTAACCCAGGGAGGTTCAGTTGACCGAAGATCTCAGTATAACTAAGTTTGGCGACCGAACATGCCAATTTGGGCATTTTCGGTCCTTTTCTCTTTAAAATGTTGTCCCTATTCATATGATCATTAATTTAATTTTAATAGGGCACTCATTTATGCATGCATGGGGGACCTAAGGTCAGTGTAGGTCTTTTTGAGCTTATCTATCCTATCATGCATGTAATGCATTGATTATTACAAACCATTTCCTATTTACTATCACAAACCCAAATAAGAAATGAATTGAAATACAACATAATATAGTCTTCAGGGTCTTCAAGCTCTACCTCATGTGCCATCAATTTGATTTTCTAATTATATACCTGCACATAAACTAGATAGTCATCAAATACTTGAGTATTTGTCATTATCAAAATCGGGTGTAACCTATGAGGTCAACATTCTCCCCTTTTTTTATGATGACAAATACACCATGCAAAAAGTGGGTATAGTCTTGAAAGGCTTCCCTTGACAATATGCATAATACAAAAAAAAAAAAAAAATTCAATGCAAATAATTTTTCAAGGACTAAGTACTACTACCCAATCACTACTACCTAATTTTTGCCTTTCATCTCTATCTCCCACTTTTGGTAATAGCAAAAAGAGTTATGAAATGAATAGCCATAGGCATTGGGTATGATACATTAATATACAAGATAAGTTTGAGAAATCTTTAAAATGTAGACAGCATGCCATTTGAAAATAGGACATTTTCCAAAAAATACTTGTATAAAAATGACATGTTTTGAGTTTTAAGATTAACAGTTTATCCACAACTACTTAACCCAAACAGTTCTAGTATGATCAAGACGTAAAACATAATACAATCATCATCATGCAATAGATATGAGAGTTATGCATTGCAAAACACAAATAAATTCATAAAGTCTAAACCAATGAAAGATACCAATAGTTATATTAATTGTTAGACTTAAGATTTGTTAGAAAGCTCCCCCTGAGTTGATGCACTCTATCAGATATCTATGAAGCATCTCTACTATGCATGAGACCTAGTACATGTCTAATTTGTATGAACCTATCTTCTGGAAGTGATTTAGTGAAAATGTCAACCCATTGTTCATTTGTGCACACAAACTCAAGTGCCATATCACCTTTCTGCACATGATCATGAAGGAAATGATGTCTAATCTCAATGTGTTTAGTTCTTGAATGTGAGATAGGGTTTTTAGAGATATTTATTGCACTACAATTATCACATTTAATTAGTATAACATCATAGTGCAATCCAAAATCCTTAAGTTGTTATTTCATATAAAGAGTTTGAGCACAACAACTTCAAGCCACAATATATTTTGCTTCGGCTGTGGATAAGGCAACTGAGTTTTGTTTCTTGGAGAACCAAGAAATAAGAGATTGTCCTAAATAGTGACAAGTGCCGCTAGTGCTTTTCCTATCAACCTTACTACAGGCAAAGTCAGCATTAGTATAACTAACAATATCAAAGGTTATATGCCTAGGATACCATAATCCTAAGTTTGTGGTTCCAATTAGATACCTAAGGATTCGTTTAACTACTAATAGATGAGATTCCTTAGGAGCGGCTGAAACCTAGTACATATGCACACACTAAACATAATTTCAGGCCTACTAGTTGTAAGATATAGAAGACTCCCAATCATGTGATGATACAATTTCACATCAATAGGGATTCTTTGCTCATATTTATCAAGTTTGATGGAAGAACTCATTGGAGTACCAAGAATTTTACTATCTTCCATATTAAATTTATTTAGCAAGTCCCTGACATACTTAGATTGACATATGAAAGTTCCATATTTAGCTTGTTTAATTTGCAACCCTAAAAAGAAACTAAGTTCACCCATCATGCTCATTTCAAATTCACTTTACATGCATTTGGAAAATTCATTACACAACTTATTATTAGTGGCTCCAAAAATGATATCATCAACATAAATTTGAACTAAGAGCACATCATCATTTTTGGATTTGATGCAGTGTGTAGTGTCAATCTTGCCATGGGTAAACCCATTTTCTAGTAGAAAACTACTAAGCCTCTCATACCAAGCTCTAGGAGCTTGCTTCAATCCATACAAGGCTTTAGACAACCGATATACATGATCTGGATATTTATGATTTTCAAAACTGGGTGGCTGTTCTACATACATTTCTTCATTAACATAGCCATTAAGAAATGCACTTTTAACACCCATTTGATATAATTTAAAGTTCTTAAAAGCAACATAAGCAACTAGCATACGAATGGCTTCGATCCTAACAACAGGAGCATAGGTTTCATCAAAATCAATTCCTTCTTCCTGATTATAACCCTGGGCAACTAGTCTAGCCTTATTCCTAGTTACTACCCCATTCTCATCTTTCTTATTTCTATATACCCATTTGGTTCTTATAATTGTATGATCACTAGGCCTAGAAACTAGGATCCACACTTTACTTCTTTTATATTGATTAAGTTCTTCTTGCATAGACATTACCTAAGACTCATCCTTTATTGCTTATTTAATATTTTTAGGTTCTTCTTGGGACAAGAAAGCATAATGACTCACTAGGTTTTTCAAGAAAGATCTTGTGGCTATACCATGAGAAGGTTCACTTATGTTTTGATCTATAGGATGGTTCTTAATGAATTTCCAATCCCTAGGCAACTCCTGAATTTCATTGTCATTGTTATTATCTTCAAATGATTTATCGTTAATTTCTGAATTTTCACTTGTATTGTTTTCAACAGATAACTTGTCTAAACATTTTCTAATGTCAAAGTCATCTTCATCATTTTTCTTAGAAAAGAGATTAGATTCATCAAATACAACATGAATAGATTCAATGACAGTTAAAGTTCTTTTATTGAAAACTATATATGCTTTACTATTAAGAGAATAACCTAGGAAAATGTCTTCATCGGATTTAGAATCAAATTTTCCTAGATGCTCATTATCCCTAAGCACAAAACATTTACAACCAAAAATATGAAAATAGGAAATATTAGGTCTATGGTTGTTCCACAATTCATAAGGGGTTTTATTTGGTGAAGGTCTAATCAACACCCTATTCATGTGTTGGAATTGGTGTGATCCCAAGAGGAGGGTGAATTGGGTTTTAAAAACTTTTCAACTAATTTAAACATTTCACCGATTCACCACAGTTTATAGCCCATTCAACGTATATATGTGTATGTAAAGCGAGTTTAACAATAAAAACAAACATACACTGTGCAGTATCTTATTTAAATTAAATGTGTGCATGAGAATAATTTTGACATTAAATAAACATTTATACACATGCTGAAAATAAAGTGTGGGAATTTAAATAAGATAGAGAGAGAGACACTAGATTTGTTATCGAGGTTCGGCCAAACCAGCCTACATCCCCACCTTGGGCATACCCCCAAGGATTTCACTATACTTGTTCACTTAACCGGGCGGAGCAAAAGCCTTTTACATCCTCACCTTACGGGGCGAGGAAAACCCCAACTCAATTACTAGGCTGAGTCAAACTAGTCTCACTTACGGGGCTGAGACTCCCCAGTTCAATTAATGGGTTGAACCCAACCGTTACAATAAAATCATTTTTGTACAAGAAAATTCTTCTGAAATACAAGAAAAAATGTACACATTAAAGCTCTAAGATGCATGCACTCTCTTATGATATGATTTGAGCTCAGTAGAGTAAAGGGTGCTTACCTAAATAATGTTTGAACAAATGAAATGTATATGAAAAATGAGTATTATTGTTCTCCCTTAAATATTTTTTCAAGTAAAAAATATTTGGAGAAACTAGGAATTTTAAGCTCAAAAGTATTTGTGCAATAAATAATTAAATAAATGTTCTAATCTTTGAAGAAAGATGTATATGATAAGATGCTCCAAAGATTTGAACCCTGATGAAATATTCTCCTAAAAATGTATATCAGATGCACCAGAGAATCAAAGGTTTGTTCTAAAGTGTTTTTATAAAAACTAACATGTAAGATCTTTGATGTTATATAAAACATGCAATAAAAGTTTCAAAGATTAAATGTAAAACAAATACTTTCTCCAATGAAGATTTTGCACTAATATTTTTTGGAGAAGATAGGATTTATGCTCAAAACGTTTTTGCAATAATTACACTTTAAAAATAATCAGCCCAATAAAAAATACTCTCTTACAAGAAATGTTTTCAGCAAAAGAATTGAATAGAGTTTGGAGAGTATGAAAAAAGTTGACCCCAAAATGATTTTTCAAGTGAAAGAGTATGTGGGGGAACTTTGATTAGTTAAAATATTTGAGAAAAAAGTTAGGCTAATCAAAGTTGTTAATATGGAGTACTGAGGGGGTATTTATAGATTTTCAACAAATATGACCGTTGAGGGACATGCTTGGTAGTTTGGAAAAGTTTAATTAAGTTTTAATGACATTTTAAATACTTAAAAATATTCCAACCCGAAAGCACCGATCGACTAGGACAAGTTCAGTTGACCGACGTTCTTGAGGTTCAATCGACCATGCATGAAATGAACTAAAGGTTCGGTCGACTGGACATTTAAGTCTAAAGGCGATTTTCCAATTTAGCGCAGTTCGGTCTACCGGGACATTTTGACCTGAGAAGTCGGTCGACCAGGTAGTTAGGGTATCTCTCGAGGACCCTCGGTCGACCAGAGCGTTGGAGTACATTTTGGGCTTGGTCGACTAGGAAGTCAAAATGTTGACTTCAAAAAGGTTTCGATTAATCGGGGCCATTTGAATTACAAGAGTTCGGTCGACCGGGACATGGTCAACCGTCGACCAAAACCTAGGTTCGGTCGACTGGGCTACAAATGAACTATAAGGGTCGGTCGACCGAAAGTGCACATTTTGTGCATTTTGGTCCTATTTCAGCCAACAATCACCCTATTCAAATGACTAACACATAAGTGCAAAAGTGAGTGTCCTAAAGCTATTCCAAAAACTTTGTATGATTTTAGCCTGTTTAGAAAAAGGATTTTGGTGAGATGTGCTAGTCCCTAAGGTCTATCTATGGTCGTTTTGAGCATTCAAACATATCATGCAAATGCATGCATTATTACAGACCAGAGATATAAAATTAAATATAATTACAAATTAAAAACAAATTTCTTCGTCTTTTTTCTCTTCCGACTTCATGGAATGCGCTTAATCATATAGTCTTTAAGTCCTGCAAGCTTTCATCGCCCTTTCCTTATGTGTATGTTAAATAAATGGACTTGTTCACATGCTAAATACACACGTAAGAAACATGTGCTTTGTCAGCATCAAAATAGGGACCGGACTCAAAAAGTCAACAATGACCTAACATGCAGTATTTATTGTCTCAACCTAAAAGTATTTAGGTAGTTTATGCTCATTCAACATGGTCCTACCTATTTCTTGTAATGACATATTCTTTCTTTCTACCACACCATTTTGTTAAGGGGTCTTAGGTGCAGAAAAGTTGTGTAATATACCCTCTAGGTCACAATAATCTTCTATGCCTTTTTTTTTTAAATTCAGTGCCTCTATCACTTCTTATGTGAGTTATCTTATACCTTTTTTCATTTTGAATTCTCCTGCAAAGCTTAGTAAACTGTTCACATGATTCATTTTTATGTGAGAGAAATAGCACCCATGTGAACCTAGAATAGTCGTCAACAATGACAAAAGTATATGATTTTCCACCAAGACTTTGCACAGAATTAGGACCAAACAAATCCAAGTGAAGCATTTCAAGTGGTTTAGTGGTAGATATAAATTTCTTTTTCTTAAAACTGGATTTTTTTTGCTTACCCATTTGACATACATTATAGATTTTATCTTTCACAAATGGAATTTTAGGCAAGCCTTTCACTAAATCTTTTCCTACTAGTTTTAACAACAAGTCCATGCTAGCGTGTCCTAAGCGCCTTTGCCATAACCAACTAGCTTCATTTATTGTAGAGAAACAAGTTACTTGTTGTGAAGCTAAATTATCAAAAGTAGTAGTATATACAATTTTATGGTGATTTGCAGCGAAAAGAATTTTATGATCTGATTTGCTTTCAACTATGCATTTATCATTTTCAAATGAAACCTTATATCCTTTATCACACGATGGACTAATGCTTAACAAATTATGCTTCAAGCCATCAACTAATAGAACGCTATCAATAATCAGGAAAGGGTCCTTACCAACCTTAACTATGCGATGATGCGTCCCTTTGCATTGTCGCCAAACTTCGCTTTATCGCTGGTCATGTGTTGTGAGCACCCGCTATCCAGGTACCACCTGTCCTTTGAAGAAGACGATCTCAAACACACCTGCAAGATAGACTAAATAACTGACGTTGGTCCCCAAATTATGCTGGGTCCATGGGGGTTAGTGACTGGATCACCCTTAACTACCCACACCTTTCTAATTTTTACAAGTCTATTTTTAAGTGGGCAATCAAATTGAATATGACCGATTTGCTTGCATTTGAAACATTTCATTCTACACTTAGGATCTTTAGGTGGGATTTGATATTTTGATTCACATGTGAAATGTTCCAAGTAAAGATTAGGTTGTCTAACATTCTCAATGCCATTAAAACCAAGACCCTCTTTACTAAGAGAATTTCTTTGGGCTCCAAGTAGTTTTTCAAAATTACATTGGCCCTCAGTGAATTTAAAAACAATTTTGGAGCTATCCTCCAATTTTCTTTCAAGCTCATCAATTTTTAAATCCTTTTCTTTATGAATCGAAGCATGAGAATTTTTTTCCCATTTCAAATAATTTTGACCAATTCTCGCATTTCTTTTTCAAAACATCATTCTCCTTGGTCATTTTATTTAACAATTTAGACACACAAATATATTCAAATTGCAATTCTCTAAAAGAAGGCATACTATTAGATTTACAATCATTAGAAGAATAATATGAAGATAAAGTGCAAGAAGACGATACCTCATCATCATGTGCCATTAAGCACAAATTAGCAACCTCTGAGTCACTGCGGTCTGAGTTTAAGTCACTGCTACTCAGTTTATCCCATGAAGTTCCTGCTTTCATGACTTTCTTCCTTTTCCTAGCATCCTTTTTCAGTAGTGGACAATCCGGTTTGATGTACCCAACCTTGTTGCGGGCTCTAGCTTATTTGAAGGAGTGCTTGTAAACGTTTTGTTCCGCCCAGTAAAGGAACTATGATAGTGGAATCCTTTGGTGGTTTGCCAAGGGCGATGACGTAGGCTGTGTTGAAGTCGAACCTCGTAAAATCTTTGTGTCTCTCTCTCTTCCTTACTCTTTATTTTCTACACAACATATTCTTGTGTATGCTAAAGTGCAGGTTGCAAGGCTTAACAATCATATTTAAGGAAGACTCTTGATATTTAGAAAGTATGTTTTAACTACCGTTTGCAGAAACCCTAAAGGGAGTACGCTAGTTAATTTTCGGAAATCTTAATCAAGAGAAGCGCAAACAAAAATTTCATTCAAAGCAGGTTGCAAACATCCACAGGGCAGCTGACAAAAGGCTTGACAAATCTTGCATGTTTGTTTGAATTTTATACTTTGGTTATTTGGATTGTGTGTTTAAATTTTCAGTATCTTGTGGTGTGTTTTGGTTGTGGTTATTAGTTGATTGATTTATTTATATTAAAACAAGTAAGTAGTCAAAAGAGGTTAAAATTTTAAAATAAACCAATTTCACCCCCCCCCCTCTTGGGAAAGCTATCCTAATTTCAATTAGTTCAAAATAGACTCAGGCGACCGAATTATGAAGTTCGGTAGACCGAACTGTTCACCGGTCAATCAAACCTCAAACATTTGAAAAATTGCCTTGACTTCAGCCAACCGAACTTACCCTCGGGCACCCGAACTTGAAAAAGAAACTTTTCTCTATGTGTCTATTCGGGCGACCAACCCTAAAGATTAGGCGACCAAAACTCTCGGGTTGCCACATTTTTACTACCATAATTCAAGTTAAAACTTGATTAAACATTTTGAAAATACCAAATAAGTCCCCAACGACTATAATTTATGGAGTACCTATAAAATATTCATTCATTTGCTTTGATTAGCAACAAGATTAGAAAATAGATTAGCAAAAAGTTCTCTCAAATTTTTACACTCCTATTTGCTCATACTCCATAATTTTTCAAGCAAATATTATTCATACTCTCTCAAACTCTTATTTGCAAAAATCATCTTTGATAAGAGAGTGTTTATTGCATTCTCTTCATTTGCATTATTGTTGCAACTTGAAGAGTGAATATATTTGTGCGCTTCATACATTATCTTAAAGGTAGTATACTCTCTCATTCATTATTGTTGAAATTATTTTTAGAGAGTTAGCTTGAGTTGATCCCAGATTATTTCATTGATAAATATTATCTTGGGATAACTCTTTTTAGCTTGAGAATCTTTGCATCTTTGTTGTAAGATTCAAAGGCTAGATTTTGTGCTTATTGCAGAATATTTTTGAGAAGCTAATCTTGACTTATCTCCTGATTTTATTGCTGAAAAATATTATTAAAGTGTTTTCTTAAGGTTGTTTTGATTATGTGATTGCTTACATTGTGAATACATATTCTAGAATCAAAGAGCTTACTCACTCACACGTATACTTTGATACATATCTTGTTGTGAGTAGATACATTGTTTAGAATAAATCTCACTTAAGCATTAATTCTCTATCATACGTGAGTGCATTGTTTATTGTTCTAAATTGTAGTACATATCTGCTTGTGTAGAAGTATTTGAATTGTACGCAAAAATTTTTAGCATCTGTTGTATTCCAGGCGTGGCCTAAGGGGGTGTTAATTTAGCCTGTAATGATTGATAGTAAAGGTTGAGGTCAGCTATGGTAATTTGACCTAGTATTATATTCAGTGTTCCTCCACCCGTGAAGTGAGCATTAGTGGAATCTTCGTGATTGCGAGCTAGAGGCGGGGACGTAGGCAGTATTGGCTGAACCTCAATAACATATCGTGTGTGCACTATTTTATATTTCTGTGTATTATATTTATATGTGCATTTGGTATTTGTTTAGAAAGACCCTAGGTTGTGTATTACTGTCGTTGGCTTAGCTAAACCTAGGAAGAATAATTTTTAAATATCCAATTCACCCCTCTCTTGGGATTACACCAAAGTCAACAACCGAATAGTTCAGACCCAATTAGGAGGATTTGTTGCACCGTAAGGTGTAGTTATAAAGGTTGGGGTCAGCCCTATGAATGTGACATAGGGTATTCCCTTGCCTAGTGAGGAGAGGTGATTGTAATCAGTGCCGCTCCACCCGTAAGTAGGCATTAGTGGTGAATCCTCGTACTTGTTAGCTTAAGGTGGAGACGTAGGCAGTATTGGCCAAACCCTGATAACATATCTACTATCAGTTTCATTTTTCCAAAATTTATTTTCCGCACCTGTATGTTTTTATTTATTGCTCTGATTATTTTACATATATACATTAAATGATTGATAATACTGTGATTACTTTATTTGTTTGAAAATTTGATTAGTAGAATATCTGTGATATTGGGAAATACTTAGACATACCCTAGATTGTGTATTACTGCTACTGATTTAGATTTAATCTAGGCAAAAAATTTTAATATCCAATTCACCCCCCTCTTGGGAATACACAAATTCCAACAATTATCTTCTGTCTAAAGATTTGAGGGTTACAACATACAACATACATGTATAATCCTCCCGGAGGCTTTCCCTCCAAAACTCAACCTATCCAACTTCCTAATTCAAAAATTAAAAAACAACGCTGAGTTACCAAGCCAAACCCTTGAAGGTTTCAGACATACCGCCGACACTTTAATACTAAGAGCAAACAGTCGACTATTTCTCTAAACATGGACCAAACTACTGATAGTTTCCTCCTGCAAGTCAACATTCCTATTTTCTTCCATGTTTTGTCTTTATACATGCCTTTCACTCAACATATGAGCCACATATTATAATAATCATCATTTTAAGTTCTTTCCATAAACATGTTTTCTTTAAAGTACTTTTATCACTTAGTCTATTTTTTAAACATGTGTGCTTAGTTGGTAGCCTCCATGAAAGATTAAAGAAAGAGTAGGATGAATGTGTGTGTGTTTGTGTGTGTGTGTGTGTGTATGAGAGAGAGAGAGAGAGAGAGAGAGAGAGAGAGAGAGAGAGAGAGAGAGAGAGAGAGAGAGGAGAATTTATTGGTTTTTTTTTCTTTTTTTAGTCTTTTTTATTTTCATTAAAAAAATGGCCATTTAAAAGAATGACAAATCCCAAAAAATAACGAAAATTTCCATATATATATATATATATATATATATAAAAGATTAAAATTAATGAAATCAAGTTTAATTTTATTATTTAATTGTATTTGTTTTTTCTTTGCTTTTTTAGTATTATTATTTATCACATGTTGTTACTATCATTATCTTACCTAATCACAAGTCTTGTTATTAGTATTACCATCATCATCATCATCATTATTGTGATCATAATTTATTTATTTAATGTAAAAATTTGATGAAAAATCCAAATAGAAAATATTAATAATATTCCAAAAATCACCAAAAAATCTAGAAAATTCTCTAAAATGAGAAAAAAAAATGAGAAAAAAAGAAAACAAGAGGAATTTAGTGCTATGACCTTTTCTAGGTTAAGTTTTCCTTTTTAAAATGAAGATTAGGTTCTTTCTTTTCTTCTTTATTTGTTACCTTTTTGTCCTTTTTTTCTTTTTCATTTTGTGGCTTGGGATGCTACCCTAATTAGAAGACTTATTTGATTGCCAAAATTTGGAATTTCCTTTTCATTGCAAAAATGCTACTCAACATTTTCAAAACATGTCTCAAATTTTTCTTTTTGGAAAAAAATCCCTTTCTAAATCACTTTTAACTTTTCTTCTATTTCAAATTTTAAAATTCAACTTCTCAAAAAATTAGATTCTTGCCTTCTCTTTTATGGATTCTAAGGCCATATTTATTCCTTTTAAATTTTTTTATAAAAAAAAAACCTTTCTTTTAAAATCTATAGGATCTCATAAAGAGGTGGGTTGCCTTTTTCATCTCGAATAACATCAATGATGCTCGATTTAGGTACACCTTTCTTACACACAACTAGACTCTCAAACTCATGTCTTAGTTCCTAGATTATTAGGGTTTTGATCGTAGACCACTAGGATTTCCCTCATTTTATCATTTTCCTAAAAAGTGAGATGGCTACTCCACTTTGTCACATTATATTCCTCCATTCTATTCTCGTTAAGTTACACAACGAACAAAATTTGGTATCAATGGTAACTTTTTGAGTCCACTGTCCTCTTACTTTCCCATGCTCAAACTCAATCTTTCTATCTAAATGAATTTCCATCTTTCCAAGTTGCATTGAAGTAACCCATACAACAACAACAAACACAAAAGGCCCTTCGACCAAAATAGCTTATATGCCCCTAGAAACATGGGTCAAATGCCCTATAGTAAACCACAACCCTATGTCTTCTAACTCAAGTAAATATAAGGCCCACTAGCCAATAGCACACAAGCGCTCAATTGTATGTTAGTTCTACAAATGTGGTCTTAAAACTGCATTCCCACGGGAACCAAAACATAAGGAGCTTTTAGGGTTCCAACTAGACCTGGCAAAGAGGATCAGGTCAGTTTATCCGTGACGGATAAGGCGTATTATCGGGTGAAAAAATCATAATCCATATTCGACTTGTTTAAGTGGAGGATTAGGCGGTTTCAGGTCAGATAATTCATGGCGGATGGGCGGATAATCCGCAATTCTCAAATATAATTTTATTAATAATTTATTTTTATCATAATAATTTAAATTGTATACGATAACTTGTGATTAGTTTGTGTATTAATTTTTTTAGGAACTATATCAATCATTCAATCATTTATATTAATTAACAACTCCTGATTCATGCAAGTAAAACTGTACAATAAAACATAATAAATTAATCCCAATCCAACTCAAAATAGAAACTCAAATCGTGTGACTCGTGTGAGTCTAAAATTTAAACATTATAATTGTTCTTAAAGCATGTGAGTTTCTTTAAATACAACTATTTTTAAATAGTATGAAATTGTGAATCTCTCAAAATAAAACTGTCAACAAACTAAAAAAAATCTCAATCCATCCTTCAAATAACTTCAAAATCATTTGAACGCCTTGAATTAATTGAAATGCTTTTGTTTGTGACATCAAAGCTTTCATCTTCTTCTCCTCGTGTGCTTATCATGAAAGAATTCAAAATATAATTTAAGTTATGAATCAAATAACATAAATTGAACTTATTAATTAGCATCTCAAAAGTTACAAGTTATCAAACTGGAAAAAAATTTACAAATAATTTATTCAACACTACAAGTTAAAACAACAAATAAACAATAATTTATTGATTACATAATTTTCAAAATAAACAGAATCACTAGCTGCGCAGCCTGTGCTAGAGTAGTAATGCAGCCTGCGCTAGTGTAGTAATATTCAAGTAAATTCAAACAGAGCAAGATGATACACTAGATGAAGTACGACCTGCTCTTTCAACTTAAGCAATATCTTCAGCAAGTTCTTCGTTATCTACAAAATCATCAACTGCATTCAAAATTCAAAATATAAATAAATAAATAAATATTGCATAATACATAGTAATTATAATAACATAGAAATATAATTAAATAAGCATACCACCTTGACTATACAGCCAATCACGAGTTAAAATAATAGTTTCAACATTATCAGGCGTAAGAGAACTACGTGACATATTTATCACTTTTCCTCCAATACTAAATGTTGATTCCGATGCAACAGTTGATATTGGAATTGAAAAGATATCTCTTGCCATTCGAGAAAGAATCGGATACCTATATTCATGACTCCTCCAAAAGTGCAAAATATCCAATTCTTTATCACAATCTACCATCCGCTCTCTAAAAAACATTTCTAATTCTAACATTGGAGCTTCTTCATCTTCCTTAGCAAAAGCTTTAAAACCCTAAAAACAAGTATATAACAATAGAAATATAAAAATTTTATAGATGTATAATAAAAGTAAAATAAAATTTGTACTTAAAAAAACATCTTACTTTTAATGTCACATCAACTGATGTTGCTATAGGTGTCATATGACCACGATCATGACTAGTAGTTGCTTCAAAGGAAGGCATTTTCTTAGAAGTCAAAGAGGAGTGGTGCTTCACATACTCATCGAAAAGAGAATGCATATCACGCTAGATGTCGTTTACTCAATCTTTCCAAGACATTGGTTGCACTTCTTTTAAATAAAAAGATACAAATTTTATCTTGAAACGAGGATCCAGAAAAACAGCCATTACCAAAATTTTACTATAATTTGACCAGTATTTGTCAAATTTCCCTTGCATTTTACTAGCCACATTTCTTAAAAAGACATCATCACCAAATGCTGTATTAAGTAAAGTTACTTGTACCTTCCATACTCCTTGAAAGTACAAATTTGTAGTTGGATAAGATGTCCTAGAAAAAAAGATTTGTCAAGTCATAAAAAACCTTCAAGAAACTAGCAATTTTCTTAATTTCCTTCCATTCATCATCATTTGGGCAAAACTTGAAATTCTCCTCACTAAACTTGAATTGGCAAATAGCATCTCTATAATACAAAGCACTTTCAAGCATCATATAAGTAGAATTCCACCTAGTAGGACAATCTTGGCGAAATCCTCTCACACGTGGCACTCTCACCTTTTCACAACATTCATGAAATCTAAACTTTCGATGTTGCGAATGCTTCACATATTTGACATAATCTCGTATTTTGTCCACAGTGAAATGAGATAATTTTAGGCCATCTTGGACAATGAGATTCAATACGTAAGTGCAACAACGAACATGAAAAATTTTTCCTCCCCTTACCAAAGCATTTTTCAAGTTCAAATTAGACTTCAAAAACTCTACAAAATAGTCATTGGATGTAGCATTGTCCAATGCTATGGAAAATAGCTTCTTGTCTATACCCCAATTCACCAATAAGTCCATGACTTTGTTACTAAGTGCTAGACCAGTGTGTGGAGGAGGCATGCTTGAAAAACTCAATACTTTCTTCCGAAGCTTCCAATTTTTATCTACAAAATGTGCAGTTAAACATAAATAGCCATCAGTATTTAACGAAGTCCATAAGTTCGAAGTAAGAGAAATTCTACAAGAATTATTCAATAAAAGCTCACGAATGTGCTCTTTTTCCTTGAAAAAAACCCTCATAACATCAACTTTTGCAGTATTTCTTGTCACAAATTTTGTCTCTGGATTTAATTCTAAAGCCTATTCATGAATTCCTTCATACTCAACAAAAGAAAATGGCAAATTGTGTCTCACAATTGTCATTGCCAACTTCCTACATTGTATAGCTTGATCAAGTTTTCATGTATGTAAAGACAACTTTCCATTACCTTGACTCATTAACATTTGTTTCAGATCATTATTTTTCTTTCCCATGCATTTTTTTTATATGACAATGTAAGTTTGATGTCCCAGAGTTCTTACTATGGTAGAGATATTTCTTAGGACAATATTTACATTGGGCATATTGTTTATCTCCACTTTCAATCAACTCAAAATCTGTTCAAATACTAAATGTTTTTTTCCTAGCTCTTTTTACCTGTGGAGTTGTTTCTTTTGTAGGTTTTGTGTTTGATGAATATGGAAATTGAACTTCTTCTTCACTCATTTCGTCATTTTGATCAATTGAATTTGCTATTGACTGAGACATTTTTTTCCCAAATCCTTGCAATGCACTGCAAAAAATTATGAAATGGGATTAAATGTTTTCATTGCCCAGCGAAGGATTAAATTCATCTTGAAACAGAAACAATGCTACTATGCAGGTCTACAACAATAACAATGCAGAGATATCAAAGTATTTAAAATGACAAAGGCCTACAGCAATAGCAATGCAGAAATGTCAAAGTATTTAACATGACAAATAATGTAGTTGCTAGAAGTATTGGCTTAGAGCTAAAAATTCATATTTTCACTAGCCTCCACTAACTTGAACATTAGTTTGTTTTGCCAAATTTCAAATATTTACTGTCTTGTTGATTGTTTGAAAAAAGATTTCGAACAAAGGACTTTAGTATCATCAAGCACTGCACTCAACCTATTAGCTAAGACTTTAGTGATAATCTTATACACACTAGAGACAAGACTAATAGGACCAATAGGTCAAAATCCCCCACTTTAATAAAATTAAATTTCTTCGGTACCATGGCTATAAAGGAGGAATTAATGCTTTTACTAAGGACTCCATTATCAAAGAACTGCACTCAACTTATTAGCTAAGACTTTACTAATAATCTCAAGGTTGATAGATGCATTAAGAGAACCTTATTTTTGTAGGCCTATATATACATGATTTCATCTCTTTATTCTTTGAGTTTGAGTAATAATGCCATTGGCTCTTCTCCAATGAACAAAAGTTGTCAAAAGAATGTGTACATGCATCATACATGTGTGTGTTTGTACATGGTCAATCATTCAAAAAAGAGTATATAATGTTTATAAATTGCATTAATTGTTTTATAAATCATTACTTAAGTAATTATGTTTTACCAGTGAAGAATTAAATATAAAATATTAAGTTAATGTCTGTATTAGCAAATACCAAGTCTTCTTTAAAGAATTTGCAAGGAGTCAATATTTAATATATTTAAAATTGAATAAAAATAGAAGCATGAGGAAGAAAAGTAGAAAAATAAAATAAAAATACAATACACAGTGGAGCAGTGGTGGAAGGCATAAAGAGTGGAGCTCGGAGGGACTACCAGACTACCTTCTGAGTTCTGAAGCCCCCTCGGATAGAGGAGATGAAGACCAGTGGAACATCCGCCGACCGCCGGTTCTGATTATGAATAAAGGTATTGCTGGTTCAAAGGATCGAAGCTCCTGCTGGTTCGAAATATCGAAGAGACTCGGAGGGCTGAGGGCTTCGAAGGGTCGAGAAGAAGGGTCTCTCACTCTCTTGTCTCTCGTGCGGCCACCGACTGGTTCCCCGCTTCTCCTTCTCTGAGTCTCTGTGGCTAGGGCTCGAATGGCCAAATGGGGCTGACCTGGGGGCTGGGAGCCTAGGACTCTAGGAGTGGGAGGGGCCGAGACTCGAGAGGGGCACGTGTGCAGGCCATGTGGGCACTTGGGCCTTTGAGCTTTGGGCAGTGCCGTAGTGGGCTGGAGCCGCTGGACCGGCTGGCTTAGGGGGGAGTGGCCTTTCATGAGTTAATATTTAATAATGTAAGCGGGTTGGCAGATATCAGCCGAATAAACCCAACCCGACCCGCTAAGGGGGCAGATATCAAAATGAAAACTCATATTCGACTCATTTAACAAACGGATGATTATGAGTCGGTTAAAATAGGTCGGATATGGTTCAAATTGACAAATTTTTATCCATTTTACTAGGTCTAGTTCCAACAAGGTCCATTGAGCAACTTTATTGGTTCCCTTACAATCCACACCCCATTAGGTCTTTGTCGCCACCATAACCAATATAAGGTCGCACTTATATGTTTCAAGGAGTAACTGCCCAAAGGCTCCCATAACTAATCTTTCTTCTCATAAATCTAAGTACTACGCATCTTTCTACAAGGTTAGAACTTCCCAAGTTCAGTTAAGGACACCTTTAACAACATTCCCACATTCATCATGTTCAATTATATATAATAATATCACCTCTGTCTATGTAATAAGAACACCACAAATTCACAGTGGATCGTTATCCAAGCTTAACTACCGACCACAATAGGAGAAATCATATAATAACGTTACCTCAATACTTGTTCCATGGGCATAGGGTTTACTCATCCTAATTCTTACATATCAACCTTCATCCTTTCATCCAGGGTATAAGATACAATGCAACATCCTAATTTCCATAAGATACTCTACCGAATGTCAATTTTTGCCTTCTTAACCTACTGAGTCACGTGTATGAGAGAAAAGAGTGACCAACACTCACATAAAGTTAGATTAATCCTTCCCCTTCTTAGTACCACATATTGAATTCCCACAAGAGAGTTGATGCCCATAGTATCAATCTCATTTCAATTTTCAAATGAGATGCCAACTTTAATATCATCACAAGGCTGTAGAATTCCAAGGCTATAAGGAATCACTCTTACCTTAATCCACAAAATATGTGACAACATCATGCTCGTGATGCGATAAGACTATGTCATTACTTTCTAATAGTACTTATGCATTAAAACACTCCAATTTGCAATCTAGTTGTCAAGTCCTACATGATGACCATCCTTGTTCCAACTAAGATTGTCATTGATATGGAACAATGACTCGAATAGTAAGGGCGTTGGACTCACTCGCCACAAGAATTGAGGGTAACTTGCATCCCCATTACATAATCCTCATGTAAAAGCACACATCACATGGAATGTTGATTAACTTTCATGTGCTTAATTTGATTTATTTTAACATCATGAGTTGAATATTTGTTTGGTGAGTTTTGTGTTCAATTTTGACACATGATGTACGTTGAAGTTTCCTTGAATTCATATTTGCGTTGGTGAGCCTTACGAATTCTTAAAATACTTAATTTAATAAATTTGATTATGGAGCCTAAAAGTAGCATGATAATGTTATTGTGGGATTTTAGAGGTGGGGGAAGCTCTTGGTGCATGACTAGGATATCAAATGGCAATAGAGTGGACTAATATTTAATAGGAGGTAACTTAAAATAGAAAACAAAGAATCAAAGGCCATGCATGGTTTGTGTTTGAAAGTTCCAAAGTTAACATGGTAATGTTTTGTAGAACGGGTATATAGGGGACACTAGTACTTTTGTCTTACATAACCAAACTCCCAAACTTGACTCTGACAATGCATATCTTGGTCATTGGTTTCCTTAGTCCTAGGTACAGATCAATGACAAATTGAACAATAGTAATTAATTAAGTGTTTGAAGTACTACACCTATGATAAAATATGTTAGTATCAATTATATTCATATATATTTGACCTATATTTCATCTCTATACATATTTCTCATGTCGAGTGTGTCACTCGAGTCAAGATAGTTTGAAGATTCACTCTAATAAACAGTGGCTCTCCTGCACATGATAGTATCTGTGTAAACTTGTCAGGAGTATTTCACACACAAAAAAAAAGGAAAAAGAAAAAAGAAAAAACTAAGATTTGAAGTTTTATTGCATCATTCCTGCCGGAATTGCAACATTGTCAAAAGGAAAACTGTCCAATAATTAAATTAATGAAGTGGTGTGGGATGGCTCACAAAAGTAATTGAACAAAAACTTTCTCCAAGCATGTATATGTATTAAAATTCAAGTCACACTTTTACAAATAATAAAATGACCGACTACCGGCGCTTGTTCTTCTAATAAATTGAAGTCACCATGCATGGCAAGCACCCAGAGGACCTTATTAATCACCACACAGACTCCCTGCACCGTCGCCCTCGCTCATGTACGCTGTAAGGTTCACGTACATTTCCCGATCCGCCCTCTCTCTCCATCTCGCCCGACACAAGACGCAGCTGGCCGCCCGCCGCCTCCTGCTCCTCTTCCACATCATTTGGCACTCCATGTGAATTGGATTCCGGCACGTCTCGCAAGCCACCACCCTTTCAGCTCCCTCGCTTCTCATCTCTTCCAGACACACCGGACACACCGTCCCGTCTTTTATCTCCACCACAGGCTGCGGCGGCGAAGGGCGGCGCATCTGGCAGAAGAGCTGATGGAACCTTTCTCGGAGGCGGACGCCAGCGAGGGAGGCCGGGGACGTGGGCGTGGCGAGGAGACGGGTGAGGTGGCACGGCGGGAGAGTCCTCCGGCGGAGACGATTGTCGGTGACGGAGACGCCGAGGACGCGGATGAAGATGAAGAGGATGTGCTTGCAGGGGTTGGTAGGGTCGGGGCAGGTGCAGGAAGGGGCGGTCGCTAAGGTGACCGTGTAGACGTTTCCTGTGGAACCTAGGACGAAGAAGGTGGAGTTGAAGCGGTGGAGAAGGCGGAGGGGGTGGCGGAGGGCTCTGGATATTCTGTCTGCGATGGGTTTGGAGCGGCGGCGGCGTGGCGTGGATGAGCTGGAGGCGACGGAAGAGGAGTCCATTGAGAACTAAGAAGGTATATACGTAAATATGGCAGTAAATTAAGAGGAGGATAATATTGTACAACGGGGCCGAGAAAGCTTGTGGGTGCCATTTCGTGGCAAGGAGGAATTATAATGAGGGCGGAGATTCTTGGAATGGGTTCAAGGGGCACGTGAGGAATAGCGGCGGTGTGGGAGAAATGGTGCACTGCAAAGGATAAGGGAAGGGAATTGGAATTCCCAACCTTGGAGAGTCGACTGGTTTTATGGTTCCTTTGAAGGCAAGCACTGTGCTAATATCAAACTCCATTTTGCGAGGAAATTGCGATTGGCCCCTTAAGGCGTTTAGTATTAAGAGAAAAAGAAATAAAAGACAAAATTTCTCAAAAAAAAAAGAAAGAAAAAAAAAATTTTCTCAAATATGATGAATAAAAATTTATTCAAATATAATGTAAAATAACATTTTTTAGTATTCGTTTAATATATATTGTTCTTATTTTATTTTTTCATTTTTAATACTTTTACGACTATACAAGGTATGCATAATCATTCATACTTTCTTTCATCTTCTCCATGTTTTTCAGGTTTTTAATAAAGTCTTGGATTTTGAAACATTTATGGGCGGTTAACACTTCAACACTGGAGAAAATATTAAGTACTACTGCGTGTATATATTAAATCAAATATTATTTGGTCATATATATATATATATATATATATATATAAATAAGAAACACCCTAACTTATTTAAATACATACACATGACAAAAATAACAGTAGATCTAGTGTATTTGATAGATTGTTGTGAAAATTGAATACACAACGAAAACAAATGATCTTACAACGCAGCAATCAACAATGAAATATACAGAACCATAATCATAGAGAGTATATATAATGAAAGTAATAAAACAATGACACAAAAAATTACATGATTCAACAATGCCGACATCTACGGGAGTAATCGTCAATGAATTTTTATTATCTTGTGTCAAAGGTACTGAGTTACATCATACAACATGTACATATAACTTTTCTAGAGGCTTTCTGTAACGACCTTCTATTTAACTGGGATTTATATATATATACTGCAAAATTTATAATGTTCTATTACCTACTAGATCAAACCTATCCATCAATTTAAGCAGCAAGAAGCGGAATTCATATAAACATAACCAAAAAATTATACAATACCAGAGTGCTAAAAGGTTCCTCAAAATATACATATATGACTATTTCCTAAAATACCCTCAACTGGGTTACGGCTATACATAAATATTCTAAAAAATACTTACTCTACTGGCAGGGCAGTACTAAAGCCCCTCTATCTGCGAGCCTAATCTGCTCGCCTACCTAGATCACCTGAAAAATGTTAAAGTAATGGGATGAGTCAACGCTCAGTAAGACGAAATATGTCATTGCTAGTGTGTGGCAATTGAGTTACAATACTATAAAAATCAATTACTATATAATCATGTATCACTGAATCTGTAAATACAATACGAGTAATATAAACCATCACATTTTCCCTGTTACTTAACATATCTTTACCTTTAGGTTTCTACTCAAAATACTTATAATATATATATATATATATAAATATATTTTCTGTCTTTGTAAATCTGTATATACATAATAATAACTGAAAACTTCCATGTGGATAACTGTGTGTCATGATTTAACCTCTCATGACAGGGTTGTACGGCCCGTAGGCGGGACCTATCCTGGCTGGCCGACCAGGATAAACCACTATACTTCATAAGTCTGATCAGCCCTCCTCAACCTATATCTGATGGGGAGCCTGTCCACTCGTGGGCTCTATATGATCGACTTTTATACCATATATTATCTGAATAGGTGGTTGCACTTTATACTGCATGTAGCTATAGTACCGTGCTCTATAATCTGTAATGGTCTAACAGGATCTGATACTATATAATATATCTCTATATACAACTATCTGTTTTACAATGATTCTATAATAACTATATAAACCATGACACTGTGATAAATTGTATCTATATCAACTGTATTTCTGAAATGAACTGTGAAACTGTATGTCATGGTATTGTAAACTGTATTTGTATCAATTATATAATCATGGTATTCTGTAATTGCTATAAAACATATCCGTTGTTTGTATATTATGTAAAACATAACTGAGGAAAATATTATAAAACATGTTTCTGTACTATATCTATATTCTTAAGCCACACAGAAATTTTAAAATATATTTAAAATACTTGATAAACTGTGTAAATTTCTGCTGTGAACAATAATCTGGTAAAAATGTATAATTTATACTGAAACATACTAGAATCGCCTAACATAGCATATTTTCGTGACCTATTTCCTGCTAAAATTCCCCTACTATGACGAGTCCTACACCCGCAGGGTTCTCCACTCAACACCCTGAAAACCATATATCCCAAAACAAAACATCATTATTTTTACGTTTGCTACATTTCCTACAACTGCTAGAAAGCCAAATTTTACTTAAAAGACCTTACCCTGAATTTGGGATGAAATCCAACTTTATCCCACCGACGATCCACTCCAGCAAACTTGGAAAGAACTTCCCCAGTAGCATCATGGTGGCCTCAGATCATCGATCTGGCGACTAACGAGGCCGAAATCTAAGAAAGAAGAGGGAGAAACTGAAGGGAGGAGAGAAAAAGAGAGAGAGTTTCCTGATTTTTGTTGAGTGAAAAACTGAGTTTAGCACTATTTATACTGCGGGCTTCATCGACGAACCACGTCACCTTGTCGACGAGTCCTGTAGAAAGTTCATCGACGAACTTGCACCCTCATTGACGAATTTTAGACTTCCAAAAATCCTCTCTCAGCATCTTTTAGCCGACGAGACGGGACTTCATCGACAAGATCCTGAAGAACCCTTGTCAACGAAACCCCTGTGTTTGTCGATGAGGCCTGAAAAATTTCTTGGGATTATTACCTCCAAACTGCAAAGTGGTCGACGAACGCTTCACGTTCGTCGATGAAGTCGGCTGCCTCCTTTTGTTCCTGTTTCCATTTCTCTCCCTCTTTGTTTTTTAAATACCATTATTCTTCGAGTCATTACATTCTCCTCTCCTTATAAAATTTGTCCTCGAAATTTACTATTCATATAACTCATCATCCCTTAAAGGCAAAACGATCTACTTATTTTATTACCTACCCTCACTTATGGCGGAGGAATACCGTGGTTACATGGGTAGTTCAGGGAGATTACAAGTATAAAAGAAAATTCCCTCAAAACCAAAATACTACCTATCATATACACTACATTACAATTCCACTATATTAAACAAAATAAAATTATTATTACTTTAATTATACATTACTGTTATATTCACTAAACAAGTGGGAATATTTCCTTCTGATCACATATTTGAGCTCCCACGAGGCTTCTTTTATCGCGTGATTCCTCCACAAGACTTTTACTAGTGCTATCTTTTTGTTACGCAATTCCTGTTCTTTTCCATCTAGGATCTGTACTGGAGCTTCCTCATATGCTAGATCACCACTGAGTTCCAATTCCGCATAGCTGATGATATGGGAAGGATTTGAGACGTATTTCCTTAACATAGAACGTGAAACACGTCATGAAGTCTGAATAGAGATGGTGGTAAAGCCAGCTAATAAGCAACTGACCCAATCTTTTCGAGTATCTCAAATGAGCCAATGAACCTAGGGCTCAACTTACCCTTCTTCCCAAACCTCATGATTCCCTTCAGCAGTACTATCTTCATAAATACATAATCACCCACTTCAAATTCCAGTTCCCGGTGGCAATTATCCGCGTAACTTTTTTGTCGACTCTGTGATGCACTGATCCTATCTCGAATGAGTCGAACTTTATCGTACGCCTGCTGGATTATCTCTGGCCCCAAAACTCGCCTCTCACCCAGCTTACTCCAGTATAGAGGGGAACAACACTTCCTACCATATAGTGCTTCATAAGGAGTCATGCCTATGCTAGCTTGATAGTTGTTGTTGTAGGCAAATTCCACCAATGGCATATACTGAGTCCAGCTACCCCCAAAATCTAATACACACGCTCGTAACATATCCTCAAGTATCTGAATAATTCTCTCTGTCTGATTGTCTGTATGAGGATGGAAAGCGGTGCTGAATGCTAGCTGAGTCCCCAATGCCACTTGCTAACTCCTTCAGAATCGCGATGTAAAATGTGGATCACGGTCCAATACTATGGATACCTGCACTCCATGGGGTCGAACAATTTCCTGTATCTAAATCTCTGCTAACCTGTTCATAGGGTAGCTAACCTTAATGGGCAGAAAGTGCGTTTTCTTCGTCAACCTATTAATAATTACCCAGATGACATTCTGACCATGCGGTACCGGTGGTAGCCCAGTAACAAAATCCATGGATACGTGGTCCCACTTCCACTCAGGAATGAAAAGTGGCTGTAATTGACCAGCCGGCCTCTATTACTCAGCCTTAACCTGCTGGCTCATCAAACACTACTGCATAAACTCTGTTATTTCCCTCTTCATGCCACTCCACCAAAAATACTCCTGCAGATCCCTATACATTTTCGTACTACCAGGATGGACAGTGTATAGAAATCTATGTGCCTCTTCTAGAATCGTCCACCTAATACTGTCATCTGCAGGCACACACAATCTGGTGTGAAATCTCTGAGCCCCATCATCAGAAATGCTGAATTCTTCCCCCTGACCATCCTGTATTCTAGCTATCACCTCTACTAATTATGGATCATTCCCCTAAGCAGCTTTAATATTTTAATATAATGTGGGTTGTACAACCAGACTTGTAATAAGCGCCCGAGGATCATCCTCCCCACTAATTCCACACCGAGCCTTTCCAAGTCCATCTCAATCGGGTGCTGAACTACTGCTGCTAGTTGTGTTGTATCTTTTGACTTACGGCTCAGTGCATCAGCTACCACATTTGCTTTACCTGGGTGGTAACTGATTGTGCAGTCGTAATCCTTTATGAGTTATAACTATCTCCTCTAGCGCATATTCAACTCTTTCTGTGTGAAGATGTACTTTAGACTCTTGTGATCAGAAAATATTTCACATTTCTCACCATATAAGTAATGTCTTCAGATCTTCAATGCATGTACAACCATAGCCAATTCCAAATCATGAGTAGGGTAGTTCTTTTCATATTCTTTTAACTGTCTAGATGCATACGCCACCACCCTACCATGTTGCATCAATACATACCCGAGTCCTCTCAAAGACGCGTCACTGTAAATCACATACCCATTGCCTCCTAATGGAATCGTCAGTACTGGTACAGTGACGAGCCATTGCTTTAATTCCTGGAAACTCTGCTCGCATTCTTTATCCCACACAAACCTGGCATTCTTCTTGGTCAAACGCGTGAGAGGTCCTGACAAAGCCAAAAACCCTTCAACAAATCGACGATAATAACTAGCCAGTCCCAAGAAACTTCTAAATTCTTGCACGTTCTTTGGCCTGACCCAATTCACTACTGTATTGATCTTACTGGGATCCACTGTGTTGATTAAGGTGTAATCCCAAGAGGGGGGGTGAATTAGATATTAAAAAAAATTCACTTAATTTTCTTTTACACACTTCTTATAAGTTTACCAACTACTTCTAGTTGCTCAATTATGTGTGAATATGGCAATCCTATCTATGCATGTAATATACTCAATTTAAATATAACGCGAAAAATAAAGAGTAAAAGGAAGAGAGAAGACAAACGCGATTTTACGAGGTTCAACCGACTTGGCCTACGTCCTCGCCTTGAGCAACCACTCAAGGATTCACTAAAAACCCTACTCCTTAAAGTGGGACGGAGCTTCCCTTACAAACCGCTGCTTACAAGAGGTACAGCTCCCTCCTTATCCGTTACTCACAAGAGCTACAGCTTCCTCCTCACACCCGGTTCACAGCCCGAACCGTGTTTACAATGAAATCTGAAAACTAACACTCAAAACAATGCTTCTAACAAAAGCTTGTGAGTACAATTCAATTTCCTAGTACATTGACATATAATATAACTTGAAGCTCAAGAATGTATGAAAAACGATACAATCATTTGATGTATGATATGTGTCAACACACAAATTCGTATTTAATCAAAACTCCCAAGTGAAAATATATTTAGAATGCTTTGGAGACTACTAGGGTTCTTGATTCACTTTGTAAAGATGTTCAAGTATATTTGAAGTGAGTTATTTAACAAAAATTTGACTTGAATACAACTCAATCAAAAATCACAAAGTTTTCCTTCAAGTTCCAATATTTTAATCAAAGTAGGTTTTTCAATAAGAAGCCCAATGAACAATATGTATGAATATGTGTTTATGTACTTCTTGAATTTCAAATCAATCAGCCAAGCTAACAAGTTTTTCTCAAAACATGATCTTCCCGAAAATCAGTTTTTATATGTGAATACACACTCAAGATCAAAACCTCTTTCTAATGATAAACACGTAAAGAGATGAGAGGTTCTTGAAAAGTAATAACTTGACAGATCAAACCTTAATACTAGATCAAAGTTTAGTTGGATGAATGAATGCCCTTTTGATTTCAGTAGAGATTTTCCCAAACGAAGATGGAAGAAGATTGAAGTGCAGAAAACCGGCTCTAGGGTTCAAATCTTGCAATGAGAAGTACGTATTTCTTGTTGTGTCCCTTAACTTGTGTTCTAGGGTTTAGATATTTATAATATATATTATATTACCCTTAGAATTAATTTCAGCCATTAGATCAATAAGATACTTCGCGTGTCTTTTTAATAAAGAACTGATTTTTAGGCTTTCCCGCGAGTTCAGGCAACCGAACTCGACTTCAGGCTCCTGAAGTATCAACTTCAGGCGCTTGAGGTTCCAAGGTCAGGCGACCGAAGAGCCTTGGCCAGGTTCTGTCTTCTCCATTTAATTCTTCAGGCGACTGAACTTAATCTTCAGGCAACCGAAGAAATTCTTCAGGCTACTGAGGTTTGAGTTCAGGCGACCGAACTCCCCATTCTCTCAAATTTTCATTTCTAACTAAAAGACCTGCTTGGCTTCTTTTCTTGGGTCTTTCATAAAATATATTTTTTATGATTTTGAAAACATTTCAAGCCCCATGAGAGTTTCCTAATGATGTACATGAAATGCATGAATCCTAAAACCATTTTAAGTTATAATGAGCCTTAAATTAAATCATATGAAAATGTTAATACATGAGTTCTAAATACCCTTTCCCAAGATATTCTTGAACTTTGCCGCTTGCATCTTGATTCCTGTACACTTTGAGTTCCATGGATCTTGCCGAGATGTATCAGCTTTACTTTATGGCTTCCATGACTCATTATCTTTCCGTACATGCTTAATATGGTTCATATTCACAAACTCAATGCACAGATCAAATACCAAGTGATTTGTCATTATCAAAACAAGATTGGACTCATAGAGTCAACACACTGAAATACCGTCTCCTGAGATCACGTGACCTAAAAATGCAACTTTCTCAAGGCAGAACTTGCACTTGTTGAACTTGGCATAGAGTTTATCTTCTCTGAGTGTTTGTAGTACCTGCCTCAAATGCACCTCATGATCCTCAAAACTCCTCGAGTATACCAGTATATCATCAATAAAAATTATTACAAACTGATCTAGATACTGGTGAAAAACTCTATTCATCAAATCCATGAACACAGTTGGAGCATTCGTTAGACCAAAAGGCATAACGAGAAATTCATAGTGTCTGTACCTAGTCCTAAAGGTTGTCTTTGCAACGTCCTTTGCCTTTACTCTCACCTGATGATAACCTGATATGAAGTCGATCTTGGAATACACATGTGTACCCTGGAGCTGATCAAACAGATCATCTATACGGGGTAGAGGATATTTGTTCTTAATAGTAACCTTGTTGATTTCTCTATAATTAATGCACATCCTCAAAGACCCGTCTTTCTTCTTTACAAATAACACTAGAGCTACTCATACTCCATTTTAAGACACCTAAGTTTAAAATATTATAATTTAAAATTTTTCTTCTTACCTAATGATAACCTAATCTGAAGTCGATCTTGGAATACACTTGTGTACCATAAAACTGATCAAACAGATCATCTATATGGGGTAGAAGATATTTGTTCTTAAAATAATAATTTATCTACCCTTACTGAGAGGTGTCTTACCCTAAGTTTAAACCATTTAAAACTTTGAAAACTTTAGATAAAAAAGAATATATATATATATATATATATATATAATTCATGTTTTTTGTCATTAAAAAGTGAGAAAAATAAAATGATAAATCAATAAATAAAAACTTGCTGTTTTCCCCTAATTACATTTGATTTTTCTTATTTTCTCATTTTTGAATAATTTTATTACTTAATTGTATTTGGTATAGAAAAATACAATAAAAAATTATTATGACAAAAAAATTTATTTTCTTTAAAAAATTTTTGATATAGTATTTTTTTTTTTTTCTTATTTTCTCTTCTCAAACAAAAAAAAAATTCTCAATCAATGGGAGTCTAGAGGTTCTAAAATCTGTATTTTCTTTAACAATCATTTTCTTTCATATGGAATTGTAAACCAAATATTATTTTATAATATTTCAATGAACATCAGAACGTGTCATACGTGGTCTTGATCCAGGATTCAGTCTCTGTACGTGCTTTGATGATGACGTTTCTTGAGTTTTTTGTTATTGCGAAAATCCAAGCTCATTCTGATAACATTTCCAAAAACCTATTCTGAATTTTTTTTTTGACAATTACCCACATCTTGATTCTTCAACCTACGTATTTGACAAAGGAGAAGAATTTTAAAATGAAAATAAATGAAAAGAAACCCCCTGTGACCCTTACTGAGAGGTGTCTTAAAATGATAATTTATCTACTCTTACGGAGAGGTGTCTCACCCTAAGTTTAAATTATTTCAGGAAATTCGAAGAGACCAGTGGATCAGGGCCGCCGCTGAGTGAGTTAAGCTTTCCTGCTAGAATGGTAAGTTTTGATATAAGATCAAGAGATTATTTTGTAAGATCTTAGATTTGTTTTGATGTTTTGGATATTGTATATAAATGCAGTATCTTTAGGAATACAGTAGACTCTGGAATTACGTAATTTATGGTTGATGAATGTGATTTACATTTACTGCTACCAAGGTTCCGTTGTGTATGATAGGTGTCCCCGCTACCCACGAGTCCAGATTGACTATTTTATTTATTATGTTTTATTATATGATTAGTTAAGCGGGTCGTTACAGTAGGTGTACATTAAATAAATTGTACACAAAAATATATCAATATTTGCATATTTTGATTCAGATCAATATGCATTGCGGGTGACTGCAAGATACCCTATGCGAGGGTATAATGGTACAATCCTCTATGAGATTGTTCCCTTAACTGATAATTACGGTTTGCACATTGTGTTGGATGTACACTGCGTATGTACGATATATTTAACTGTGCAATTATATGTCGATATCATTCCTCACATGGGTGTCGCTGCAATAGGCAGACGGGGGCGTCTGCTGAGCATATGGTTGAAGCGGAGGAAGACACCCAATAGACACGTCATTATGATATGACTGCGGAAAAAGGCATTGAACCATGCACGAGTGCAAATGTTGGTGGGATGTCTGTTGTGGATTTGAACAAATGTTTGGAATCATCGTTCGAGCCACAAACGTACGAAAGACATGTTCTTCACACGGATGATCATGTAGTTTGCAAAGAAGTTCCAGCAGAAGGATCAGTGGATGCTATTCGAGTCAAAGGATCAGTTTATAGCGGCAGTGCGAATATACCACGCTCGAATGCACCATGACTTCCATGTCGTGCAGTCTACCCTAGTGTTATGGGTTGCTAGGTGTAAGGACTTTGATTGGTGATGGAGAGCGTGTGCAATGTATCGGATGAAACACCAATTATTCGAAATCACCCAATATGGTGGTCCGCGCACATGTTTGAATGAACTTCTCTCGCAGGACCATAACCAAATCACATTGTCCCTCATTGTTAGGGAGATCGTGAATATGATTAGGCGTGATGCATCGACATCAATCGTTATATGGAAAAAGTTCATAGATCGTCACTTTGGCTATTCGATCTCTTATAAGAAGGTTTAGTTGGGCAAACAGAAGGCAATTGCCCCAAGTATTCAGCGATTAGGAGATGTCTTATAAAACTTTACCTAAGTGGATGGAACCAATGTGCACGTACAATCCTAGTATTATTGTCAAGTGGAGGTGGACTCCTATTCCAGGTAACGAGCACACCGCAGCATTTGTATTTGTATTTTGGTCGTTCGCAGCATCTGTTTAGGATTTTCATCACTAACCTTCAGTAGAGGGACCTACAGACCGTCAAGGATGACTCGGCCTACGTATTTTGTGCAAGCGTTTGTTAAGATTCATGCCACTTGACAGCGAGTTGGTTGGTGCAAGCATCCATATGCAGTTCCTCGAGGGGTATGTGTTTCATCAACTCCCGGTAGATGCAGATGTACAGACTATAATATACCACACACAAGCCCACTTGTTGCGTTTAATATGTAGGGTGCTATTTTGTGACGTTTCAGGAAATTATGCGCATCTGATGTTCCTTCCACTCCTTGCGGACCTGGGAGCGATATGCTCGTACAGTTGGGGGTCCACTACTTTGGCGTGACTTTACAGGGAGATGTGTCACACCGCTCACTGCTCGAAGACATAGATTGCTGGCCTACTTCGCCTACCACAAGTTTAGGCCTAGGAGAGATTTATGTCCTTAGCTCCTACGTGGTGAGGTTTCCTACATATTCAATGTAACGACCTGCTATTTATTCAACATTTTTCTCTTTTTTCTTTTTTTTTCTAAATATAATAAATGTCATCTGTCTGAATACTGATAATAACATCTCAGGCCCAAAGAGCACTGAGGAAACTCCGTCTATCATATATAACTAAGCAGCGGTACATAAAACTGGGAACTGCTATATACAATACAATATACCAGAAAACTATACTGCTCTACAATATATTTACCATACAAAATACCCAGTGACGTCACTACAATCTGAAGACTATCCCAAAAATATTATTATCTCAAAAATACCTACCCTTCCCACAAGGGCAACTCAAGTCAATCTCTACTCGCGAGATGGATCTCCTGAAAAATGGTAAGTCACAAGGATGAGACAATACTCAGTAAGTGGAAATATGCTATTACTAGTGTGTGGCAGTTGAGTTAAATAATTAAAATACTAAAATAATACTGTAATCTAAGAAAACTAATAAGTTGTACAAAATATATCTATCTATCATGTAATCTTTAAAACATGATTGTGTATCTTAGTCGACTATCTAAAGGTACTGCTAGTATAATAATATAAATTGCTGCTATGTGATATATCTGTACATAGGAACTTCTGCTATACCCTGGGATCTGTATATCATGATATATCCCCTCATGATAGGGTTGTGCGGCCCGTAGGCTGGACTTACTCTGGTCGGCTCTCCAGGTAAGTCAATCTCTATCATCCGCCAATTTTGATCTGTATAAAATATCTGTATATTCTGTATATAGTATCTGTGTGCTCTGTATATAATATTTGTATACTCTGTATATAATATATATATATATATATATATACATATGCTCTATATATAATATTTGTATACTCTGTATATAATATCTGTATGCTCTGTATATAATATTTGTATACTCTGTATATAATATCTATGTGCTCTGTATATCTGTTGTAGCATCTTGATGCTATCACTGTATAATCTGTCTGAATAAACTGTCTAAGTGTTATGGTCTAGAAATCATGTTTTTCTTTGAAAATGTTGTAAGTCTCATTCATTTCTAATATTCTGAAACATCTGAATATCTGAAATACTGTAAAATCTATATATGTAGGGTACTGTAATAAACTCATGCCACACATTTGACTAAACGTAGTCTCATGCTCAATTTCTGTAATTTCTGCTATAAGATAATATTCATAATTCTCTGGAAAATAATCTGATATACATGCTTGAAACACACATTCATAATATTCTGTATACATATTAAAAATTGCTAGCATAGCATATTTCCCTTACCTTAAACCTGAAAAACCCCTACTAAATTCTGGCCTTATACTCGCAAGGTTCCTAACTCAACATCCTGAAAACAATATCCCCTAGAACAAAACATCAGTATTTTTTTACCTACAACATTTCTTATAACTACAAGGAAGACATAATCTGAATAAAATACCTTACCCTGTATTTGGGATGAATTTCAAATCAACTTTCCCCACAATTTGCTCCGGTAGACCTGTAGAGAACTTCGTCAAGAGCATCATGGTGGCCTCGGATCTTCAATCCGACGAGAAATGGGGCCAAGATCGAAGAGAGAAGGGGAGGGAGTTGTAGGAGAGAGAGAGAGAGAGAGAGAGAGAGAGAGAGAGAGAGAGAGAGAGAGAGAGAGAAAAGGGTTTCTACGCTGAAATTTGATTAAAAATCTGAGTTTTAGCTATATATAGGGCTACATTCATCGACAAGACACGTCACCTCGTCGACAAGTCCTTCAATAATTTCGTCAACAAACTTCCTCCCTCGTTGACGAATTTCAAACTGTCCCAAAAATCATTCTCGGTATCTTCTCGTCGACAAGGTCCCCTTATGCGCTCATCGATGAATTCCCTGTGTTTGTCGACGAGGCCCTGTGTAAGAATCCCAGATTGTTACATTCAAAGAGGCCAAGACGATTGTTTGGTTTACCCACTCCCACTCGCATACCGGTTAGTACCAACATCATTTATCCCTCTTCATTCATTCTATAAGTAGTATAGATACTAATTTATAGTACTAGTCATTACATTCGTAAACTTATGTTTCATCTTATACAGATGGAGGGATGACTTGAGGGCGTTGTCGGTTGTGCTACACATAGTGCCCTAGTACAGGTTCAAGTTCGACATGCACCAGGAGCATAAGGTATAGTCCAATTAAAGTGTAGCACATAGTACTCTCTTTCTTTCTTTCAGTTACGTATAGTTCGCTTAACTTTTACTTATGTTTAAGTGCAGTTCCTATGGATGCCCTACGCAACTGAGATTCTAGCCGACCTACCTCCCCATTATGCAGTCGGGAGTGACCTCTAGGCAGCCGGAGTGCCACTCATATGCTTTCATATTATCGAGTGGTATCTCCCTAACCGAGTCATGCGGCAATTCGGCTATCGACAGGGCATTCCTGACCACTTTCTGATGTCGAGAGTAGATATAGTTGGGGATGAGCTCCATGACATGGATGGGCGCGGTCAAGAGGCCATGGACTGAGTGACTACACACACGATTCGTGACTACGTGGGAGCATCGGCGAGAGTACATTGTATCAGGAGTGGTGGAGGATAGTTCAATGCATCCGGATGACCTATACTTCACCTGGAATAGGTCCATCACACGCCACTTTGTCAACAAGACCGCTCTTGGATATTTAAGCCATGTAAGAAGACTTTAACCCACACTTCCTTTTGTTATGTGTCCGTTATGATTTACATGAGTTAACCAAATTTTTCGTATCCTGTAGGCTGACATACTACATGAGGCAGATCAGATCCCGTTATCAACCGATTGATGAGTGCTACATTGGACCTTAACCACGAGGATGGCCAACGGATCCCAGCTGCTCCACCTGATGTACTAGCACGAGGAGGTCGACCAGCTCCAGTACGAGGAGGATGACATGCCTCCTCTGGTTGTCCAATGAGTCCCATCTCCTCGCCACCGGTTGTGCAAGTTGAGTACGTGTTCAGTCTGTCAGCATCGTATGCGCCTTCTAGTGCAGTTGATATCGCAGGACCGACTAGTAGACCGGCTGACTCCCTATCTGACTCTACTGACACCCTATCGATGTCATTTTTATTAGACAACATTTTCGGTAGGGAGGAGGTCGATGCACCTGTTATGTTGACTCGTTCTCATCCAGAGACATCATATCAGTTCTCTCCGCGTGCGCTTCGCATGGATGATGATTACGTAGTACCTCTTGGCAGAGATGATTCACATACAAGAAAATGGGATAGGACACCTGATGCATATGACTAACAGGGAGAGGGTAGACGTAAACGGCAGCCACCACGACCCTAGAGACGACCTCGCTACTGCACTGAGTAGTATAGCATTATTTTTATTTCATTTGTATATTATTGATAATTTTTATTTCATTTGTATATCATTGATTATTTTTATTTCATTTGTATAGCATTTAATTATTTTCATTTCATTTGTACCTTCATGTGTCTTGTGCACACTTCATATAATATTATCAAGAATAAGATTTAAGAAATGAAAACTTTGAAAAAAATAAAAAAAAAATTATATGATTTTATCCAACATAAGCACTATGTTTTCATTATGGAATTTAAAAAGTTGTTTCTTGTTTATTTCATGTTGAAATTTATACAAATATATATATATATATATATATATATATTTGCACCATCATATGTTCTATGATGACTATTTCCTTTTGTTATGTGTACGTTATGATCTGCATGAGTTAACCAAAATTTTCATATCCTGTAGACTGACATACTACATGAGGCAGATCAAATCCCGCTATCCACCGATTAATGAGTGCTGCATTGGACCTTGGCCACGAGGATGGCCGAAGAATCCCAGTTGCTCGACCTGATGTACCAGCACAAGGAGGTCGACCAACTCTAGTACGAGGAGGATGACATGCTTGGCTGGTCGTCCAATAAGTCCCATCTCCTCGCCACCGGTTGTGCAGGCGGAGTACATGTTCAGTCTGCCAGCACCGTATGCGCCTTCTAGTGCAGTTGATATTGCAGGACCGTCTAGTAGACTAATTGACACCCCATCTAACTCTGCTGTCACCTCCATCGATGTCATTTTTATTGGACAAAATTTTCGATGGGAAGGAGGTCGATGCACCCGCTATGTCGCCTCATTCTCATCTAGAGACATCATATAAGTTCTCTCCGTGTGCACTTCGCATGGATGATGATTACGCAATACCTCTTGGGGGAGCTGATCCACATACAAGACGATGGGACGGGACACCTAATGCAGATGACCAATAGGGAGACAGTAGACGCAGACGGCAGCTATCGCGACCTCGGAGACGACCTTACTGCGGCACCGAGTAGTATATCATTATTTTTATTTCATTTGTATATCATTGATTATTTTTATTTCATTTGTATATCATTGATTATTTTTATTTCATTTGTATAGCATTTGATTATTTTCATTTCATTTGTACCTTCATGTGTCTTGTGCATACTTCATATAATATTATCAAGAATGACATTTAAGAAATGAAAACTTCGAAAAAAAAAAAAATTTATATGATTTTATCCAACATAAGCACTATGTTTTCATTATGGAATTTAAAAAGTTGTTTCTTGTTTGTTTCATGTTGAAATTTATACAAAAAAATATATATATATTAGCACCATCATATGTTCTATGATGCCTACTTATATTTATCTTAAATTATCAATTCTTACATTGTGATGCAATTCAAATGTACTTACAGTTTGACGTTATCTGTATAAATAGACTTTTATAAACCCTTGTTTATAAGATATTTTTACACTTTCACGTGTAAAATATGTATGCCGAAGTGAGATATGAAATATACACAAAAAGTGAGGGAGAGAACATGACTAACCTAAGACCTTAGATTTCCGAATAAAATTTGGTGTCTACAATATATATGTGCATTGTCATAAAAAATAAAATTTTTAAATTTGACTATTGCAATAAATAGCATTTAATCCGTTCATATTGTTTTAAGAAGCATTATAAGTAAAGAAAAAAAAAAAACCTAAAACATGATAATTATTAAAGAAAAAGAAACTAAAAAATTTCATGCATATGATTTTTGCTTAGTTCTATATGTTTAGACATTAAACTAGATAAACAATTCATTCAATTAGATGGAAAAATATTTATATATTTTTTGAAATTATAAATTAAAATACATTTTGAGTTATTAACTTCGAATTAGAATACTTTGTTTTTTTAATTGTGTATAATGCATTTTTAATTTAAAATATATATGGTATATCTCACGGGACCAAAAGGGTTAAGCAAATCTTGCAGGATCAAGTTATAAGATTTGCCACACGTCAGCTCACAGGTCATTCTTAAAGAAAATCTCGAAATTTGGTCTTATGAGATTTGCTTCGCCCACTTTGCCACGCGTCACCACAAGAAATGCTACACGTTTAAATCTCGCAGTACCAAACTACGAGATTACGTAAGCATTAAACTTGGTGCTGTGAGATTACGTAACCATTAGATTGGGTAAATTTTTTCCAAACATAATATTATTTAATATTTTATTTTAAATTAATAATAAAACAAGAAAAAACTCTCTTTTTCTAACGAACTAGCATGCCAGTTAAAAATTTAGGAAATAAATAAATAAATAATGACATGAAAAGACCATAAATAGACTCTTTGTTCTGCTAGTTACTATCCCAGGGTTATCAACGGCAAGGCCCATGTTCCGATCGTTTCAAAACCCTCGACCACCCAAGAAGGTAATTCCCTATCTCCACACGAAGATTTCTTTTTGTTTCATTCAGTCATTCCTGCGTCTTCCCGGGCAGTTGAACGTGCAATTTTTTTCACCCCTGTTGCGTTGGCTTTCCGTCCGTTTGGCAGCTGAGAAAGTACATGAAAAAAAAGGAAAGGGGGAATTCGAATTTCATGTTTTGCGTTGGTAGGTTTTCAGATAAACAAAATATTCATCACAATCAATCTGAGAGCTTGCATTGTGGGGAAATGAGTGGAGTGAAGGGTTTTAATTTCTCCGACTTCAAATGATAAGACCTCCTAATATTTTTCAATTGCTTTAGTACCGTTCCCTATATTTTCTCCGCAATCAAACATATCCATTTCTGACCTTATTCAAAAGAATTCAAGTGGATTGTTTGATACTTCCGGTTTCTCTCTATCTCTTCTGTTACACACTCACATAATTGACTTCCGTATTGACAGCAGCAGAAACGTGAAAGAGAATGGTTAGCAGTGAGCTTCAGGCCCGAAAACTTCATTCCAGGTCTCGTCATTGGTTTCATTTTTGGATTGCTGTTGGATTTATCCAAGCCCATCAGAAATCAGAAGAAGCCCACCAATTCCATAGCGGAAAAGCGCCAACAAAATCAGACTCTGGTCTCAACTAATAATGATGAACAACTTAAAATGGTCTGCTGCTGTCAGTTCTTTGCTTCTCATATTTCATGATTTCTTATGTTCTTTTAATCGATTATCCTGTGAATGTTCAAGCAATGTTAGATATACTGCTATGATGAGTCTGTTTATGATAGAGTTGTTTGCTGGATAACGGATTTGTTGAAGTCTTGGTGGTGAAATTATTTGAAGTTCAATGGTTATTAGAATATTAGCTCTCTGAAACAATGATGATCATCATGAACAAATCCCTATTTCAAAATATAAATTATTAACAAACAGCAAGAATAAAGTATGTTATCCTTTGCTTCTTCTAATTGAAAAAGTTTAGGTCCTTAGATTTTTTTCCTTGTAGTTATTTGATTCATAAAGGTTTCTGGTTTTGTTGATTTCTTGTTGGAATCATCAAAGTGGACAAATTCTGAGTTCTCATTTGCACTGCACCACTCGGGGTGTTTATTCTCTCATGATAGGACTGCTGTTCTGTATGTGACCTTTTGTATGAACCTTCTCTCACAGGACTGTCTCTTAATTAGAGCTTTCTTTATCTTCTGATATGATCTCACAAGCATGGTTGGAGGAAAGAAGAAAAAAGAGACGCTAGTTTCTGTTTAATTATATTGGTAATTGCTATTTTCTGTGATTGTTAAAAAATGTATGAGTTCCAAGTTGGGGAAATGCCACTGGCAGGTTTTGGTAGTTAGGCAAGACTTGAAAATGGCAGCTGGAAAGATTGCATCTCAATGTGCCCGTAAGATATCTATGCTTCAATTAACAGTAGTTTTTCCTTCCATTCAATATATCTCTGAATCCAGTGTCATTGGTTTGTTTTTATTTTATTTGACTTTTTTTTTTTTTTGACGTCTCTCCAGATGCTGCCACTGGTATGTATGCAGAACTCATGCTAAGGTATATAATTGCTAACCATGAACGAGTTTCACTATTCAAGTGCTGAAACTTATGCTTATTATGATTGTTAAAATTCCCCCTTCTCTTCCTTTCTGGTTGATCAAGAGTAGCTTTGTTGCAAATAGCACAAACAGATGCCCACATGGGTAATGTTGTACATGATTGCTTGCAGAGGAACTTAAAAACTATGTTTGTGGGATAGATTTAATCATGCAGAAATTCTTTGGGCTTCAGAGTTTTCAATTTTTCGTCACTGAGGCAGGTTTATCCATATTGTACCTTTATGCTTCCAGAAATTGATTCCTTGCAAACGAACGCCACTTTTATCTTCTGTTGGAAATATTAAGATTACTTGTGTATTGTTTAAGGAGTCGGTTTCCTGGTGCTAGACTAGTGCAATTACAAAGATTTAAGTCGTGAGAATAGCTGCTTTACACTAACTTGGAAAATATTTAGTGAAATTAAAGGCTTTATACTTGGTCATATGTGAGAAAAAATGAGTTCCTTTTCCTCTTGCTCCCATGTGTTGCTTAAAAGCCTTTAAAGCATTCTTTTCAACTGTCCTTTTTTCAACACTCAAGAGAAAACCCATCTATTGAGATGTTTTGCTTGTTATAATGATGTATAAAGGAACTGCCCAGATGTCCTATATACTAATGAGTGATTTAATTCTACTATTTCCAAATTGCACATTTGGTGACAGAATAGAAGTTTGTTCTTGTTGCAGTCAGCGGTCCCTTTTGAGACAGTGGGAGCAATGTGGACAGCCCAAAATAGTTGTCACATGCAAGAATCAACAGGAAATGTAAGCAGGTGATTTCAGTTCAAAGAATGTACTTTTTATTTATATATGTATCGCGCATCATTTTATTTGGTATGGCTTTTTTTATTACTGTGCTAGGAATAAGCTTAAGGAAGCAGCTGAGAGCATTGGCCTGCCAACTTTTGTTGTTTCTGATGCAGGACGCACACAGGTACTTTTTTCGTATTGCATGATCATAGAAGTTACTAAGAGTGATTGAAGAGAATGCACTCATGACTTGATTGAACAGTATGCTCAATAATTAACATTTTGGACATCATCCTTGAGAAAAGGGGAAATAGCTGATTTTGGGCCCCTTTTTCAATACAGGTTCTGGCTGGGTCAAAAACAGTTCTTGCCGTTGGACCTGGTATGTTGGCTTTTAGTTGCATGTCTTTGAAGGAATGTTCCTCCCTCTCCTTTTGAACTTCATTATCACCTTTCGTTGCTGCTCAAATTAATTTTTTGAAAGTCTCTAGTGTTCTTCAACATAAAGTAGATGAATTAAACACAGTGTGATTGAACTGAGTGAGTTGTTGTATTGAACGGAGTGCTTGTTCAGTGGCCAGCTATCATTAGTTCATCTATCTTCTGTCTATAGCATACGGTTTTATTTTATTTATGAAAAATCATAATAAATTCAACTGTTAACATATGTGTTTGTAGGATATATAGTAGAGATGGAGACATCAATTTAACTTATTACAAAGATATGCACAGCCTTTTCAAATTGGAACATCTCAATATCTATGAAACATTAAACATTATGGTAGAGATATCACACTCCTAGATTGTGTAGGCTACCGTCAGTGCATATCAATACAATCTAGGTTGTGGTTTTCTCTAGTATTTCAAGGTAGTCTTTAATTTAATTTTATTATGTTTTGCACTGTCATGTTTTCTTTGATCAGTTAGATGTGGTTATGCTTACCTAATATCCATGATTTTGATGAGATTTTTCTGTGTTGGCTTAAATTTCTTTGCCCTGTTACTTTAATTGCTTTTACTTGCAGACACCTCAGTTGTCTTTAGACTTCCATCACAATTATTTTCATCCACTTTCTCAAGAATATCATTTTTCTTGACTTCTACACCCAATGGGGATTTAAATGACTTCAGCTGGATGTCCAAAGCTTTTGTTTAAATCATTTTTGTTTTTGAGAGTGCATTAGGTGTGTCTTGGCCTGGTAGCATCTGAAGTTGCATCTATTCCCTGCAGCAAAACCATTATAATAACTGGAACTATAACAACAGTAATAAACTGGAACATATTGTATGTTATGAAGCTATTATAGTATAAAAGAAGGGACTGGTACCAAGCCAAAAGAATGGAAAGCAAGGGACTAATTTCCAATGTCTGCTGCAACAAACACCTTCATTTTTCTTTTTGGGTGTCTAGAGTAGAGATTAATTAGTATTTCAGTATATAGAAATCCACATTTTGACATCTACATCAAGCACTTGTGTATTTACTCAAATTTTGACGTTGCAGATGCTACTAGCTTGGTTAAGTTATGGTTCCCTATTTCTCCTCTTGCTCATCAATAAAACAGCATAGCAACTCAAAATTATATATTGTTTAAGCCTTGGAAACTATGGCCCATTTGATAAACCTTCATGGCTGTAGATATAGCCATGAACTGATTGATTCTTGTGCTGTACTCCTGATCCAGAACTTGTTAAATCCTATTTTTGAGCAGGTAGAAAGGCATCAGTGGATTCAGTAACAGGGAAACTCCGCCTGCTTTGATGCTCTTGATGAGAATCGAGGCCAACACCATGTGAACATGTCATGTTTTGCAACTTTTCTTTCTGTGATTTCTCAGTTTGTCGTTTTCTTTTCTTGTTGGTGCCTCGTGGATGTAGTCAACATGCTTACACTTGGAACATATTTAACTTCATTCCATGGGCGACTTGTAATGGGCCTCGCCATTTGGTGTTACTATAAAAAATTATAAAAACAAAAATCAAAAATCAAAAATCAAAAATCAAAAACAGAAATTAAATATTAGATTTCAACAACTTATTTGGTTAATGCATATAAAATTAAAACAATTTTAAAAAAATTAATTAAAAATACTCATTTTCTTCTTTAAATCAAATCATATTATAAAAATATAATTAAAATGATAAAGTTGCACAATAATACACATTAAAAAATACTATAACAAAAATAAAAATTATTATAATTAATTCTACTTAATTGTTATGCTACCAAAATCTACTTTTCAATAAAAAATTTATTGGATATGACAATTGAAAAATAGTAAAAATATTTTGTAATTGACTTTATTATTATCTTTTAAAAGTTATGTATATTTTTATTTAAATTTATATTATCATTGTATTTTTGTTTTCATTTTAAAGTGCATAAAATGAATGATTTAATCCAAAAAAATTAAAATTTATAGCAAGAGATTGACAAAACAACTTAAAATCATAAAATTTGGTTTTTAGTGTTTTTTGCAAACAATTGAAATTCAACAATAGAAATAGAAAATTAACAATGTAATCAAACATGTTTCTATAATTTATTTTTTCACTAAGCAAAAAAATAGAACTAGAAAATAATAACGATACCAAATAAGCCCTAAAGTTTCTTGTTTTAAACTAGAATTTAAATCTCTAAATGTCAATTTACTAAATTTATCTATCTTTGAAAATTATATTTAAATTATAAATACATGAAAGGTCTTCTTTTGAAATAATAATAAGAAAAAAAAAAAAGAAAATTGAAAATTTCCCAAGAATTACTATTTTGGATATTTTATGCCCCAAAATGAGGTGGTTGTTTAGTGGAAATATTTTTGTTTGGTCCATTGATAAGAATATTTAGGAATATAAAATTATTGTCTTTAATATAATACAAATATATATATATATATATATATATATATTCCTGTTTCAATAAGATAATCAAAAAATTTTAAATCAACAACAACAATAATATGTTCATTGTACATAATAATAAAAATAATAATAATATATTATTATCAACATTATGAATATTATTATTGATGGTGCTATGTTGATTAATAGTAGGACTCCGTCCGAAATGGGGGTGTAACACCCCCCCCCCCCGGCGGCCCCAAAACTGAAATATAGGTTATGATATAATAACAATAATAATCATAATAATAATGTCATCACACGACATCTCTAATACTATATTATAACATTTCCATTTTTTTTCATTATAATTATAAAACATATATAATCATAACATTTCGAATATTACATCTATATCCATTCACTGCCTGCGGATGTAAAAGTAGACCTTTCTAAAAAAACTATACATGCCAGAGTATTATTTCACACCCATTTTTATATCATTTTCTCAGACAGAACAATAACCTAAAATTATCAAAAACCTTTATATACGTTGATCCATATCAATACTTACCTTATCTGTAATGTCCACACCCCAACCTTGGATTTGGATCATTTTCTCTAATTGTCCATCAGTCTGTGAGTGAAATGCTATACTGAAAGTCAGCTGAGATCCCAAAATTCCCTGCAAACTCTTTCAAAATGGGGAGGTAAACCGTGAGTCTCAATCTGAAACTATGGATACTGGTACGCCATAAAGTCTAACTATCTGTTGCACATAGAGGTTTGCTAGCCTATTCATGGAGTAACTGACTTTGATTAAAATGAAATGTACAGTTTTCGTTAAACGGTCAATAGTTACCCAGATGACATTTTGTCCATGTAATGCTGACGGTAATCCTGTTATGAAATCCATGGAGATGTGCTTCCACTTCCACTTAGGAATGTGGAGTGATTGCAATGACCTTGTTGGTCTCTAATGTTCAACTTTCACTTGCTGACACATAAGATACTGTTTCACGAATCGGGCAATCTCTTTTTTTATATTAATCCACTAGAAAGATTCTTGCAAATTCTGATACATTTTAGTACTTCCTGAATGCACTGTATAGAGAGAGCGATGAGTTTCTTTCAAAATTGTTCTTTTGATCTCTGTATCATCCGACACACATAATCGGGCATGAAACCTTAAAACTCCATCATCTGTTATATTAAAATCTGCCCCCAGTCCACTCCGTACTTTATCCATAATTTTTACCAACTCTGCATCATTCTTTTGTGCGACCTTAATTTGTTCTAGTAAGGTCGGTTGGATCACCAAATTAGCAATGAAAGCTTGATGATTCTTTTCCACTATTTCCACACTAAATCGTTCCAAATCCACCTAATTTGATGTTGAACTACCATTGCTGAAACTGCCACATTCCCCGACTTTCGACTATCAGCTACCACATTTGCTTTCTTTGGGTGGTAGTTAATGGTACAATCATAATCTTTTATCAGTTATAGTCATCTTCTCTGTCTCATATTCAACTCCTTTTGTGTGAATAAGTACTTAAGACTTTTATGATCTGTATAAATCTCACACCTCTCACCATGCAAGTAGTGTCTCCAAATTTTAAGTGCAAAAATCACTACTGCTAATTTCAAATCATGCGTCAAGTAATTCTTCTCGTACTCATTGAGCTGCTAAGAAGTGTATACAATAACCTTTTCTCATTGCATCAGTACGCACCCAAGCTCTTTCCTAGACGCATCACTGTAAATCACAAAACCTCCTTCTCCTGAATGAATTATCAGTACCAGCGCAGTGATGAGTCATTGATTTAACTCATGGAAGTTCTATTCACATTCATATATCCACTCATATTTTACATTCTTTCTTGTCAATTTTGTTGGTGGACCTAATAATTTAGAAAAGCCTTCCACAAATCGGCGGTAATATCCTGCTAAACCTAAAAAACTCCTGACCTCGTGAACATTTTTCAGTCTCGCAAAGTTTTCCACTACCTCTATCTTACTTGGGTCCACAGAAATACCGCCCCTGTATACATCATGCTCAATGAATGCAACTTTTTTTAGTTAGAATTCACATTTTTTAAATTTAGTATACAACCTCCGATCCCTCAACACCTGAAGTACCATCCTCAATGGATTTTCATGCTCCTTGAGACTCCTTGAATAAACCAGAATGTCATCAATGAATACCACCACAAACCGATTCAGATATTTATGAAACACCTTATTTATAAGATCCATAAATGCAACAGAAGCATTGGTCAGTCCAAATGGTATCACCAATAATTCATAATGGTCATACCTAGTTCGGAATGCAGTCTTTGGAACATCCTCTACCTTAACCTTTACCTAATGGTACCCGGATCATAGATCAATCTTAGAGAAAACTCGTGCTCCCTAAAACTGATCAAGCAAATCATCTATACGGGGAAGTCAATACTTGTTCTTAACGATCACTTTGTTTATTTCCAGGTAATTGATACACATGCTCATCGACCCTTCTTTCTTTTTCACGAAAAGCATTGGTGCTTCCTAGGATGACGCGCTAGGTCTAATGAATCTCTTGTCTAGTAATTCATGCAACTGTTCTTTTAATTCCTTTAATTCAACAAGAGTCATTCTCTAGGGAGTCTTGGAGATTGATGTCATTCATGGAAGTAAATCAATGGCAAATTCAACTTCACAGTCATGAGGCAACTTAGGTAAGTCCTCTGAAAATAAATCAGGGAAATCTCTCACTGTTGGAATATCCTCGAACTTTACTTCTCCTTCTGGTGCTTCTTTCACACAAATTAAGTATCCTAGACAACCATCCAGGAGTAGCCTTTTTGCCTACATGGCTGATAGTATTTGCGGCGAGGCGCACACACATGACCCAACAAATCTGTACTCCTGCTTCCCCGGAGGTCTGAACACCACTTCCTTCTTATAACAGTCAATACTAGCATAATAGGAGGCTAACCAGTCTATCCCTAGAATCACGTCAAATCCATGCATATAAAAAACCACTAGATTAGCAGGTAGCATCCTCCCCTGAACACTAATTGGATAGTCCTTGAGAACCCTTCTACACACCACCACTGTCCTTGTTAGTGTGACCACCGATAAGTCTGTATCTAACAGCTAAGCTTCTATCCCACATAATTTGATATACTCCCGAGATATAAATGAGTGTATTGCCCCTGAATCAAATAATACAACAACTTTATTTGACAAAAATAAAACATTACCTGTCACCACGTCACTTGCATTTTCTGCTCCTCTTAGTGTAAGAGAATATACCCGCGCTGGGGCGGTGTTCCTCTGATGGCCGCCTCGGTATACCTGACTGTCTCCCCAGAATTGACTAATAAGGGGTGCATTGATCGTCTGCGCATGACAATCTCGTGCAATGTGTCCGGGTTGACCGCACTGAAAACTGACGTTTGCCCCAGCTCGACATTCCCTCGAATGTTTCCTCCTACACCTAGGACAAGGAGGGCGCAACGGATTACTCTGCCCCGCTCGATTCCCCATTTCAAATCTCTAACCCACATTATTTCTATTTCTTCTGCATGTACTCTGACTCGTGCCGGCTTGAAAACCAAAAGGCACAGTCCTCTTCCTCTGATTAGACATCCTCACACTCCTCTGCAAACTAGTTTCCAATATCATGACTTTATCTACCAATTTTGAGAAATTTTGTACTTGAAAAGCCACTACCTACTTGTAGATTTCCTATCTCAAGCCTTTCTCAAACTTTCTCACCTTCCTCACCTAATCTGGAACCATATACGGGCCAAAGCGGGACAGGTTAACAAACCTGGCCACATACTACTGCGGTCAAATGCCCCTCAATCAAATTCATAAACTCCTCCACCTTAGTATCCCTGGTGGCAATGGGGAAGTATCTATCAAAGAAAATCTCCTTAAAATGGTTCCAAGTCATAGTCGTGGGTTATGGTCTCTGCTCCTCAAGCAACTTTACTAATCTCGACCATCGATTGGCCTCCCTAACCAATTTAAAGGTAGCATATTGAACTTTTTGTTCCTTTATGTAGCGCAGGACTACCAGCAGCTCCTCCATCTCCTGAACCCAGTTCTCTGCCTAAATCGGATCAGTTCCTCCTGCAAAAGTTAGGGGATTCATGTGGGTAAATTGCTTAATGGTGCATCCCTAATTTGCAGGTGGGTAATTTTGCCCCCTAGAATCCCATCTAATCTTCGCCATAACCTAACGGGTTAAACCTCACAGCACAGTAGATGTGTCAATGTTATCCTCACTGGGAGCCTCCAAACTGCTACTTCCCTTGGCATCCACATTCTTATCTCTGAAGCTCATCCTAAAAAGGACAGGGGAACTAATTTTAGAATCCCAAAGTCGTAACACGATTAACTAAGAACTATGAAATACACTATATTTTTATACTAAAACACTTAAACTTTCCTTTATGGACTTTACTTGCACAAATAATCAATGTAACCTCCAAATTCCCAATTTTAGGTTCAACTTTACCGCTTAGGAACAGAACCGTTGATGGTATGCCATGATTTTCTTGAAACTGTCGCCTTAGGAAAATCACAGAAGACCGTCACGAAATTTCTACCTCTAGCCTGCGAGACAAAAACCCAAAATTTCACTTTACTAGAATATTCCACTTCGCTTTGTATCCTTTACCCAATCCACCATACAACACATAGCCTATCCTATTTCTACTCCCATCACCACTCATTCCTATACTCTAGTAGTATTATCCACTAAAGTATGCAAAACCTAACAACCTAGGATCTGATACCACAATTGTAACGCCCCCCCAAACTGGAATATAGGCTCTAATATAATAACGATAATAATCATAATAATAATGTCATCACACGACATCTCTGATATCATATTGTCACGTCCCTATTTTTTTTCATTATAATTATAAAACATATATATTCATAACATTTCGAATATTACATCTATATCCATCCACTGCATGCAGAAGCAAAAATGGACCTTTCTAAAAAACTATGCATACCAAAGTACTATCTCACAATCATTTGTATATCATTTTCCCAAACATAACTATAACCCAAATTTACCAAAAACCTTTATATACGCTGATCCATATCAGCACTTACCCTATCTGTAATGTCTACACGTAGACCTTGGGCTTCTAGGCTGACTTTCCTAGTGATCCTAAAAAGTAAAATTATTTATTGGGGTGAGACACCTCTAATGGCCCAGAAATTAAAACTACTAAAATAATTAGGAAGTATAATAAATGAAATGGATTAATAGATAATAAGGAAAAAGGAAAGATTTTAGAGGAAGGAATAGCAGGCCTCATCGATGAATATTCTGTCTTCGTCGATGAGTGTCCTTCTAGAGATCGTGGACGAACTCCAGTCCCTCATCGATGAAGAAACTCCGAGAGAGTAATTGCGATCTCTGAATTTCGTTGACAAATATATCTTCTCGTTGACGAAGTCTCTTCAGTAGTTCATCGATGAACCCTGCCTTCTCGTCGACGAATCTACGTGGCAACAACGTTTATAGAAGGATCCAAGGTTGCTTCCACGCGAAGAATTCGGGAAATTTCCGTTTCTCTCTCTAGAAAGTCATCTTCTCTCTCTTCTCTTTTCAAATTTGGCCTGAATTCAGCCTGAATTGCTAAATGAAAGTCGTTACTGTGTTCTAGGGAAGATTCTCTACACATCTAGCGGATCAGTTTTTTTAAACTAGGCTTTTTAGGAAATGCTCCAAAGTTAAGGTAAGGGTCTGGATTTTCAGTTTTGGATATTTATAAGTTTATTTAAGGTTATTAAGTTGAGAAAATATAGAAATAGTAGGTTATTTGGGGCTTATCTCATCAAACTAGGGTTTTGATTCAGGGTTCAAGTGAACGCCGCAGGTATCCGAGTATCAGTTTGGGGATCCTGTCGGTGTAGTTTAGAAGTCAAGTAAGGGGAAATTATATATTAAATTAGGTTTTATGAAATAAAAAATAATGAATTATGTTATACTTATGTATATGTTTTGGTATAAGTTTTAAAATGCCAACCATGTAAATTATGTTTTCTGAGCTTATGACCACTTATTTAGCTATGTATATATGAAAATGGACTGATGAAAGTGAAATGTATTTTCTGAAAAATTTATGTAAGAAATGAAAATTATATTTTCAGTTTTTAAATGCTAAATGTGGGTTGGCTTATTTTACAAGGAATATGTATGAATTTTATTGCTAAATTGTGTGACATGAGTAAATGTAAGTTCTGTGCAAATGTACGTTATATGTATGAGATGCAGGTTAAGTAAGTAATGTATTGAGAATAAAACATGAAATGAACTATGATGCTTGTGTATGTTAATGCAACCATGTAAATGTATAACAGTTGAAAGTCGTGTTAGTAGATTCTAGCGCATTTCTATGTGGACTAACTGATCACAGTTAAAGAGCGACTATAGTACGAATGAATGAAATGAAAATGGAATGAAATAGCAATGAAATGACAATGGAATGAAATGTGAAATGTGAACCATGTAAATGGGAAAGAGTCACTTAAAGTGAAATGCAATGCAATGTTTTAAGCTATGAACATGAACAGATGTGAATGGTTGAATAATGACAAGAAGAATAATGTATTATGATATTGGAAGTATCTATGCTTGTAGAACATGTTACGATTGGGCGGAGGGTGTACTCTTTGCCTGAGGGTTTGCTGAGAAAGGCGAGTGCGCTAGTAACTTCATATGTGACAATAGCTGCATAACGTACTAAGACAAAGGGAATCTACTTGTATGAGCGGGTAGATTTTCCTATCCTTAGGGCTTTCGCTGGTAAACCTTTGTTTGAACTATGTGAGTACAAGATCAATCTAACACTAGAGGGCTTACTGAGTAAGGTGAGTGCCCTGATATGCTTCAGTAGTGACTTTCGGGTTGCTTAAGTATCAGAGCAGAGGGGTACTACTTGTATAGGCGGGTAATAACCCCTATCCTTAGGTAATCTCGTGGGTTAAATATTTTACATGTGTTTGGTTAGGCTTAGAGAATGGTTAGTGTTTATGATAACGTTTTGCAAATGTTATTAAAATGATATTTATAAACCTCATGTTAGTCACACGTTGTTTTAATATATTGTTTCTTCCCTTATTGAGATGTGTCTCACCCGAATATGACTATTTCTTTTTCAGGATATCCTCGAGGTCGGGCTTAGAGAGCTCAAGGGTTTATAGCATTTTTGAGAATTATAAAGAGAAATGGTATATTTTGATAATACTGTTGGGTTGTATAAAGTTTAAGTTTATGTTTTTTTGTTTTAAGTCTGCTAAGAAATGAATGATTGTGAATACTGGTTTTGTGGTTTGAGTTTTTTGAAGTATGTAGATTTATGAATACAAGTGGATGAATGGTTAATATAAATTATAGGTAGAAATAGTAAACTTTGGTATTATATTTATGGAGATTATGTTTATGTTTTTCGCTATGTATATATTGATTTATGGATTATCATGATTTTATCAAGTATAACGCACCGGACCTGGGTTTAAGGGTTCGGAGCATTAACCCAGGCCCGGTGCATTATATTTTAGTATCAAAGCCAAGTTATTTTGGGATTTTGAGAACTTAGGAATAATTTAATACCAAATTAGAGGAAATAGTTAGGATAAGGATACTAGATGAATAGGTTAGGTTTTGAGAAGAAGGTTTGGTGTAAGGAAGTATAAGATTTTGTTTTGTAACTTAGAGACGAAAATACATCAACGATTTCCTGTGATTTTTCTGAAGCAGTTGACGGCCTCAGAAAAGCCACGGTAAATCTTAGATGTTTTAGTTTCTGAATTGTGAGACTAGTCCTTATATGCAGATTTTGGATTTTTATTGGATTTAATTTAATTATTATGTTGTTTGGGGTTATAATATTGAATTCTTATCTCTATTCTGTCCTATTTTGAGGATGGATTTGGGAGATGAGAATGTAGAGGCTGAAGGAAGAGAGGATTCAGTGACTTCTAGTAAAGAAGAAATGAATACCTCTAAGGTGTTGCGGGGTATCGCTCGTCAGGTTAAGGCAGAGATGAAGAATGATCCAAAAGAACAAAACTGTCTACCTGTAGATTAGGGCTACAGCAATAAGGAATTTATGAGGATGAACCCTCCAACCTTTGTAGGAGGAACTGATCCAGTGGTTGCAGAGAATTGGTATTATGACTGTACTCGACTACACAGACGAACAGAGGGTCCATTATGCTACATTCAAGATGACTGGAGAGGCAAAACACTAGTGGCTTTCTGCAAAGCTGCTAGAGGACCAGAGGGGGGAAAAGATAGCTCTTACCTGGGAGAGATTTAAGGAGCTATTCTTTGACATATATTTTCTTTCATCTGTCAGAGAGGAAAAGATTGAGGAGTTCACTAATCTGACCCAAGAGGATATGACGATTGTGGAATATGCGGCTAAATTTGTGGAATTGTCGCGTTTCGCTCCATTTTTTATCCCAAACGAGGTAAGGAAAGTCAGGAAATTTGAGAAAGGCCTAAGGCGCAGAATCTACGAGCTGGTGGTCGGATTTCAGGTCTAGAGTTTTTTAGAACTAGTTGATAAGGCATCGGTGTTAGAGAAGAGTATACAAAGCAACACTGAGTCTTTAAAGCAGAAGAAGATACCTACACCATCTAGTTTTCATTTTGAGGCCAGTTAGGGATTAGGGAATAAAGGAAAAGAGGTAGTGAACTCTCTATGCCCGAAGTGTAATAAGAGGCATAGGGACGAATGCTGGTTTGACACTCCGAATTGTTACAAGTGCAGTAAGTCAGGGCATGTCAAGAAAGATTGTCGGGAGCCGTTGTCTATGGTATCTGTGAAGAACCAAGATCGAGGAAAATAGTAGGTACCATTAGGAAGAGGTGCTCCAACTCTAGTGTATACACTTCAAGCTGAGGAATATGCCATCAGAGAAGCAGGTATGAGATTATATTTTAGATAATGATGATTTAATTTAATGAAGAATGATTGAATGGTTTATATGATGATATGTATGCTGAGTTCTTATAGTTATAGTTAGCGAATGAATTCAAGTAATGTGAAAAGATGATTAGTTAGTAAAATTTTGAGGATGAAATTTCTTAAGGAAGGGAGAATGTAATAACCTGGAAATTAAAACTATTAAAATAATTATTAAGTATAATAAATGAAATGGATTAACGGATAATAAGGAAAAAGGAAAGATTTTAGAGGAAGGAACAGCAGGCCTCGTCGACAAATGTTCTGTCTTCATCGACGAGTGTCCTTCAGAGATCGTGGACGAACTCCAGTCCCTCGTCGACGAAGAAATCCTGAGAAATTAATTTTGAACTCTGAATTTCGTCAACGAATGTATCTTCTCATCGACGAAGTCTCTTCAGTAATTCGTCGACGAACTCTGCCTTCTCATTGACGAATCTACGTGGCAGCAGCATTTATAAAAGAATCCAAGGTTGCTTCCACGCGAAGAATTTGGGAAATTTTCATTTCTCTCTCTAGAAAGTTATTTTCTCTCTCTCATCTCTTCAAATTCGGCCCGGATTCAGCCCGAATCACTAAATGAAAGTCGCTACGGTGTTCTAGGGAAGATTCTTTACACATCTAGCAAATCAGTTTTTTTAAACTGAGCTTTTTGGGAAATGCTCCAAAGTTAAGGTAAGGGTCTAGATTTTCAATTTTGGATTTTTATAAGTTTATTTAAGGTTATTAAGTTGAGAAAATATAGAAATAGTAGGTTATTTGGGACTTATCTCATCAAACTAGGGTTTTGATTTTGGCTCCAAGTGAACGCTGCGGGTATATGTATATGTTTTGGTATAAGTTTTAAAATGTCAACCATGTAAATTAAGTTTTCTGAGCTTAGGACCGTTTATTTAGTCATGTATATGTGAAAATGGACTGATGAAAGTGAAAGGTATTTTCTGGAAAATTATATAAGAAATGGAAATTATATTTTCAGTATTTAAATGTTAAATGTGGGTTGACTTATTTTACAAGAAATATGTATGAATTTTATTGATAAATTGTGTGGCATGAGTAAATGTAAGTTTTGTGCAAATGTACGTTATATGTATGAGATGCAGGTTAAGTAAGTAATGCATTAAGAATAAAACATGAAATGAACTATGCTACTTGTATATGTTAATGCAACCGTGTAAATGTATGACAGCTGAAAGCCGTGTTAGCCGATTCTAGTGCATTTCTATGTAAACTAACTGATGACAGCTAAAAGGAGTTGTGATAGTAGATTCTAGTTCATTTCTATGTGGACTAACTGATGACGGCTAAAGAGCGACTGTGGTATGAATGAATGAAATGGCAATGGAATGAAATGTGAAATGTGAACAATGTAAATAGGAAAGTGTCACTTAAAGTGAAATGCAATGCAATGTTTTAAACTATGAATGTGAACAAATGTGAATGGTTGAATAATGACAAAAAGAATAGTGTATTATGATATTAGAAGTATCTATGCTCATAGAACATGCTACGATTGGGTGGAGCGTACTCTTTGCCTGGGGGCTTGCTGAGAAAGGCGAGTACGCTAGTAACTTTAGATGTGTTAATAGCTGCATAATGTATTAAGGCAGAGGGAACCTACTTGTATGGGCGGTTAAATTTTCCTATCCTTGGGGCCTTCGCTGGTAAACCTTTGTTTGAACTTTGTGAGTATGAGATCAATCTAACACTAGAGGACTTACTGAGTAAGGTGAGTGTCCTAATATGCTTTAGTAGTGACCTTCGGGTTGCCTAAGTATCAGAGTAAAGGGGTGCTACTTGTATGAGCGGGTAATCACCCCTATCATTGGGTAATCTCGTGGGCTAAATCTTCTGCATGTGTTTGGTTAAGCTCAGAGAATGGTTTCGGTGTTTATGATAACGTTTTGCAAATATTATTAAAATGAAATTTATAAACCTCATGTTAGCCACACGCTGTTTTAATATATTGTTTCTTCCCTTATTGAAATGTGTCTCACCTGAATATGACTATTTCTTTTTCAGGACATCCTCGAGGTCGGGTTTAGAGAGCTCGAGGGTTTATAGCATTTTTGAGGATTATAAAGAGAAAATGTATATTTTGATAATACTGTTGGATTATATAAAGTTTAAGTTTATGTTTTTATATTTTAAGTCTGCTAAGAAATGAATGATTGTAAATACTGGTTTTGTGGTTTGAGTTTTTTGAAGTATGTAGATTTGTGAATACAAGTAGATGAATGATTAATATGGATTATAGGTAGAAATAGTAAACTCTGGTATTATATTTATGAAAATTATGTTTATATTTTTCGTTGTGTATATATTGATTTATGGATTATCAGGATTTTATTAGGTATAACGCACCGGACCTGGGTTTAAGGGTTCGGGGCGTTACACACCTCTCAGTAAGATGAAATAAATTATTATCAGTGTGTGACAAATGAGTTATCATGTAACATTATACATTCCTTAATGAGCTTTAAATAAGATAACATTTATAAACTGTGTCTATACCTATATAATTGCCTAACACATATATATCATTTCGGTTCATTATTCAGCTCAAAAGCCTCATTCACATAAATCTACACTTCACATAATCTATACATAACTAGTATTCGCTGAAATTGAGGCATCTCGTGCTGCTGTCTTCCAATTCAGTCATTCATAACATGCACTCGCTGAGAGGCGTTTTGTATCGCCGTCTCCCGAATCAGCAAGTCCTTGGACAAAAGTACTGAGGATCGGGGTGTTTTCGATCACCGTCCCCCTTTGCCTTTCTCTATAGTTATCGGGGCATTTCTTTTCGTCGTCCTCCTTTCCCTTTCTCTATAATTTTTGGGGCATTTCGTTTCGCTACCCCCCTTTCCTTATTATCTAAACAACATTAGTATTTCCAAAATTTCTAATCATTCACGTATTCATATCAAACTATCAATCCATAACTCGGTATCAAATCGTCATTATCGTAACTTGGTATAACAATCGCATTTCTATACGTAATTACATCTCAGTACAAATTCTCAAATTTGCATATAATCATAACTCAGTATCATTTCACATGTCCGTATAGAATCATATCTCAATATAACATCACATTACTATAAACAATCACATCTTATCTATATTATATCACACAAGATATTCCAACTAATTTGTTTCTGTAACTATGACCATTTGTTCTCATACCACACATTTTAAATGCTTAAATCATAATTTGATAAACAGTCCGACAAAAATATATTTGTTGAAAACAAGGGTATGATCATCTCCACAATTTTACTTAAACACACAATATACATTTTCCATAAAAATGAGATGATTACCCTACTCACTTAGTTTTTCTCAAAAACATAAATAATAATCCACTTCCATATTTCTAAATTATTCAGAAAATCATATACAACATTTATGTACTCAGAATCTTAGTTTTAATCAGTTAATTTACAAATAATAAGCTAACATAATTTATTTCTCTTACTTTATCCCTGAAGTGGTACCTATAATGCTCAAACGACAAATCCACTCCGATTAAATTGCTAAGGATCGACGCTAGGGCCCATAAATGACGTTTATCCTTCGATTTGGCTGAGTTCTTGAAGAGAAAATGGAGAGAGAGAGAGAGAGAGAGAGAGAGAGAGAGAGAGAGAGAGAGCTCTTTCTTTAAAAAAAAAAAAAAAACTTAATTCCTATTTATAAGCTTGACAGTTTGGTTTTTAGCCAAACTGATTTTTACCGTTTTACATTTACCAGTCCTCAATAATATGAAATCGTCGACAGTTTTCTTGAGCTCCACCAAATCGTTGACGGTATTGTTATTATTATTATTATTATTATTATTATTATTATTATTATTATTATTATCCCAGTCTCTACAAGGGGTCTGCAAGCAATGAACATACATGGGTGGAGTTTGAGGTTTGAAATACTTCAAAAGTAGACCTACTAAAGCGGATCGGGTCGGATCATCTGTGACAGATTAGGCAGATTATCGGGTGAAAAATTATAATTCATATTTGACTCATTTAAGTAGCGGATTGGTAGCGGTTCGGGTAAGATAATTCATGACAGATGGTAGATAATCAGCCATTCTCATATATTATTTTATTAATAATTTATTTTGTATCATAGATTTTCAAGTTGTATACGACAACTTACGGTTAAGTTGGCACAACTATGTTTGAACTTTATTTAAAATAATTAAGCAATGTCAGCTGCGATTTTAAACACCAATTTTAGTTGTACCTAAAATTAACATATATTTTTTGACGCAACAAAAAAAAATTGCTTCAATATTTATTCAATACAAAATTTTTTCATCAATATCAATCAAATTTAGTACTTTTTAAAAATAAATACTTATTGTTAAATACTTATCAACAAATACTTATTGTTAAACAGTATTCAGATTTCAGAGTGTTCACTACTTAGCGTTGCGGCTGCTGCCTATGTGGTGTGTGAGTGTGTACTGTGGCTGCCACTTCTGACTTTTGTGTTGAGAAGTTGGGCTCGGGGGGGGGGGGTGTGGGTGTGGACTGTTTGGCCGTGTGCGCATGGTAGTGGGCATTTGCCAGTTGGCAAGGCAAAGGGCTAGGTGGGTTGGGGTTTCGGGGGGGGGGGGGGGGGGGGGGGGGGTGGTGGGGGTGTGGACTGTGTGGCCGTGTGCGCATGGTCGTGGGCATTGGCCAGTGGGCTAGGCAATGGGCTAGGTGGGTTGGGGCTTTTGGGGGTGGGGTGTTGGGCTTTATGGGTTAATCAGTTAAGGCTTTTAAGCGGGTTGACGGATATTCGCCAGATAAATCCGTCCCAACCCGACCAGCTAAGGGGGCGGATATAAAATGGAAACTCATATTCAACTCATTTAACAAGTGAGTCAATTATAATTCGGTTAAAGCGAGTCGGGTTCGGTTCAGATTAACGGATCTGTATCCATTTTGTCAGGTCAATTCAAAAGCTTAAATCAGGAAAGCATACTAAAGGTTAAAATGGAAGAAATTATGGGTTGAGAGTGTTTGGTTAAGGGTGATGAGCTTGTTGCTTTTGAGGCTTTGGATAAGTGTTCCTAGAAAAGAAAAGAAAAAAAATTGTAAGCATGGGTTTATCTTTCTCTTGGGGGTGATGTTTTCTAAAAATTAAGAAAACATTCATATTTGCCAACATGAATTCTAGTTGTAGATTTGGATTTTTTAAATTTAAATAAAATATAATATAAAAGTGTATTAATTCTTTTTGTAAATTAACACAAATTTAGATCAAAGTCCTGATATCTATCCTCTTAAACATTGGCTCATAAAACTTGTGATTAATTTTTCTAATAAACAATTATTTAAAATTGAGAAAGTGCAGCGTAACTACTAGTTGTAGTTGTTAGTCTATGGTTTTATCCTTCTAAACAGCATCCTACCATTGTCAGCACGATGAGCACCCTGCCCATTAACTCGCACCTATTTCCCAGTCTAGAACTTTTTTTCACAAAAGGAAATTATCTTCAAATCTTTCGTGTAATGTTATGTCCAATCAAGTGTCCTTAGTGCACCCAACTCATATTAAAATCTCCTCAAATTTTGTCATCTATCCAATATCTGAACTATTATCTATGTGTTTTGGCTCTTGGGATGAGCTTTCTTCGCTTATCTTTACATTTTTTTAGACTAGAGCATCTTTGGAGCAATTGGGCATGAAATTTGAATCTGCTCAACCATTGAACACAATTGTGCATTAGAGACTCCACACTTTTTGAAATATGGCATTGCCATCCTAGTCAATGAAACATACCCCTTTTAATGGGTCAAATCGTTGAGACAAGTGGTAGGTTTTTGGCGGGGGCATTTTAAAACATTTTGTCTTTTCTCCCCAGGTATTGTGTTCAATCTTGTTAAAACCAATTCATTTTTTGTCTTTTGCACTCATCTTCTTTGTTAAAGCTTCAATCCTTTCTTTCGAGGCTTCTCCTTTATGACTCATTATCATAATCTTTTCCTCATCTCTGATTCAACTTCTCATTCTTGTACAAAGTGTATGCCTCCTTAGTTTTTTTTTTCATGATTCTTATGTAGTTTCCCCAAGATGTTCAAGTTATTTTCTATTAATAGTTTGTTTATTATTATTCTTTTCATTTTTTTCATAATGGAGGAGTCTTCTTTTTCCACTTCATAATTCACATTGTTAACTTTTTGAGTCTGATCCCTATTTTGATTATGATAAATAATAGTATCTCATCTGTGTGCTAAGTGTATGGACATGTTCATTTTTCTAAGCACAGGTAATAGATGGGAAATAGAAACCTTGAATGCACATCAACGATCATATTCCATGGTGTATTCCATGGACAATCAGAGGAGCATAAGAATTGAAGACTTTATTTATTATTTTCTAAATTGTAATTATTATTTAGGTTTAATGTGTGCATGCATATCATATGATCTAAATTGAAGCTCAACCAAGACCTTAGATTGACCTTAGGGGCCTAAACTTTTTATGAAAACATTTTTTCCAAAACAAGTTTTTAAAAAAAAAAAAAAAAAACTCCTTCATGTTTCTTCTATTGCATTGATAAGCGCTTTTATCTATCAATTACTCCTTATCTTAAAACGTGTTTAACATGAAAGTTGTGATATTTTCTCTTAGCTTTCTGTTGATACCAAGCACGTTCAATTTGGAGTTGTATAAAAAAAGTTATGTTCAAAATACTGAAGGATGTCTGCAGTAGAAAAATTCTCTTCATGTTTCTTTTGTCTCATTGATGAGCAGTTTTCTTTATCAAAAGCTCTTTATCTTTAAAAATGTTCAACATGAATGTTGTGAGATTTTCTCATAACTTTCGGTTGATATCAAGAAAGTCCAATTTGGAGTTATATAGAAAATGTTATGTTTGAAACCAAAAACAGTTAGTTTTCAAATTGAATTATATTTTAATACCCCAACAACCATAAAATGGGTAGTAATGGGTTTCCCCTATAAATACAAGCCTAAACCACTTGAAAAATGTTAGAAAAACTCTTGGGAGCATTCTTGCATATTCTCTCTTTCCCAAACATATTTTACACTCCATTTTTTAAGGTCAAAAGCTTATTTCTTCTACTCTTCTTCTTGAAAATCTTTTTGGGGAAATTATTTTTAGGGTTTATAGGCAAGGCTTGAGCTTGAGCATATATATCTTGCTTGAAAATCCTTCTTGCTATTTTTATTAAAAGGCTAATATTGAAAGAAATCATTTCTCTTACTCCTTTCATTAGAAAATATATTTTTGGAGAAAAATTCTTTGGATTTTTTAAGAGAGCCTTAAGCAATATTTTTCACTCATATTTTCTTGCTTGGAAGGTTTCTCATAATTGATAAGGTCAATCATATTGTGAAAATCATTTTTCCATTCTCTAACTCAATTAATTGCAAAATATTTTTGGGAGGTTTTATCATACTCTACCAAGCTTCAATTGAAAATCATTTGAAAGTGCTTTAAGATTTTTACTTGTACAAATCATCTTGGTTAAGAATCATTTTCTTGTACGCATTATATTTCATATATTTTGTAATTTATGGTTCGGGTTGCGAATCGGGTGAGGTAGCTACATCTCGTGAGCAACGGATTAGAATGAAGCGGTGTCTCTTGTAAGGGTGCACTAGCCGTCCAAAGCATGATTGGGAACTAGAGTATACTCTAGCATAATGATCACGAGAACCTCTATGAGGGACTGTAGCCTAATACGTGTACCTGACTAAAGCAATAGAGGTGCTAATCTTGTTACTAAACATCATCACAATCTAAACCATAAATGAAAGCAGTAAAGGAAAGCTGTAAATGAAAGCATGTAAAAAGATCATCCCTTTGTATTCATCATGTCTATCACTAATGCTAGGAAGTATAAAAGAAGATCCTAATATACACGGATGTGGTATGAACACCACCGGTTGTCACAGGCCGTCGGACACTCTATACATGAACTAAAACTACTCTACCCCTATTCTAACTTGGCTTTCAATGACTTCCTAAGTTTGTTACTAACCTAAGAGAGGCCAAAGAGGACCCCAGAGCTTGTGTTCATAGAGAATACTTATAGGCTCTAGGGTTTACAAGGGTTGTTTTACAAGTTAGGAAAGTTTGTAGCAAATCTTACGTAGCATCACTATTGACGAAGTCGCTCCTCTAGCATTCTTGTGCGCACCCTAGTCGAATCTCGCGGGAAGTCAAGGATTCAAATCTTCAATGTCTTTGACTTCATTGCACCTTAGGGTCTTGATGTTGAACTGATGGTCGAGACTTGCAGTATCTCGATCCTCAGGAAATCTCAATATCTTGACATAGTCGCCCTAAAAGGTCCCTTGGTCGAACACTTCATCGAGACTCTCAGTATTTCTCAATTTCATTTCTGTCTCAGTATCTCGACGTGGTCGCTCCAGGGTGTCACTTGGTCGCGCATTTGGTTAAACCTTGCAGCATTCTGATCTCAGTCTGAACCTTGAAGTTTGCAGTGGAAGACTAAGTTGCTCTTGTGGTTTGCTAGTCGCGCCACATGGTCGAGCGTCATCTTCTTGTCTATTTATGATTTGAAGCTTCTAGAGCTTGGCTGAACGTTTGAATTCGAGCTTTGAATCCTTCAAATCCTCCTTTACTTCTTGTAATGCCTAACTCCATGGTTTTAACCTGTTTTTCCTAAGAAGACAAACAAACCTTGCATAGTTTTGAACAATGATAACTCTGGGTAAATACATAATAAAATGAGGATAAACAAAGGTAAATGGGGGTCTAAAATCATGTATTTTAGGGATTCATTACAACCCCCAACTTACACTTTGCTAGTCCTCGAGCAAAGGAAAATCTAAGAAAACCACCAAATCCTGCCTATATTCTCTTTCGCGGGAAATACGATTGCATTTATTGTATACAATAAGGCTTTAATCCCCCAGGTTGATCCTAGTGGACGAGTTCTAGTCTCGTGAGGGTTTCCAAGGCAATACCCACAAACACTAGTGTAGTAAATATAAGAACACATGCAACATAATCATACCATTTTACATACAAAGATATAACCTTGTTACTTACAGATTCCTTTATACACAACTCTATTATACGCACATTTTGTAGCATTTCAATCATGTGAAACTCAATACAACACAGCTATCTCAAGACACCACTCACAAGGAATCAACTCATGATTATAATTCAAAGTTAATATTAGCATGTAAATCCAAGTATGGATAGGCCACGTCACAGGGCATGTGTAAAGGATGTGATTTGTCTCACTCAGAATGGTCTGAGGGACCTACTGAACGGTCGTCTTGACTTAGCCTCACTAGTTTATTCCCTCAAAATTCACTCAAGAGAATGGGTTCACTCTCATACGTGAGGAAAAGTGTCATGATCAAACATCGCACATATTTAAAGAACTAACACTAGAAGTGTGGAGTGAACTAGTCTTATAAGAAAGGAATTCAACATTTATTGAGGTGTCAGGTCCTTCACCCTAACATCTTCTCACTGACTCGCCATATTTAATCAAGACCGCCCTAGAGGAACTTATTCCCAAACTTGCTTCAATTCAGCAAATGCATTGGTCGGAAGATCCTTCATACATGCAAATTCGTAGTGTGTGTCCTCAGCTTGACCTTTTTATCTTTTCTCAGAGCAAGTGTATATTTTTGTTTTTATTTTTATCTGCTCAGGTTTCTCTTTCTTTTTCGTTTTCCTTCTTTGCATGGTTAGCTAAAACAATCATAACCTTTTATATTGTCTTCATGTTTCCAATAAGAACGTTGTTCGAATAGGAGTCCATGGAAAAAGTTAGTCTCTACGGGGGCTTAACCTTTATGTCTTGAGTAAGCTACAAGACCTAGATTTATATCTCCCCACTTGATGTCACCTCTAGGCTAGCAAATACAATAGCAAAGATTAGTTGTTAAAGGAAATCCAGTAAAAGAAGGAAAGTTAAGTTTTATAAACCTAGAGTTTGACGTCAAAAACTCAAGCAATGAACGAATGGCTCAGCAATACCTCACAAGGTGTCATAGTCGCTACGGTTGTTCTCTCAATGCTCTCAAAGAACCCTAAGTGTTACAAATCGCGTGAAGTGTGTTTTTAGCCCCTTGAAGTACCATGTAAATACTAGAGTTTACATTACAGTATTAACCTGAACAAACCACTAGTCAACGACCTAGAGTAATATCAAGTTGTTGGTCATGTTATGTGATCTTTACACAACTAATTTACTACATTGTTAGTGAGCATAATGAAATCATATAACTAAAAAGTTTATTTAAATCACATAAATATAATTAAATTCATATATTCAGATTTAATTGGGAATATTTTAAAATATGTCTGACATAATCCATTCCCCTTACCTTATCTCAGGAGTGGTGCCTACGACGCCCAAACCATGAAATATCCCCGATTAAAATGTTGGTGACTGAAATTGGAACCCAGGATTATCTTTTGTTCTTCAATCGGTGCACGATTTTTAAGAAAATTGAAGAGAGAGAAAGAGATGGACGGAGAAGAGAAAGAGAGAGAGAGAGAGAGAGTTTGCAGGTTAGGGGGTCTTCTATGAATTCAATTTCAATTGAATTCTTGAAGGATCCTTCATGTAGCCTTTATATATATATATATATATATATATATATATATATATATATATATATAATTTAATTAATAATTATTATTTAATTATTTAATTTAATTTTAATTAATTAATTATTTATTTATTTTTAAGGATCACTTCCATGTATATTATTTTTGGGGTCGTTACATTCTCCCCTCCTTATAAGAATTTCATCCTTGAAATTTGTTAAACATAACTGGCTCAACAAACGGTCTCATTTACATAAATTTACATAATAAGTAGTAAAATGATTTCCTCATTTCCTAGGTCATGTTTACATATAAAACAATATAACGACCTCCTTATTTCCTGCCAACGCTATATTGCAATATACAAGATAGACAATACAACAACTTCCTCAACCTACTAACGTTATATTGCAACCCTTTTCAACACTTCCAAAAAATCAGTATATCATCATAATTTTCACAATCTGTACATTATTCACATTATCTCGAGTACCTAATATAAAATCCATGCTCAGTATATAATCACATCTCTGAATACAATCATAACTTAGTATAAAAATTAGAACTCTATATGTATATTCATAACTTCGTATAAAATCACAATTTCACTATAATATCATACAAGAGATTCCAACTGATTTAATTATGCAATTATAACAAATTATTCTCATTTCCAGTTCCCCAAAGATCTAACATCGACATAATCTTTTTCTCTCAACAGATAATATATTCTAGGTCTTTCTTTAAAAACAAAAATGGTACCTACAAAGTTCAGTAACCAAATTGCAATACGGTTAGGATACCTAGTAACCACTCCCTTATCATCTTCTAGCTCCAAAACAAAATTCCTTTTGAATAAAGAGGTATTTAAGGCTTTAAGTGTCATGATCCATAGGCAACCACATTTTCCTTTTTCATCAATACACATCCCAATCCATTCAAGGTGCATCTATAAATACAACATAACGATCATCATTGTTTGGAAGAGTTACTGTTGGAACTATTGTTAATTGGTGTTTTAATTACTAAAACTCTCATTCACATTCTTTATTCCATGCAAATTTCTTTCCTTTCCTTGTCAAAGAGATCTTCTAGTTGCACCCTAGGTTGCCTTAGTTTAGCTAATGTCATTCTATATGAAGCAGTTGACGTAGACTCCGTTCCTAGCACCACATCAATATTAAATTCAATCTCCTTTTGAAGGCAGCCCCAATAAATCATCTTAAAAAATATCTAAAAATTTATCACTTATGGGTAAAGAAGTTTGAGTTTCAGTAACTTGTGTATTTTCTTTCATTACTGTTACAAACCCCGGACATATGCCCAAATTCCATCCTTCCACAAGCATTCAAGATATTAAACATGAGAAATTGTTAGTTGGAAAGAAACTGTCACTCCATTTGGATCTTCGAGTACTACTTTCTTTTGGAAATAATCAACTAAGTGTATGATAAATAGATAACCACTCCATTTATAGGATTACCTCATAATCCACAACATCCATGTTAATAAATCACCTGGGCAGTCATTTCCACCGATATCTAAATTGCATGTCTGCATATTCTGTCCACATTTATAGTCTTCCCCATGGGTGAAGTAACTCACAAGATAATACTCTAAATGTTCAAATTATAAACACAACATACTAGAAAAGGATGCAACAATGTAAGAGTGAGTAGAACCAAAATCGAATAAAACTCTTGCCTAAGTGTTGTGTAAAAGAATCATACTTCAATTCCTTAATGTTGACTAGTTCTTGGAAAAACTGTGATAATTCAACAAATTTGCTTTTATATTATTAGCTAACAAACAAATTCCTCTGACTCAACTACATTAATTTATGTAATTTGGCTTCTTGGAGTGTTTTTCGAAAATATTTCCCATTGAAAACTATTTTAATGTCAGTATAACTCATAGCCTCAATCCTCAACATCTTTTACCTGTTGCATAGATTCGCACCAATGGTCAGCCTCTCCTTATAAAAAAAAAAACTTGCAATGATGACTTTATATTCATCAAGCACTATATATGTGACTCACTCGAAAAATGAGCAGCTCGGAAGTTATCCCAAGTATAGGAGTTCAGTCGTGTAATAATTAGCCCAAGGGTAAGATCATCTCCTTAGGGAATGCAATTTAGCTCTAAATTTTGTATAATTCCAAAAGAAAATAAGAAAAGAAAAAGTTTACTGAACACAGTTCAGATTCAAGTCTTGGGATGTTTAACATTCTTTTTTGACGAATTAAAACAACGCAATTTAAATTCTAAATCCTAATACGCACTAAATTCAACACTGAGAAACAAAAATCCTACGCTTAATCGGGCTAGAATTGAAACACGCATTTGAAGTTCGGAATCAAAACTAAAGACGATAACTTTCCTATTTAATTTAAGCACACAATTAAAAATAAACTCATTCAAACACAAATTCACAATAACCAAATTTCTAACTCATTTAAGAGCTCAAAAAAAAAAAAAAAAATAGAACTTTAACAACTGAATGATAAACTTAAACAAGATAAAAAAATTTAGATTTAAATTAAACCGAGTTTAAATTAAACAGAACCTAACAAGATTTAAATCCTAAAAGAAGATTTTTTTCTTTTTGTATTTTATTTCTTCTTTTTTTTTTCAAGAAACCAAAAAGAACCTTAATCAATAATAAAAAAAATAACTCAAACAAAAATTAAATCTAATGCTAATGTTAATTGAGAAAATGAAGAAAATAAATAGACTTTAATAATAATCATCCAACAAAGATTCAAAACTTCAAAACTTGAATAGAAATTTTACTGAAATTTAACAATAACTAATTAAAAGCAAGAATAAATAAAGAGAAAGGGAAAGAAAGAGAGAAAGAGAGAGAGAGAGAGAGAGAGAGAGAGAGAGAGAAGGAAGTAGTGTGTTGGCCATTTGTTGGAGCAGCAGAATGGAGACTCGGGTTGGCAGCAGCAGCAGTAATGGAAGAGGTGAGTAGCAGTGCAGGGTTGTGGTTCTGTTACACAGCAGGAGAAACAGAGAACATGGCTTTGGTTGGGAGGTTTCCACTGCAGCAGCAACACTAAGCTCGGGTTCTTGGATGGCAGCAATAGCACTCGACAAGCTGGGGGTAGCAACAGCAGCTATGAAGGATTCGACAGGGGATAATAGCAAGGAGAAGAAGGAGACCAAGAGGAAGAGAGAAGAGAGGAGAGGGAAGAAAGAAAAATAAGAGAGGCAAAGAACTGGAGAGGGGAAAGGAGAAAGGGGTGAGACAGAGTTGAGAGAAGGAAGAAGGGTTGGGAGTTGTTCCATGAAGGAGAGAAAAAAAAATTAATTTAAAGGCTTCCCTCCCCCCCCCCCCCAAAGACCTACCTAGCGCCACAAGAAGGAGCGGAGTCTAGACCCGGCTGCATGGCCGGTTCAAATCAAACATATTATTATATATTTTTTCTTTTTGTTTTTCTTATTTCTTCTTTTTTTTTTCTTTTTGTTTCCTAGAGAACAAGCCCAGTTTTGACCATTCTAAAGCCTGTATCTCTCGAAACTTAAAACACAAAAGTTGTAGATAATTTTCTCAATTTTTCACAACATTTCGAATCATCTCGATTGGAGGTCAGACGAGAAAATTACGCACAGATTATGAAGTAGTGTCGGTTTTAACTTCCAATAATTGTCGTGCGATAAAAAAAATACCAAAAATTCATAAACTATTCAATGAAATCCAAATATTATAAATAGGACACATTGTTAAATTATTGAGAATAATTAGGTATTTAATTAAAAAAAATATAGCCTTCAATGCATAAATTAAAATACCTAATTACACAATTTAAGCGCGTAATCACACCCCCCAACTAACGTTTTGTTAGTCTCTAGCAAATAACGTGAATGAATTCCAGGGCGGTACCCATAAATACTAACTCCAACAAACATGAAACGATTGCACACATGACACAATTATACCATTTCACATATAGGAATATAACCGAATTTCACACAAGCTCATCATATACAATGCACACAACTCCGAAGTAAGTCATTCATGCAAGTTTCATCGTTATTCACAAACCAGATGTGAATACATTGGAAGCATTAAGCAGTTGAAGAGTCTTCACACATAGAGAACATGTGTCGTGTCTCTGACTTTTTGTGGTATTTGTATGGAGTAGGTATTAACCTTTCATTTCATGTGCATTTCTACTTTTCTTATTCTTTCTTCTGCTCATTCTTCAATTTTTTTTCTTTTCATTGTTAATTAGGACAATCATTACACTTCTTTTGTTGCCTGCATACCACTCATGTGAATTAAGTTTGAACAGTAGTATATGAACTAAGTCTATTTTTAGGGGTGGCTCTGCCTTCACATCTTGAATAGGCTACAAAACTTAGGTTTCTATCTCCCTACTAGATGCCACCTCTAGGCTAGCAAGTCAAAAAATAGAGACTAGTGTACAAAGAATCATATAGAAGAAAAGAGAACTGAGTTTCATGAATTCTGATTTGATGTTAACACTCAAAAAGATGATACATAGCTCAAGGATACCTCACAAGGTGTCATAGTCACTATGGGTGTTCTCTCAGTGCTCACAAGGAATCCTAAGTGCAATGAATCACGTGGATGTATCTATTCAGCCTCATGAGATACCATGTAAATACCAAAGTTTATATAACCAAATTAACATGAGTGTACTACCAATCAATTCTTCATGGAGTTACAAAGTCATATAAAGAGAAACTACACATAAATGACTTGAGCATATAATTCTTAGGTTATATGCAAGTATATGAAGGATATACGTCAGTGTTAATCATGGCATAATCATCTATCTTCAATACTTTTTCTTTCTTTCTTTTTATTTTTTTATTAATACAAAACTCGGCAAGTAGACGTGCACAGTGTCACATGCAAATTCTCACCCCCCCCCCAAACTAAAGTGGAACATTGTCCTCAATGTGAAAACATAGGGAAAATAGAAAAATTGTGCATGGGTGAAACAAGCTAATAGAAAAAACACTAAAAATTACTACCAACAAATGCAACAAAAAAAGAAAAGAGAAATGCAAATGAAGAAAACAAATAAAAAAAAAAAGTAATGAGAAAGAGGTCAAAACACTCTCATAGGGTCTTGCAGAAGCAAGACTTCTTTATTTGGATCGAAGGGAGTTATGAGAGGCTTGAGCTGCTATTCATTGACCACGAAGCTATTATCATTCGTTGGATCCACAAGTTTTACTGCGCCATGGGAATGAGTGTGTTCAACGATGTACGAGTCACCCCATCGGGACCTCAGTTTCCCGAAAAACAGATGGTATCTAGAGTTGCAGAGAAGATCTTGTTGATTTGGGAAAAGCTATTTATCCTTGATGTTATTGAAATGAAGAATAGCTTCCTAAGAGGGAGGGTGAATTGGAAATCTTTTAATTTTATTTGATTTTTAAGTTTTCTAATTTTAATAACCCAGCAAAATACAATATATAACAACACTTAAGAAAACTCGAATTTAAAATAATAATTCAATCAATGTAATCAATCAACCAATAACATTTAGGCTTCCATTGCTTTCCCTGTAACCTTTTATTATTCACTTTACTTGATTAAGATTTCCGCAAATTAATCAACGTACTCCCCTTTTGGGTTTCCGCAAAAGATTAATCAAAACGTACTTTCTATTGATCAAGAACTTAATTTAAATCTTGCAACCTACACTCATAAATTTTATAACAAAAGCGAATAAAGTATGTAAATTAAAGTAGAGAGAAGGAGACAAGAGTTTTTACAAGGTTCGGCTTCAACACAGCCTACGTCCTCACCTTTGGCAAAAAACACCAAAGGATTTCACTATCTCAGTTCCTTTACCTGGTGGAACAATACCAACTTACAATGCACTCCTTCAATTAGGTTAGAGCCCACCTCTCCAAATAACAACCCCTTATTTGGTTCAACGATTCAACAACTCAGAATCGTTTAAGAAAGATAACAAAGGAATATGTGTACAAAAGAGAACTCTCACAGTAGAGTGAATTAATACACCAATCAGCTCACTTTATATCTCAAAATAATTTAAATATAAGAAATTTCAAGCTCAATTACTTGGTATGGATTATCAAATAATTTTCCAAAGAAGATAAAAATTTTGATCGTTGGAAAACTTAATTTCAGAATGTAAATCGATTTCAGATCAGAGAGTTTATCTTAAAAGAATTTCAGATCCTTTGAAAACAAAATTTTGAATACTTGAAGATTAGTTGATCTAAAACCTTTAAAAAAAACTTACTTTGATCTAAAAGCCTTTGAATATCTCTGGATCAGAAAAGTTGTTGAAAAGCACTTGATCTGGAAACTTTAGAGTATTTCTCAATTTCAGAATTCTTTTGAATATTTCATCAAAGTTCTTTCTTTCTTTCTTTGTACTTTCTTTTCTCTTATGTAAAATGTTTGAGATTAGAACTATTTATAGAGTTTTTTGAAATCATCCATTACTCCCAAAGATTCCTAAAATTCATTTCCAAATATTTTGAAATAAATATGTTTAAAAACATGGTTTAAAAAATCTTCTCTTTTTAAGCCCTTTTTATTTATTAAAAAGAATACTTTTTAGAGTATATATGTTTAAAAAAATATTTTTGATTTTCCAAATATTTTGAAATAAATATGTTTAAAAACGTCATTATTTCAAAAAAATTTGTTTTCTTAAACCCTTTCTTTTTATAAATTAAAGAAATATTCTTTATAGTATATATATAAAAACATATTTTCGAATTTTTTATATGCTTCAAATTTCTTTATACTTAAGATTTACTTTGAAGTACTTACATTTGAAAATATCCTTAAAAGTATAATCTAATCTTCAAAACTTGTTCTTCCACCATCTTTGTAGTTGCATTCTTTCCTTTGAACTTTTCACAATATGACCTCATTCTTCATGCTCTTTGTAATCCATGAACTTTCTTATACACTTGAGCTCTGTTATTTTCCTGAACACTTTTACTTGAAACATATTAAATATATCATTTGACTTGTTATCATCAAAATAAGAATTGTAAGCCTTATTAGGCCAACAGTTATGCATCAACTTCATCCACTTCTTCGCTAAGCGATCCTTGTCATAAACTTTCTTCTTGGATTCTTGAAATTCACACACCTGCAACTTTCCTAAACCTATGGCATTATCAAGTGAAAAGTTAATCTGTTTTATAACTGATAATGCATAATGTTGAATCTTAACAGGTACATAACATGTCTTACCGTAAATCAACCTGTAGGGAGACATCCCCAAATTCTTCTTGAATGCAGTTTGGTAGGCCCAGAGTGCATCAATCAGTTTCTCAAACTAGGTGTTGCAATTAGGACAACCCGTCTTCTTAGGTATGATCTTGAACTCTGCAAAGAACTGACGCTTATCCCGTGTTACCTCGTGTTCTAACATTCGATCGGTGGCAAGGTAGTTCAAAATATCATCAAACCAAGGGCCGCATGACATGTCGGTAGTAGGATAGATGATGTCTAACATCTTCACCACTTCTTTCTTTATCACCTCCATCATGGTTGAGTTCGGTCTCTATCGCGCATCACAAACTGGTATTACATCTATCTTTATGGACTGCCCCTCTGATTCTCGTAACTCTCTAATAAAGGAAACTTTTTCATCAGATTCCTTAGGATTCTTGGGAGCTTCATTCTAAAATGCACCATCAGAACCAAATGTCGACGACAGGTCTGACATATCCAAGTCATCTACAAAATTTACTGCGTGTACCTCTGAATCATCACACCCAGTCAGTGTCTTATTAAACATGTTCATCTCCAATGTCATTTTTCCAAACGTAAGATTAAGTACTCCGCTTCGACAATTAATCAAGGCATTGGAAGTAGCAAGGAAAGGTCGCCCAAGAATAACAGGGGCCTGATATATGGTGGAGACAGGCTGCTGCATATCTAAAACCACAAAATCTACTGGGTAATAAAATTTGTCAACTTGTACTAACACATCTTCAATAACACCTCGTGGAGCTTTTAGTGATCTATCTGCCAACTACAGCATCATGGGTGTTTTCTTCAGCTCACCTAAACCCAACTGCTCGTATATTAAAAATGGGAGCAAGTTCACACTACTCCCCAAATCAAGTAAAACTCTCCAAATATGAGTTTTACTAATCATGATAGAAATAGTGGGGGAACTAGTATCTCTAGGCTTCTGAGGAGTCCGACTCAATATCAACGCACTAACTTGCTTGGTCAAGAAAGCTTTCTGCTTCACATCTAATTTCCTTTTTACTATGCACAGATCCTTTAGAAATTTTGTGTATGTAGGAACTTGTTGTATGACATCCAGAAGTGGAATGTTGATCTTCACCTGTTTGAAGATTTCTTGAATCTTAGTGTGATACTTATTCTTCTGACCAGATGTCAACCTCTGAGGATAGGGTACCACAGGTTGATACTCCTTAACAGTCTCATCCCCCTTATTATCTGACTTCTTTGAATCTGAGTCTGCTTCGTCTGATTTTTCATTTCCCTCGTTTGTCTCAGTTGGCTTTTTAGGTGTTGGACCATCTGTTTTTTGATCAACGAGCATTTTAGGACGGAAAACTTCTTTTCCACTTCTCACTGTAGCAACTGCCTTCGTCATTTCAATAGAATCCCTTGAAACAATATGCATTGGTTGCTATTGTTGTCGATATACTTGTGGATTAGGCTAAGGTTGTGTAGAAAATTTCTCTTTTTCTAAGGTATTCAACTGTGTACTTATCTTATTCATGGTGTCTCTCAGTTCACTGATGGCTTGAGTATTTTGACTGTTGGTCGTGACATGAACCTACATGAATTGCTAAAACATATTCGCCATCTGCGTCATGTTATCATCAAAAGATTTCTTTGATGGAAATGGAGCTAAAATTGGTTGAAATCTCGAAGGTGCGTAGCTCTAAGAGACCTGTTGCGGCTAATACAACTGTTGAGGAGCTACAACTAAGTGATATAGCGGCTGTGGAGGTGGTACATAAGATTGAGGAAATTACTGAAACTGTGAGGAAGATGGGCTAGACTGATCGTTCCTCCATGATAAGTTCGAGTGATTCTTCCATCCTGGATTATAAGGGTTTGAGAATGGCTGATATTGAGATTTATTGACCCAATTTGTTGACTACATTTGATCAAATCCACTCTCTTACAATCCTGGTAGAAACAGACAATCCTCCACCGATTTCACAGTTTTCACTTTCTCTGACTCCATAACCTCAATTTTTTTAGACAACGCTGCAATAAGAACCCGTAAATTAGTTTCCTCTTTGATCTCATATCTACCTCCACCACTGATCGCTCTGAGAGGTTGTGCTACCATTAGTGTCTGTTCATGTCGTATGTTCCATTGTTAGGCACTCTTAGCTAAATAATCAAAGAATGATAGAGCCTTATCTGATCCCTTGCTGAAGAACTCCCCGTTGTGCATTGTCTGGACAAACTGTTTACATTCAGGGGTTAAAGCAGTATAAAAATAATTCACTAACCTCCAAGATTCGAATCCGTGATGTAGACATATATTCATTAGGTCCTTGAATCTCTCCCAGTAAGCTTGAAACGTCTTGTCACCTTTTTGCATGAACTGACTGATCTGCCTCTGCAGATATCGAGTTCTCTAAAAAGGGAAGAACTTAGGTAAGAACTCACATTACATTTCAACCTAACCAATAATAAAGTTAGGTCGTAGAGTATTAAACCAAAATTTTGCCTTATCTTTTAAAGAAAAAGGAAACAAGTGAAGTTTGATTTTCTCATCAGTTCCAGCCCTATTAATGAAAGTGGTGCAGACCAACTCAAAATCTGTCAAATGTTGGTATGGACTCTCCGAATCCATCCCGTGAAATTAGGGTTTCACAGATAACATGTCATGCTTAATTGTGAAATTCGGTGCATCTTGTGATAACACAATGTAGGAAGGTGTAGAAGTGTGTGTGGACTATAGAAAATCTTGAAGTGTACGTGGTACAGGTGCAGTCATGACTTCCTTAAAAAAATGTTCAAATAGATTACTCAAATCAATTTCAGAATCACTCAAAGTAACAGGAGAACAATTAAATTATGTGCTTTGTGTGCCACTACTGGTGTTAAGTAAAATTTTAGACAGTCTATTCGAAAGATCTTAAATCCAAGGCATCAAACATCAATGTTAACAGTAGAAATTCACCAACATAGCAACAAATAAGCATGATAAAAATTTTTCAATTTTTATTATTATTTTTAAATATATTTTTTGTACTTTTTTCAATTAAAAATAAAAATAATTGGAAAAACATAAATTTTGAAATTAAAGCTGGCACTCCTCGACAACGGTGCCAAAAACTTGACTCACTCAAAAAATGAGCAGTTCGGAAGCTATCCCAAGTATAGGAGTTCAGTCGTGTAATAATTAGCCCAAGGGTCAGATCGTCTTCTCAGGGAATGCTATTTAACTCTAAATTTTGTGTAATTCCAAAAGAAAATAAGAAAAGAAAAAGTTTACTGAACATAGTTCAGATTCAAGCTTGGGATGTTTGAGATTCTTTTTGACGAATTAAAACAATACAATTTAAATTCTAAATCCCAACATGCACTAAATTTAACACTAAGAAACAGAAATCCTACGCTTAATCAGGCAAGAATTGAAACATGCATTTGAACTTCGGAATAAAAACTAAAGACGATAACTTTCCTATTTAATTTAAGCACACAATTAAAAATAAGCTCATTCAAACACAAATTCACAATAACCAAATTTCTAACTCATTTAAGAACTCAAACCAAAATTAGAAATTTAACAACTGAACGATAAACTTAAACACGATAAAAAAAATTCAGATTTTAATTAAACCGACTTTAAATTAAATAAAACCCAACAAGATTTAAATCTTAAAAGAAGATTTTTATTTTTATTTTTGTATTTTATTTCTTCTTCTTCTTTTTTTCAAGAAACCAAACTGAACCTTAATCAATAATAAAAAAAATAACTCAAACAAAAATTAAATCTAATGCTCATATAAATTGAGAAAAGGAAGAAAATAAATAAACTTTAATAATAATCATCCAACAAAGATTCAAAACTTCAAAACTTGAGTAGAAATTTTACTGAAATTTAACAATAACCAATTAAAAGCAAGAATAAATAAAGAGAAAGGGAAAGAAAAAGAGAGAGAAAGAGAGTGAGAAGGAAGCAGTGTGCTGGCAATTTGTTGGAGTAGTAGAATGGAGACTCGGGTTGGCAGCAGCAGCAATGGAAGAGGTGAGTAGTAGTGCAAGGCTATGGTTCTATTACACAGCAGGAGAAACAGAGAACATGACTTCGGTTGGGAGGTTTCCACTGCAGCAACAACACTAAGCTCAAGTTCTTGGATGGCAGCAACAACACTCGGCAAGCTGGGGGCAGTAGTAATAGCTATGGAGGACTTGGCAGAGGACAGCAGAAGGGAGAAGAGGGAGGCCAAGAGGAAGAGAGAAGAGAGGAGAGGGAAAAGAGAAAAGGAAGAGAGGGAGAGAACTAGAGAGGGGAAAGGAGAAAGGGGCGAGACAGAGTTGAGAGAAGGAAGAAGGGTTGGGAGCTATTCCATGAAGGAGAGAAAAAAAAAATTAATTTAAAGGCTCCCCCCCCCCCCGGTCCAAAGACCTACCCAGCGCCACAAGAAGGAGCGGGGTCCAGACCCAGCTGCATGACAGGGTTAAATCAAACATATTATTATTTTTTTTTTCTTTTTGTTTTTCTTGTTTCTTCTTTTTTCTTATTTTTGTTTTCCAGGGAACAAGCCCAGTTTTGACCATCCTAAAGCTCGTATCTCTCGAAGCTTAAAACATAAAAGTTGTAGATAATTTTCTCATTTTTTACAACATTTCGAATCGTATCGATTGGAGCTCATACGAGAAAATTACGCATAGATTACGAAGTAGCGTCCGTTTTAACTTCCAATTATTGCCCTGCGATAAAAAAAATACCAAAAATTCATAAATTACTCAATGAAACCCAAATATTATAAATAGGACACATTGTTAAATTATTGAGAATAATTATGTATTTAATTAAAAAAATATAGGTCTCAATGCATGAATTAAAATACTTAATTACGCAATTTAAGTGCGTAATCAACCTGCTCGGATATCTCAGACTGGGATGCGTAATCATTTGCTTGTTAGACAAGCATGAACATGTCTAACAGCTTCAGAATACAAAATGGCCTTGTTTTAGATGCCATATAATAGAACACAATGTCCAAAGAATTTTAGGAGGCACTGCTTCAACACCGTCCCTCGAAAAAGACTACAACAATGCACTAGCTCAAAATTCAAAGACTTGGCAAAAGGTACTCTTAAGACATTTTACAATGTAACTGATCACACTTGCGAACATGTTTCCTAGTTTCTTCTTAATCGTTAAACCATGTCATGTCTGTCATAGTAAGCCGACATGCAGTCTTCATATACGTTCATTGGAGATAAATTTTCAATCATATTTTAACAATTGGAAGAACAATATCCCTTTTTGAATATCCACAAAAGTTTGAATGCAACTTCCAACTTGTTCACTTCTCTCGTCATGCCTTAGCTAAAGGGCCAAGTCCATTATCAGATGCTTGAATTGCTAAATATTCCACCAGAAAATACTAAAAATATCATGTATCTGAAACATCCAAACACCATAATGCCTATGTTCCTAGCTGTTATGGATAAGTGATTAGACTTTTTCAAAATATATACATCTTAGTGTTGTCAAGATGGATCATGTATCTAGAACGAAGTGCTTCCAGCAAGACTTCCTCTTTCAAATCATGTGAAACACAAACCTCCCCAAATCACAAAGCCCCCATGAAAGATTTTGTCTACCCTTCAGAGTGTGTACCTACTTCAATACCTCTCAACAAAACTAGGGGTCTTACTCTTATCCTTTGGTAGTTCACTCCAATAAAGTTGATTGTGCCTTTAAGTTATATATACAAACTTTATCTCCTTTATGGATCATTTGAAAGTCAAAAAAAATCTATTGTCTCTAATATTTTCCACTTATTTAATTTAAATTTATTCCATTATCGTTGCCTCATTTTCTTTAACCACTTTAAAAAGATCCTCGTTTCAAAATCCCATAAGTTTCAGTTGAACGAAACCTGTGAAAATCAGCTTAATATCCAAACCTATAGCAGGTCAGGCGACTGACCTCAAAGAGGTTGGTCAACTACCCTTTGACGAATCTCGGTAGTTTGCCTGAAATCTCAATCAATCGACTGAGGTCCCTTTATCAATCAATTGACCTTGCACTGACACCCCCAAAATCCTGAGTTATAATTCATCAGGCGATTGAGGACTCTGTCTCAGTTGACTGACAAGCCATTGTCCCTCTGAAAAGTTGTTCTCAAAACCCATGGTTGACCTATAAGAATATGGAAAGATTGAATATTTTCTTTAAGCACAAGAAATACGAGGGAGAATAGCATACATCAAAGAACCATATAAAGTTAGGAATACACTCTAATGTACAAAGGTGCGCACATTCCCAAAAATGCACAAAATTCTATTTCATATATTCCAATATTGCAAATGGTAGTTCATTTCTTGCAGTGGCTATTTACACATGAAAAAGATCATTGTTCAACATTTCGGAAGAAAAACGTCAATGGTTTGCCGTGGCTTTTCTGAAACCGTTGACTGTTCCAGAAAAATCATCGAAAACCCTCGATTAATTTTTGCTTTTGGCTGCAAAACAAAACTCCAAAATTCTAATTTGCTTGTTGTACTTTACTCTGTTATGCATCCTATATCTGATCGCTCCTACAATACCTAGCCTACCCATTCCCATTCTCATCTTACTTCATACCTATACTCTGATAATAATCCTTTCTAGAGTCCACAAAATCTATGTCCTATGCTCTCATACCAATTATAACGACCCAAAAAATTTCGCTTAAATTTCTCTGATACCTTGTAATGCCCCGAACCCAGAAGGAGGTTCAGAGGGTTATATTAAATAAATCTCTGATACCAAAAAAATACACAACGGAAGATCTCCATAATAATTAGTAGAGTACTAAAAAACCATCATTTATTACAATAAAAATCCCAGTATCATAATAAAATTCTGAACTCATCAAAACGTATATAAAATAATAACAATTCTAACCAAGGACCTTTTACCCCACCAACGCTTCCACTGCGCACTCTGATTACTGTTATAATCCTTATGACATCTGAAAAATAATTGGTTATAAAGGGGTGAGTCACCTCTTAGTAAAAAGGAATAAATTATTATCAGTCTATGACAACATGAGTTTTTAATATATCATAAACATACCCTTTATACAATTAACTTTTTACTGATAAATCATGTAAAGCTAAACTCACACATATATATCTAAGGAAACATAATTTTCTCAAAACATACTTTTCATCATAGCATACTTATCGTAATAAATTACTTTATATTTAGATGTCATCTGTTACATATATACATACATAAAATTTTCCCTAGGACATTCATATATCTCGTCATGTAATAACCTCACATAACCAGGTTGTGCGACCCGAGGGCGAGACTTAGTCATGACTGTCCTACCACTAGGTTAAGTCAAATTTAACGTGTCTATAATAAGATTGGCCCACCTCAACTTGGTACGGACTAGGGGCAGTCAAAACCTCTTCGTAGGCCCAATCGACTTTTGTTACCAACACTCTCCCCGAGTAGTGTGGTTGCACTGACTATCATCATCATACTAGCAATGATACTATGCTCTCAATCTGAATTAGTCCATCAGGGTTCTACTACCATATAATACATTTCATAAAGTCAAACTGTAACATTATCACATTTCCATAAATTTGTAAATAACTTGATGTAATAACAATTCTGTATAGAATCTGTCATTTCATAACTCTTCATAATATCATTATTTCATAACTTGGCACACAACCTTCTATGATCGGCACACAATCATCTGTGATTAGCACAAAACCATTTGTGATCGACACACAATCATCTATAATCTGCACACAGACATCTGTACTCAGCACACAACCGTCTGTACTTATATCATAATTTCATAATTTTACAACATTTTCTAAAATCAGTATATACTCATGCCACACAATTTGAGTTAATATTTCATAATATAGTAATCATAAAAAATCCCAACATGCTTATTTATGTTTTAAATAAATTAAACTCATGCTATACAATTTATATTATAATTAAATTTTCATAAATTACCTGGAAAATTCTTATAAGTATATACTCAATAAATTCTAAAAAAAAAAACGCGGGTATGATCCACTTCCCATATTTAAATTTAATCTCTAACATATTTAAAAACAAAAATATGATCAAATCCCCGCAGTTTAATTTAATTCCAAAATATCCCCAAATCCAGACATGTATCTAAATCACATAAATATAATTAAATTCATGTATTCAGATTTAATTGAGAATTTTTTAAAATATGTCTGATATAATCTATTTCTCTTATCTTATCCTAGGAGTGGTGCCTACAATGCGTAAACCACGAAATCTCCTTGATTAAAAGGTTGGTGACTGAAATTGGGACTTAGAGATATTTTCCATTCTTCAATCGGCGCACGATTGCTAAAAAAATTGAAGAGAAAGAAAAAGATGGATGGAGGAGAGAGACTGGTTTCAAAGTCTTGGTGAATTCAGATAGGTAACATTCATTAATTCCCAGATTCCCTCCTTTGCTTTGGGCACACTCTACAGAGAATTCGTCGGTGATCCAGATATTCATGCCAATACAGTTCGACAAGAATATTTTGAAATGAGATGTTGTTCTTTAAAGAGAAAGGATCTTGATTTCCATTATCAAAGGATGTCTAAGAGGTATTATCTTCTTGGTGGATTTCATGATGATAATCTCAGACAAGTTTATATTAATTCTGTGCCAGAAGATATTCAGCCAGATTTACAGAGAAAAATTGCTTCTCTCTCGCGACCACTCAAAAAAATCCCGTTAGGAGAAATTTATCAACTGACACTCACTTCTCTTGAAAAGATATGTGATACCCATCAGTTGTTCTCAAAGATGATGAAACAGAATCATAAGTTCACAAAGCAATGCAAGAAGCCTTACTTGCAGATCAAATGCAAAGAAAAGGATTGCATCTGTAGTCCCAAAAAGAAGAAGCATTTCAAAGATTATGGTTATGAGAAACTTTCCAAGAAAGATCACAGAAAGAAAAAGAAGTTCAGATTCTTCAAAAAGAAGAACCGACGAGGACATGATAAATCTCCTCGCTGTTTCATTTGCAAGAAAAAAGGTCACTATCCAAAGCAATGCCCGATGAACAGGACAAAATCTGCAAAGCTCACCTAACAGTTACAGAATGAAGAACTAGATACAGATGCAGAATTTGTTCTTTCAGAACAAGAAGAGATGACTGAAGAAACTATTCTCGTCCTTACTAATTTAGAAAATTCTGATTCAGAAGATGATTATCATTCGGATGAAACTCTTCAAGTCCAACCTATTCTCTTCTCTCAAGATTCTCAAATCAGTCCTCATGTTCAAATTCAGCTCCTTCCAGAAAAGCATGGTAAACCTATTCCTGCTGTTGCATTCATTGATACGCGATCCCATAAGACCATGATCAATCCAAAAGTCCTACCATCAGATTGTTAGTCTTCCTATACTCAATTTTTCAGAGCTACTAATGATCAAATTTTTACTACCACCTTGATTTCAAAAAGGAAAATTGGGATTAAACTCCTTCCTAATTGCATCATTTGGACTCATGTTATCGGTAGTCCTCTTATTCAAAAAGATGTTCTTTTAGGATGGGATGTTTATTGTCTTTCAAAATCCTTAAGGATTCTTCCCACTAGAATTAAATACAAAAGAGAATTCAAGCCTTTTACCCAGACAAACAAAATCTATTCTCTTTCGCATTCTCCTCCAAATTTCTAGCCCATTCAAAACAAACTCCTCAAATTGTGTGCAGAAAGTCATGATCAGTTTATTCATGATCATCCACTTTGGAAAAATCCAGATTTTTTCATCTACATTCCCTTCAAGCTCAGTGAAGATATTAGTCCGACCAAGGCTACCTATCCAGGAATGACTCCATCAGACCTCAAGCTAGCTAGAGAAGAATGTTATTCTTTATTGAAGCAAGGTCTCATTGAACCAACCAATTCCTCTTGGGCACGTCAAGCATTTTATGTTGAAAAAAGATCAGAAAAGATCAGAGGAAAAAAGAGATTAGTCATTGATTACAAGCCGTTGAATATGTTCATCAGGGATGATAAGTTCCCTATTCCAAAAGCCAGAACACAATTCATCCATCTTGCTGAGGCAGAAATATTTTCAAAGTTCGATCTAAAAGGTGCTTTTTGGCAACTCGGGATTCACCCAGATGACAGATACAAGATAGCGTTCTGTATTCCGAATGAACAATTCCAATGGACAGTTTTGCCCTTCGGTTTAAAGATTGCGCCATCACTATTTCAAAAGGCGATGACCAGGATTTTTAATCCTATTCTGCATAGTACCCTGATTTATATTGATGACATTCTATTATTCTCAAAAAGTCTTGCAGATCATCATCACCTTCTTGATCATTTCCACCAACTGGCATCATAGTACGGGATAATGCTATCAGAAAAGAAAAGCGTGATTGGACAAAAAGAAATTGATTTTCTGGGGATGAAAATTTCCCACAGAATCATCTGTCGAGGTCCACATCTCGCAGAGCAATTATTGCAGTTTCTAGATGCTAATCTTTCTGTCGAAGAAATTCAACAATTTCTTGGCATAATTAATTACATCAGAGACTTCATCCCGCATGTGAGTCATTTTACCAGCTCCCTGTCACAGCTGTTGAAAAAGAAACCACCCCCATGGGGCCCTGACCAGACAAATGCTGTCAAATATCTCAAAAAAGCTGCCAAGGATCCACCGCCTCTGACTATTCCATCTACCGAAAATCTTATCCTCCAGTCAGACGCAAGTGACCATTATTAGGGTGCCCTACTGCTTGAAGATAAGGATAACAGAAGGTCCTACTGCGGACACGCCAGTGGAGAATTCAAAGATTCTCCAAAGCACTATCACACTGTGTTCAAAGAGATAATTGCGGTGAAAAATGGAATTCAAAAATTTGACTTCTACGTCAGATCAAAGCACTTCACAGTTGAAATGGACAACTCATCTTTCCCAAAGATGCTTAAATTCCGGAACAAGATTCTCCTTGATCCTCAGATTCTCAGATTGAAAGACTGGTTTTCTAGATATGACTTCTTCGTGAAGCATATAAAAGGCGATCATAATGTCCTCACTGATATGTTATCTTGCCCCCGGAAAACATCCTTCCTCATATCCAGACACCGAGCCATACCATTGATTTTCATGGCCTCATCCTCATTATCACCTCCAGATATCCTGTACCTCAGTGCTTCTACACAGATACATTTCCCGCCAAAAATACCTCTAGAAACCACTGATGTCTCCAAAATCTAGTTCTGTGCAAAACCCTTATGTTACCACTATGCTCAGACTATTGGTCATCACCATACCTTCTTAGCATATCCATTCCTCAATCCCTACGTCATCAAACCATCATCCTTCAATACTCATGTATTATATTATCTATGGTATCTTTCTGTTTTGCAGGAACATGCTGTATTCCTCCCGCTCCAAAAGACGTATGCCCATCTTCATGATCCAGATAACCAGAAGTCCCTGTTCTGAACCTTCCTCCAGCTGTTCGATCCACTATCCACATGGAGAAAGAAGCTGACTACCCTTATGGGTAACCATAACCTCTGGAAGATGGACCCAGCTGAAGCAGCTGCAGTACACAGTATCTTCATACTTCATAGGCCGTATTTCTACAATCCGACCAGAAGCCTTCTATGGTGCCAGAATCAAGCCTACGAATGGGATACGCTGTACAACCTTTCTACATGGCCAAGATACAAACCCTCACTGTTGAACCACCTCTGTGAAATGAATGACCTAAAGTTCTGTTCCGAGCTCGTCACGGCCATTCCAGATGAAATTCCTGCTCCTAAGCCACCTGACAAAGACCCTCATGATCCAAACCCTATGGATACAGATGATGAAGACAATCCATGGAAGCAGAAGACGTACTACCATCCGATCCATGGAGAAATCACGGATGAAGACTACGTCAACCTCAATCTCTCGCCATCTCATAGAAGTCCATAATGGCAGGCTACTTTATGTATTATTGTTACTAAAGGCCACAATGGTGGGCCGTCCTATGTCTGCGTGTGTTGTAAGTTTGTTTATAAGTCAGTATTTGTTGGCTTAATTTGTCAAGAAGTCTTGCATAATTAAAGGTGGTGGGTCACTCTCGCACAAATGCAGCCGCCCATGTGCTGTCACCTTTTAATTATGACTGTTGTCAGTAGTTAAGTCGTCTTTACCAGTTGTCAGTCAACGCCACAAAAGTCTTCACTGACTTTGCTTTATGTCGTCGTCCGTCTTTATGTCTCTATCGTGTTTACTTTATGTCATTCTCAAGGTTTGCTTATCATGTAAGCTTCGGGGTCTCAGACCTCTATTTAAAGGGACTGTCTTCCCTTTTGTAAGGCAAACTGAAGTTAGACTAGAATCAGACGAAGTTAGAAATAAAATTCCTCCTTGTGTGTTCTTCCATGGCTTTCTAATTTCCTTCTTTCCCTAAAGGCTATTTGCCCGAAGGACTTCTATTCTCTTACTTCTATGAGCTTGTAATGTCTCTATGATATTACGAGGGATATCTTTATAGTGGATAACCGTAACCTGCCAAGTCACTATGCTGGTGTGAGGCAAACCTTTGGTTTAACGAAACTGTAATGGGTTCCTTAAATAATCATAGCATGGCACCGAGTATGCTCTGTGCTTGCCTTTAAGGAGGATCCTGCACATTAGAAAGGTTGTACGGTCCCCGAAGACCTCCTCTGGTAAAGCATTTGGTTGAAGGACCCGAGTTCTTTGTTTGAGTGGCCATGGGAAGGCCTATGTTGGAGATGTGGTCCTAGATTGGTTGCTTTCCTTTGGAAGGTCTTGGGGCTCCCGGCTCTCATGTGGTATCAAAGCCATGTCCTTGCCTGGAGTCCAGGAAAGTTAAGATCATAGAAGTAAATTTTAAAAGAACGAGGAACAAATAGCTCAAAGGGGAAACTTGCAAACCATGGATTCTCATTCACAAAGTTCAGAAATTACACCTGCTCGACTTTCTTCTTCCATATTTCTTCCTTCCTCCATCAAGAAGACTACTTCTTCCAAAATTACTAACCTAGTAGAATATTCCTATATTCCTCACTCTGCTCAGATACAGGAAACCTCTCTTCCTTTTGTAAATCCCTACAATATTTTTAGAAGAAAAAGATCTCTTGCCAACCAAGTTCGTACTTTTCTCATATCTCACAACAGACCGCAAGTCAAGGAGTTCGTCCAGACCATAACTCTTGACAAGTGTCTCATCCCAGCCTCTTCCAAGGAACAATATGTTGATCTTGAGCTTGATCAAGATCTCATCAACCAGTGGATCAGAGAAGGCTACACTCATCTCCATTTTGGTGCTGTCAGACTCCTTCTGACACTTCATGGCCGAAAAGGACTTCCAGTCACAGCCAGAATCACTTTACTCAACACTACCTACACTCAGTATGAGCATGCAGCAATTGGTACCTCACTTACCACTCTCCAAGCTGGTAGTGTGTGTCTCACGTTCTTTCCCAACTTCAATATTCCTCTCAGAGACAAGAACCTGAGGAACTGCATAAAGGTTCAACTGCAGATTTCTGGTGCTCCATAAGTCTCTTCAGCCTACATGGCTACCCTGCATCATCAGCTCATCTACAAACTTCAAGATCACGCTCTCCCCCTTCCGGGACAGTCTGAGGACACTATCCTGATTACTGCTGAACGAGAAGATGATGATCCTACCATCCTTCAGATTCCACGACAGATTCCTAGAGAAGAACTAAAACAACTCATTCCTCTAAAGTGGATTTCCAGCTATGAACAGCTTCATCAGCAATCTTCACCCATCAATCTTTCAGATCCCAAGTTCCAGAGACTTCCAGATGGAATGGTAAAGACGGTGTTCAACCCGAAAGATACGGCTTCATCCAGCACTCCTCCGGTGTTCCAATCATTGATGATAAAGCCTGTTACTTTCGAAGATGACATTCCAGTTAGTCACGTTGAAATAGATGAATCCCCCATCTATACTGACAAAATTGAATGACATTTCATATGGGATGTTGATCCTTGTATGTGCGATCCAGATTGCACTTGCCACCAAACACACCAGAGAGAAACCAAACCATCCTGTAAACCTTTTTCTCCTCACAGAAAACCTGATCACCCAAACAGCCCATGGATAGGTATCCGACGTCCAAATCCTAAACCAAAACCTTTATGGATTTATGATAGAGCCCTTGAGATTCTTCGCGAAGAAGGACTCCTTCCTCCAGAAGAGCCTGAACCAGAACCTTACCAAACTCCAGTTTCCAAACTACCCCAATCTCAGCCAATTCCCTGTTTCATGGCTTCTCCCTATGACAAACAGTTTCCACCCTTGGAACCAAGATCTTATGCTGACTCTAACCTTCATGCTAGACCTTTCATCCAACCCTCTGACATTCAACCAGACGGTTCCAGAAAGCTTCCATCACAAGATGAACAAGTCATGAACTGGCAAACTCAGAATGCTAGAACCCAGAACACAATGTTGACTGCCATTGATCACAAAGTTGACAAACTCATCCAACATGGCGCTCAGATGAACCAATGTTTTGACAACCTTGATTCCAGAATTGAAGCTTTATATGTTGATCTCAAAAGAAGAATTGATTGCCTTGATACTAAACTCAGACAATTCATTTCTGTAGTATACTTTGGATCAATGTTCAATGAAAAGGAAACAGAAATAAGAAGACTCAAAGACCAAGTATCACAAATTGAACGAGAATATCATCCAACTCCCTTACTAACCTACATACCTAAAGCCTTTCCATATGCTCCATCATACTCTTTCATTCCTCAGTCACCACCGATTCCATCCTACCAACAGCCAGATTATTCTAAGCATTTCAAGTCCACTGCTGAAATTCTTAAGAGACATTCTCTTATTCCATCAGCTCCCATTACTCACAGATCTCCAATTCCGGCAAAGCCTTTACCTCCTGAACCTGTTGACCAAAAACTCAAAAGCCCAGTTTTATCACCTGATCAATCTCCATCCTTCCTTGCTGACCCTGTTCCTGAAATACCCATTGATGATAACAGTGATGTTTCCACTGAAATTGAAACATCGTCCTCCTCCTCAGATCAAGAAAATACTTATCTCACCACTATGATGATGGCATCTCCCACAGAACTAGGATCATCCAGAACCCAAGAATTCCATAAAGAAACCAATACCACAGTTCCCATTGTGGAAGAACCCTCTGAAGCCACTTCGGCTACTTCTCATTCGGTTCCACACCATTCAAATAATAATTCATGGTTCTCTTTTGATGGACTACCTCCAGCTAAGTGGAGAGATCGAATTGGTGAATTTGGTGCATGGATTGACCTTCAGCTCTCAAAGCCCAGGAACACTTTACAATCAGTTCTCGTTGAATTCACATCCAGATTTACTGGAACATTAAGAGACTGGTTTCAAAGTCTTGGTGAATTCAGACAAGTAACATTCATTAATTCCTAGATTCCCTCATTTGCTTTGGGCACACTCTACAGAGAATTCGTCGGTGATCCAAATATTCATGCCAATACAGTTCGACAAGAATATTTTGAAATGAGATGTTGTTCTTTAAAGAGAAAGGATCTTGATTTCCATTATCAAAGGATGTCTAAGAAGTATTATCTTCTTGGTGGATTTCATGATGATAATCTCAGACAAGTTTACATTAACTCTCTGCCAAAAGATATCCAGCCAGATTTACAAAGAAAAATTGCTTCTCTCTCACAACCACTCAAAGAAATCTCGTTAGGAGAAATTCATCAACTGGCACTCACTTCTCTTGGAAAGTTATGCGATACTCATTAGTTGTTCTCAAAGATGATGAAACAGAATCATAAGTTCACAAAGCAATGCAAGAAGCCTTACTTGCAGATCAAATGCAAAGAAAAGGACTGCATCTGTAGTCCTAAAAAAAAGAAGCATTTCAAAGATTATGGTTCTGAGAAACTTTCCAAGAAAGATCACATAAAGAAAAGGAAGTTCAGATTCTTCAAAAAGAAGAACCGACGAGGACATGATAAATCTCCTCGCTGTTTCATTTGCAAGAAAAAAGGTCACTATCCAAAGCAATGCCCGATGAACAGGACAAAATCTGCAAAGCTCGCCCAACAATTACAGAATGAAGAACTAGATGCAAATGCAGAATCTGTTCTTTCAGAACAAGAAGAGATGACTGAAGAAACTATTCTCGTCCTTACTGATTCAGAAAACTCTGATTCAGAAGATGATTATCATTCGGATGAAACTCTTCAAGTCCAACCTATTCTCTTCTCTCAAGATTCTCAAATCAGTCCTCATGTTCAAATTCAGCTCTTTCCAGAAAAGCATGGTAAACCCATTTCTGCTGTTGCATTCATTGATATGGGATCCCATAAGACCATAATCAATCCAAAAGTCCTATCATCAGATTGTTGGTCTTCCCATACTCAATTTTTCAGAGCTGCTAATGATCAAATTTTTACTACCACCTTGATTTCAAAAAGGAAAATTGGGATTAAACTCCTTCCTAATTGCATCATTTGGACTCATATTATCGGTAGTCCTCTTCCTCAAAAAGATGTTCTTTTAGGATGGGATGTTTATTGTCTTTCAAAATCCTTAAGGATTCTTCCCACTAGAATTAAATACAAAAGAGAATTCAAGCCTTTTACCCAGACAAATAAAATCTATTCTCTTTCGTATTCTCCTCCAAATTTCCAGCCCATTCAAAACAAACTCCTCAAATTGTGTGCAGAAAGTCATGATCAGTTTATTCATGATCATCCATTTTGGAAAAATCCAGATTTTTTCATCCACATTACCTTCAAGCTCAGTGAAGATATTAGTCCGACCAAGGCTACCCATCCGGGAATGACTCCATCTGACCTCAAGTTAGCCAGAGAAGAATGTTATTCTTTATTAGAACATGGTCTCATTGAACTAACCAATTCCTTTTGAGCATGTCAAGCATTCTATGTTGAAAAAAGATCAGAAAAGATCAGAGGAAAAAAGAGATTAGTTATTGATTACAAGTCGTTGAATATGTTCATCAAGGATGATAAGTTCCCTATTCCAAAAGCCAGAACATAATTCATCCATCTTGCTGAGGCAGAAATATTTTCAAAGTTCGATCTAAAAGGTGCTTTTTGGCAACTCGGGATTCACCCAGATGACAGATACAAGACAGCGTTCTGCATTCCGAATGAACAATTCCAGTGGACAGTTTTGCCCTTCGATTTAAAGATTGCGCCATCACTGTTTCAAAAGGTGATGACCAGGGTTTTTAATCCTATTCTACATAGTACCCTGATTTATATTGATGGCATTTTATTTTTCTCAAAAAGTATTGCAGATCATCATCACCTTCTTGATCATTTCCACTAGCTGGCATCACAGTACGGGATAATGCTATCAGAAAAGAAAAGCATGATTGGACAAAAAGAAATTGATTTTCTGGGGATGAAAATTTCCCACGGAACCATCTGTCCAGGTCCACATCTCGCAGAGCAATTATTGCAGTTTCCAGATGCTAATCTTTTTGTCAAAGAAATTCAACAATTTCTTGGCATAATTAATTACATCAGAGACTTCATCCCACATGCGAGTCATTTTACTAGCTCCCTGTCACGGCTGTTGAAAAAGAAACCACCCCCATGGGGCCTTGACCAGACAAATGCTGTCAAATATCTCAAAAAAGCTGCCAAGGATCCACCGCCTCTGACTATTCCATCTACCGAAAATCTTATCCTCCAGTCAAACGCAAGTGACCATTATTAGGGTGCCCTACTGCTTGAAGATAAGGATAACAGAAGGTCCTACTGCGGACACGCCAGTGGAGAATTCAAAGATTCTCAAAAGCACTATCACATTGTGTTCAAAGAGATAATTGCGGTGAAAATGGAATTCAAAAATTTGACTTCTACGTCAGATCAAAGCACTTCACAATTGAAATGGGCAACTCATCTTTCCCAAATATGCTTGAATTCTGGAACAAGATTCTCTCTGATCCACAAATTCTTAGACTGAAAGACTGGTTTTCCAGATATGACTTCTCCATGAAGCATATAAAAGGCGATCATAACGTCCTCGCTGATATGTTATCTCGCCCCCGAAAAACATCCTTCCTCATTTCCAGACACCGAGCCATAGCACTGATTTTCATGGCCTCATCCTCATCATCACCACCAGATATCTTCTACCTCAGTGCTTCTACATAGATACATTTCCCGCTAGAAACTCCTCTAGAAACCACTGATGTCTCCAAAATCTAGTTCTGTGCAAAACCCTTATGTTACCACTATGCTCAGACTATTGGTCATCACCATACCTTCTTAGCATATCCATTCCTCAATCCCTACGTCATCAAACCATCATCCTTCAATACTCATGTATTATGGTATCTATGGTATCTTTCTGTTTTGCAGGAACATGCTGTATTCCTCCCTCTGCAAGAGGCGTATGCCCATCTTCATGGTCCAGCCAACCAGAAGTCCCTGTTCTGGACCTTCCTCTAGCTGTTCGATCCACTATCCACGTGGAGAAAGAAATTGACTACCCTTATGGGTAACCATAACCTCTGGAAGATGGACCCAGCTGAAGCAGCCGCAGTACACAGTATCTTCATACTTCATAGGCCGTATTTCTACAATCCGACCAGAAGCCTCTTATGGTCCCAGAATCAAGCCTACGAATGGGATACGCTATACAACCTTTCTACATGGCCAAGATACAAACCCTCACTGTTGAACCACCTCTGTGAAATGAATGACCTAAAGTTCTGTTCCGAGCTCGTCACGGCCATTCCAGATGAAATTCCTGCTCCTAAGCCACCTGACAAAGACCCTCTTGATCCAGACTCTATGGATACAGATGATGAAGACAATCCATGGAAGCAGAAGACGTACTACCATCCGATCCATGGAGAAATCACGGATGAAGACTACGTCAACCTCAATCTCTCGCCATCTCATAGAAGTCCATAATGGCAGGCTACTTTATGTATTATTGTTACTAAAGGCCACAATGGTGGGCCGTCCTATGTCTGCGTGTGTTGTAAGTTTGTTTATAAGTCAGTATTTGTTGGCTTAATTTGTCAAGAAGTCTTGCATAATTAAAGGTGGTGGGTCACTCTCGCACAAATGCAGCCGCCCATGTGCTGTCACCTTTTAATTATGACTGTTGTCAGTAGTTAAGTCGTCTTTATCAGTTGTCAGTCGACGCCACAAAAGTCTTCACTAACTTTGCTTTATGTCGTCGTCCGTCTTTATGTCTCTATCGTGTTTACTTTATGTCATTCTCAAGGTTTGCTTATCATGTAAGCTTCGGGGTCTCAGACCTCTATTTAAAGGGACTGTCTTCCCTTTTGTAAGGCAAACTGAAGTTAGACTAGAATCAGACGAAGTTAGAAATAAAATTCCTCCTTGTGTGTTCTTCCATGGCTTTCTAATTTCCTTCTTCCCCTAAAAGGTTATTTGTCCGAAGGACTTCTATTTTCTTACTTCTATGAGCTTGTAATGTCTCTATGATATTACGAGGGATATCTTTACAGTGGATACCCGTAACTTGCTGAGTCACTATACTGGCGTGAGGCAAACCTCTGGTTTAACGAAATTGTAATGGGTTCCTTAAATAATCATAGCATGGCACCGAGTATGCTCTGTGCTTGCCTCCAAGGAGGATCCTGCACATCAAAAAGGTTGTACGGTCCCCGAAGACCTCCTTTGGTAAGGCATTTGGTTGAAGGACCCGAGTTCTCCGTTTGAGTGGCCATGGGAAGGCCTGTGTTGGAGATGTGGTCCTAGATTGGTTGCTTTCCTTTGGAAGGTCTTGGGGCTCCCGACTCTCGTGTGGTATTTAATAATAATTATTTAATTATTTAATTTTAATTAATTAATTAATTAATTACTTTTTTTAAGATCACTTCCATACATACTATTTTTGGGATCGTTACATAATCATTGCTCTTAGTACATTATTTTTTATTAAGATAGATTGTTTCCGAGTCATATTCATTGCTCTTAATACTATTCCATTTACAATTTTCGATAAATAGACTAATTTTTTCTTTATTAAATTACCTAATTTTTGAACTCAAGAAAAAAATGGAATTATCTTTATAAATAAATGATCATTCTTCATTGAAAATATTCATTACGTTAAATATACTTTTTCTTATCCAATTTAGGATTGCCTAGTTACTTTTGTTTTGATCACTTTTAACATCATACAATGAGCAATTATGTTTTAATTATATGTGTTAATTGAAAACATGAATATTGACATTATACTAGAAGTTATTAAGTGCAAATTATTAATATTTGATTTGGTTTTTATCAAAATCGAAAAGTTTTATGGATATTATTAATGTTTTTATGGTTGAGTTCTTTTATTACAAATAAACGTAGACAGCCAAACAATTGTGATTAGATGACACATTTTTTTTTCCTGACATGAATTTTGAAGTATTTGTAAGATGTTCAACAGTAATTTTTATTTAATTTTAAATTATTATATTTATGTAATTCTATAATTATATGAAATGTCTAGCATGCTTATATATAGATAAAAAAAATCAAATTATTGACACATATACATTTATTCAACTAATATTTAGAAATATGAACATCTAGTAATTTGACTTATGATTTAAATTTGATAATTAAAATTTAAAAATTATTAAAACCTATGCACAAGGTATATACTTATTTATTTATATTTGGGGTGCATTTGAATTAATTGTAGTGGTATTAGAGGCGGGGCAAAATCAGGGCGGGCAACGATTCCCCTTAATGTCACAAAATTTATTCCAATTACAAAATCCATTCCTATGAGGATGGAAGCTTTACCAATCCAAATCCATGTTCATGAGTAGAGAAAGCCTGAGTTTTCGAGCTCCACTCAACTCTTCTCTTCTCCCATCCCTCTCAACTTCTGTAAGTCCATTCTGTTTTGTAAATTTTAACAATATTTAATACAAGCATTTGAAATTCAGAATTATCAATTTATCCAATAAGTATGCTCTGCACTTGCGACTCTGTTTGATCTTGTGCATTAGAAAAACTGTTTTAATTATTCAAAATTCTCAAAGATTGCTCATGGGTTGTCTGTTAAGCTTGACCTGATCAGTTAAATAGACGTAATAGCCAGTCTCCCCAGCGGACTCTTAGTCATCCCTTAAATCTTGAGAAAGTAATTTACTTTCAATTTATGCAATTTATGATGCTTACGTCCTTTTGCTTGCCAATTGTTTAATCTTCCCTTGCTTTAAGAGTGATCTGGGCGTATCTGGTATTGGAGCCAATTTTATTCATTGCTCTTTCAAAAGTTTTCATTTTGTTGTATGTTTTTGATTTTCGCTAAGCGTTGGTAAGGCAGTGAAAATCCGTTGGTCAGCCCGCCGAAGTCAGGAGAGCGTATAGGGTGGTCTCGGTGCCGTTCCCGATTAGGAAAACCTCAAAACATATTTTATTGAAAACCAAAAAAGAAGATGGATAAACTAGTTCAAAGTATCATGAACAAAGGAAAATTCTTAAAAGAAGTTAAGTACAAACAAGAAGAAACAAGTAAAAGATCTTATAAGAAAGAATTACAAATATCACTTGGCAAAATTGAAAAAAGATTTTCAAATTGGAATGGTAAAAGTTTACCAAGTCAAGATTTAAATAAAATTTGGAAAATGACAAAGTCCGAAAGCCAAATTATTAAGCATAAAGGATCAATTGAGAAAAATGAAGAATATTTTATTAAAATTATTAATAAATCAATTTCATTAACAACCAGTGAAGCAAGACAACAGAAAAGACTTTTTAGTCTTGAAGATCTAGAATCCCTTAGATCAAAATATGATAAACTTCATATTGGAATGATTCAAGTCGGATTATTCTCTTTAATAAGAGTAGGACTTAACAAACCAGTTTGTATTGTTCTTCGTGATGCCAGATATCATGAATTTAATGACTCACTTTTAGGAATGTTAGAATCCAATATTGCTGAAGGTCTGATTTATTTTGAATATTATCCAAATATTAGGATAAATTTTAATAATAAATCATTATACAAACTATTAACATTGGATATTCAAACTAAAGGTTATGATATGAATTCAAGAAGTTTAAATCTTGAACTTTACCGATCCAAATCCATGTTCATGAGTAGACATAAATAATAAAACAAAACAAAATAAAATAACATGGTTTTCGCCGGTTGCCCTTAGTTTTGGACGGAGAACTTATTTCCGGCCAGTGATCGGGTCACTCGGGTAATTTTCGTGCGAAAAACATAAACCCCACTAAAACCCCCCTGGTGTTGCCTTTGCTTACCTTCTCGAAAGCCCTAGTCCAATTTCTTCTCCCCTTCCTATTGCAATGGCTTCTCGCTTTCGCTCTCTCTCCAAACCTTCTTTGACCCTCCTCAAATCCACCCTCACCAAACCCGTCCCCAAGCCCAAGCCCAAGCCCAACCCCTCTCCGTCCTTCCTCACTCCACGCTCTTCCCCGCCGCTCTCCAGGCAAACCGTTCTGTCCCTGTCAGACCTACCCATTTGGTTTCTAGCTGTATGCCTTCACTTCAAAATTTCTGACCGTTAACTCTGAATTTCAGGTCATTTGCTCAAATGGGTGCTCTTCAGTCCCTTCTCCCTCTTCACTCAGCCGTGTCTTCAGCTCGTCTGACGTCGTGCCTTGGGATTGATTCAGTGAGCTCAAGATCGTTGTCTCAGGGTATGCTCTGCAGTGCAAACCCAGGAGTTTGATATGTCCAATGTATTTGTTTAGTGTCAGTAAGCATTCTTTGTTCTCAATTATATCTCTGGTTAAATTGGATATCTTGGATTATATGCTTTCTTTTATTCTCATCGTCTGTTTCTTGCCAAAACATGTAGGAAGACATGAAGTGGAATTTTGAATTTTATGCGGCCAAAAAAGTTAAAGAATTTTGTAATTTAGACTTTTCAGTATTTTGGACCTAATAAAAGAGAAGTGTACAGCTACTTAGGGTCTGTTGTTATCGTTGCTATTTTATGTTTCCTGTTTCTGTTTCTCCATAGTAAAGAAATCAATTATTAAAATGCTTTTTTTTATGTTGCTATTTTTTTTTTTAATTTCTGTTGCCGATTTTTAGCTATTTGTCAAAAAACTGAAAATAAGGTTTTATAGTTTTCAGTTGTTTTGGCAACCTGTTGCCAAAAATGTTAATATCTAAAAATAGTTTTTTAGATTAAATTATTCATTTTATACTTTTTTAAATTAAAGTCAAAATTAAATTATCGTAAATATAATTAAAAAAAATATAAATAAATTTTTAAAAAATAGTAATAAAGCCAATTGCAAAATATTTTTACTATTTTTCAGTTATCATATCTAATAAAATTTTTATTGTAAAGTAAAATTTGAAAATAGAACAATTATGTAAAAGAATTGTAATAAATTTTATTTTTATTATAGTAATTTTTTTAATGTGTATTATTTGTATTTATTATTTTAATCATATTTATTATTTGATTTAAAAATGAAAATGAGTATGTTTTAATTAAAATTTTAATTTGTATTAGTTTTATAAATGTTAACCAAACAGGTTGCTAGTTTCTAGTCTTTAGTTTCGGTTTATGGTTTCTGTTTTTTCTTTCTCTAATTTTTTACAGTGATACCAAACGGTCCCTTAATTTGTTTGTTTGTTTGTTTTATTTTTTTAATTATTATTTTAATAAATAAAACTTTGTACATAATTATGGATTTCCAAATCAAGCCTATGAGCTCACTAGAAAAGAACGAGGTTAAAAATTTGAGTTTCCGCACTTGTGGGTGGACCCAATCTATTCAAATGATAAAATAAAATTAAAAAGGAAAGAAAAGGAATAAGGAGTTTACGTGGGAAGTTGAATCTTGCTTGGGGCACAATTGTTTGATTGACATGGTATTGTTTCCGTGCCAAGCTTGTTTCAAGGCTAATTAATTAGTCTTGGATTTTTTTATTGCATTAGTGGTGGCTTATCTTTCCAAAGCATGCATGGTTGACCTTTGTAACTTGGTGTTTTATTCCTTGAGGACTTCTCGTAGGATAATAAGCATGGCTTCTCTTCCCAAGCTTGCAAGAACATATTTTTTCAAAGTCATGTCTTGCCTTTGGGGATATTTGCATTGATATTATATGCAAATTAGGTTTATATAAGGAGAAGGGTTTCCTTGTCATGTGGGTTGTGTGTGTTTCATGTAGTGTAAGGTCAAGCCAAAAGATTGTGAATTTGTAGTTCTTCCCCTTGCACATTTTCTTGGGTTAGGAAAGAGTTGTGGGAATATTTTTTTCTACAATTGTCTGGAGAGGAGTAATAAATTCTCTTGTTGTATTTTTCTTTACATCTTGATAGCAATTGAACTCTTGCCATATTGCACATTGACATAGGCTGATAGCCAGACTGCGTTAATTTCTTGTGTTTTCAATTTTCTTGCAATTTTATTTTATCTCTTCGCCATTTGTGGAATTGTGGTGTGGGTGATCCTTGTGGTTGAACAAAGTGGTATTATAGTTGGGTTTTCATTAGTGAGGGGTTTGATGAAAATCAGGAAATTGCTCGAAAGAAAAAGGTGGAGAAGGTTGCAGGCGGTTCGTTTGAGGTGGATAAATTTGGTGACAAAAGGATTTTTGAATTATGGGAGTTGGGGGTCCATATGTGTTGGTACAACTTGGGCAACCAAAAGCCTTACTTACAAAGGAGGAAAAAGTTGTAAAAAATGTCTAATGATGATTGGAAAGAAATTGACATGAGAGCTGTTTCTACAATTCATCTACGTCCATCGCATGGTATTTTCTTTTGTATAAAAATTGAGAATACGGTTGCAGATTTGTAGGGGAGATTGAAAAGTTTGCATTGACCTAAATATCTCTTCAGAAGAAGAAGCTCTATTCCTTGAAGATGAGTGAAAGTGGCAAATTCTCATGTCACTTGAATGCTTTCCATGACATAATAAGTGATGCAGGGGCAGCATCAAGTTTCTACAGCCATGGAGATATTAGAAGAGATGAAGGAAGGGGAAGGGAGGAGAGAGGGGATACCAAGGGGGAAACTCAAGTTCACTTCAATTCAAATTCATCAACAATTGTCTACAATATGGTTTTCACACACCATTTATAAGAAAGCCTCTTTACATGAAATTACACATAAACCCCTCAAACTACATTACATTACAAATGTACCCCTACTTTACACAAATATTACAAACAACCCCCAAACACACATAATCCTATACTAATTAATACTAAACACATATAGTAAACTACTAACTTAACCCCACAATTCCTTTACCCAACTCTTCTTAATTATTTTGTAGCAAGGATCTTCCAAAGGTCTTATATCTTGTCCTACATCAACACTCCCCTAGTTAGAAAAAATTCAGCCTCGAATTTTGAAATGTTGGAGAATCAAAAGGGAGAAGCAAACTTGGATTCTTTGAAAGCCAGCGCTTGAGTGATACAAGAAACCATGATCCTTTGGCAGCATCATAGACTTGAATTGAGAGTTAGCATCAATAAGCACATCGGGAATGACAAACTCAACAATTGGAATGTCTAAAGGACTTTGGATGTCTTCAAACACATTCATTTCCTTCCTTGTTGTCTTCAAGCTGAGTAATTATAACTGGTTCTTTTCCTTGGTAGAGCTGACTTCAAAATGATTTTCTTCCCATTATAGTGAAAGTCATATTTGTTCTCATGTCCTTGAGTCACACCTAAATCATCCAACCAAGGAGGACCAATGTTGCTGAATAATGCATATATATATATATATATATAAATGTTGCAGCTATATATCACAACCCTTTAACACAATTTCCCACAATCCTTACTCCCAATTTCTCAAAGAAAACTATCTTGAATTCACCCTGATATTGATTTTCCTGCTGAAATGAAACAAATTCACGAAGAAAACTCACAAATTACAGCAACAAAACCTGATTTTTAATGCTGCCAGTGACAATTTCTAGGGCTTCATGCCAAATTATCACCCTTGCTTGCAATATGTTGTGTCCATAAGCAAAATTATCTCCTTGCAAATCAAAATTTCGTGGAGAATACCCAAAATATCGTGGCTGGGCAGTTTTTCATGAGACTGGAAATTGCAGAAAACTGTGGAAGTTTCCTAGTTGCAGGTCGCCGGCATGTGGGTGCGTGGGCCGCTAGTGAGGCACCTCCGACGATGAAACTTGGGTCGAGGGGAGATCAGGGATTGGTGGTGGCGGTTTTATGAGAAAAGCACAGGAGATGAGAGTTTTTGAAGTGCTGATGGCTGCAGAAGTTTTGGCTGGCGCATGGGGATCCTCCGGTGGTCGGATGGTGATAAAATTTTGAGGGGAAGGGTTTTGGGGGGTTCTGTTTTTGTTGGTCGTGGTGGTGGTGTTGCGGGACTGTCACTAGAAAGTGGTGCTTGAGATTTGGGGACACAACTGGAATTTCTGAAAAGTTCAGAAACTGCAGAACTGCTTTTCAGGTTTTTTTTTTAATTGAAATTCAAAAAGTAATATATATATATATATATATATATATATGGAGAGAGAGAGAGAGAAAAGAAGAAGATGGGAGGTTGGAGGAGTTGCTAGACTGAAACTGCCAAAGGACAACCACAGATTTCAGAAATGAGAGAGATGAGAGAATTATGGGAGAGAATAAAGAGAAGAAGAAGAGAAACAGACAAGAAGAAGAGGGCAGACTGCTGCTGGGCAGCAGGGAATTATGGACAGAACAGGAGATTAGAAACAGAGAAGAAAGAAGAAGAAAAGGAAGAAGCGGAAGAGAAAAGGAGAAGAGTGAGGGAGAATGGGTGGACTGAAATGGAAGAATGGAGATCGTGGTTGGGCTCTGATACCAAATGATGCCAGGGCAGCATCAAGGTTCTGCAGCCATGGAGAAATTAGAGGAGAGGAATGAAGGGGAAGAGAGGAGATACTAGGGGGGAACTCATGTTCAATTAACAATTCAAATTCATCAACAACTGCCTACAGCATGGCTTTCACACACTATTTATTAGAAAACCTCTTTACATGAAATTGCACATAAACCCCTAAAGCTATATTACATTATAAATATATCCCTACTTTACACAAATATTACAAACAACCCCCAAACACACATAATCCTATACTAATTAATACTAAACACACATAATAAACTAATAACTTAATCTCACAATTCCTTAACCCAACTCTTAATTATTTTTTCAGCAAGGATCTTCCAAAGGTCTTACTTCTTCTCCTACATCAATAAGTCAATGGGAGATCATTGGTATGCTATTGTTAAATGAAGACAAGGCTTTGATTTTGCTTTTTATATTGTTAGATAATTTTGATGGTCTCGTCATGAAAATTAGTTACGTCAAGGGAAACCAACTCAAATTGGATGATGTGACTGCCACATTATTGTCAAGCTTCGTAGGAATGCAACCATAGGGAGCTACCGGTTTGGTGGAAATGAAGCTTTTGCTACTGAGGACAATCACAAGTGAACATGAGATATCATCTAGAAACCATCCAAAAACTTGGAATGGTACACTTTTTTGTTGGTGTTGTGGAAAGAAAGAGCATGTCAAGAAGGAATGCCATTGTAAAAAGTATCAAGAGAACAAACATGGAGGTGAACCAAATCAAGTAGAAGAGTTTGTTGCTAGATGTACTTAGTAGTGATGGCGAATTGTATGTTGCGGGTAAGGGTTCTTATACTCTGAAAATTGGATTCTTGATAATGGTGCAACTCATCAATGTGTTCACATAAATTGTGGTTTTTGTTTCGTGATAAATGTGAGGATAATTTTGTGACCATGGGAAACAACTCAAAATATAATGTGATGGTGTTGGTTGTGCCCTCATAGAAGCGTATGATGGTGTTGTTAAAGCTCTTGAAAATGTTTTGCATGTATGAGCTTTAAAAAAAACTTGATTTCACTTTTAATATAGATTTGAGGGGTTATAAGTTCATGGTGAAGGTGGGCATTTCAAAATATCAAGAGGTGCGCTTGTAGGGATGAGGGGATCTTGAGTTGGAAACTCATACCAAGTGGTTGATATCACATTAATGAAAAAAGTGGGCTGTCCAAAAAGGAAGTGTTCTCCAAGGAAGTGAAAGGTGGTGGTGGGAGAAACAAACCAAAGACGGAAAAGACATTGGTATTTCCAAAGAAGGATAGGCTACATGGACCTTCTCTTTGTTTCAAGCCAAGGACTGATGACTTTAATGTGGACATGGAAGTCAAAGTTGGTCTATACAACAAAATTGAGAACATGTGTCCGGATATTGAAACAAGGATTAAGAATGATCAACAATTGGAGAAGTTCAAAAAATAAACCAAAGGGATGTTTTGTTCAAGCATGGGGCTACTCTAACAAGAGACAAGAAACAACTCGATATTATATCAATTCAATAGTTGCCTACTTGCCTGTATGGTAACCTTTTTAATTTTTTAGTTTTTCTTATTTAGTTCATGAGCATAGTTGCATAAACATGACATGATATTAATTCATTCTTTTTGATCATATATATAGTTTTATAGTAGGAGAGTTATGGAGAGGAGTGCAAGGAGCTTAGCTTTATATATATTGCCATGAGATGTAGAGGAATTGGAGCTCATTTGACCATGTCCAGCCAAAAAAAGGAATCAGTTGGAACATCAAAGATTGAATGCTCGTCTTTGCTAAGTACAACATTCAACTAGAACTAAGGCAAGTTACGATGCAACAAAGCAGTGAGATGTATGATCCAATTTGTTTACTGGATAAGGAATCAGATGATGAATGAATCACCAAAAAGGAAGACCCTTGTCTATTGGAAGACATTCCATGGATGAATATCGATGATTGCTTTGAAGATAATGGAGGAGTTGGACATAGTGAGAGAAGAAAAAGAGGTATGAATTGCATGACTAAGACTTTATATTTGCTACGCTCTAAGTAATTAGTTTATGAATGAAAGATGGGGTTTCAAAAATAATTTTGACATGTCATTATGTAGGACCAAGGAACCTAAGATTTGATTGTAAAGGGAAAGGAAAAAATGTTGAAGAAGATGACATTGAATTGATTGATGAAGAGGATGGAGATGTTGAAGAAGAGGAACAAGAAGAGATTTTTGTGGTAGACAATCAAGAGGATGACGTGGAAGATGATGATGACCACCTTGCCTTGGGGGAATGGGATGATTAAATAATGATGCACATTAGACATTTCAAATGAGTAGCCTATAAATGTTTATAGTTTAGTTTATTTTTTTTAATGAATATGAGATGGGGGTTCTAGATATCTTTTTTCTTTTGAAGATGACGTCTCAAAACACATGTGTTAGACTTATATTTTTATGGTAAGCTATTGCGACTTGGTACTTAATAGAGGTAGGGATGGATAAATCATGGTATATCTTTTTTGTATATGGCTAGTTTTTCCTTTGTGTGAATATATGTTTGAGTTAAATAGATCATGGTAGGTTTCAGACCTACATAACTTGCTTCTAAGGCAAGAGCCATTCCAAATAGCAACATGATTGACCCATATTTGTTGAAATTTCAAAGTGTTTTGCTATTTTATTTACACATGTGCATCTCATTTAGAATGAATTTTTCAAAATTTGAACCAAATCTTATGATTTGATTCAATTCTTGAATCACGAAATTAGAATTCCTATTCATGCTTGATTTGACAACTATGCTTCTGAGCATACCACTCTCAAATTAGTGATACTTCTTTGAAAGCTTGCTGGAAATTTTTCTGAAGCTTCCTAGTCCTTTTCCATTGATCTACTATTGGAAGAGATGTGGAAGAGTTGGGAGGCTGCTGAAATTACTCTATATCGGGGTCGATATACTATGTTTCAATGGATGCAAAAGCTTTTCATTGGGATAACCTGTTCTCAAAATGCTCTTGAATTGAATTCCAGCAGCCGTGATTTGAAGCTCGATTCCAAGGGGAAGCCCATGAAAGTGAAGATGAGTGTCCCACTGGCAGCTGCATGATTTGAATTTGTTGCTAAAACTTCCTTATCATGTACTCTCTTTCTTATTACTAGTTGTGTTGGAACCATTCATAGGGCAAGGCTTTTTAATCAGGGCAAGTGTACCACTGAGAATCCAATTTCATATAAAGCAGATACTATGGGCCAAAAAGCTGCCCTCTACAAACAATAAAGACGAACTATATGCAATTTGTTTTTTTGTTTTTTAAAGTTAGCACTCTTGTTTTATTTGGAAACTGAGCATCATGGATGAACCATATGGTTGAAGTCCTTTATAAAATAATCTAGGAACTTTCACAAAATTATTGTTGGATTTACTTGTTTAGACTCTAAAATAGGTCTTAACATTTTACACTCTTGTTGGTGCTAAACTGAAGGGGAGCCTAGGTGCAATGGTAAAGTTGTTGTTGTCTAACCTAGAGGTCATAGGTTTGAGGCGTGGAAACAACCTCTTCCAAAAATGCAAGGTAAGGCTGCTTACTATAGACACATTGTGGTCGTTCCTTCTCCTGAAGCTGCATATGCAGGGGCTTTGTGCACCGGGATGCCCTTTTTTTTGTTGGTGCCAAATTGTATTTACTTGTGAGTCTAGTTGCCTTCATAATTTGGAAGCTGCTTTTAACCTTTTACAATTTTAAGTTTGTTGAACCAGGTGGCTATATAGCCTATATTGTTGTTATCAATACCATTCATTGTGGCCTAGTTGCCCGTATAAACTATGAAATACTAGTAATCCTGCCAACCATGTTGGGCAAAAATTGTTGCTTGCAGCATATCCACATACTTGCCAATTTCAAGACATTGTACTAATCTTACCTCTGTTTTCATGATGATTTTTATCCTTAATATCCCATGCTCCCAACATGAAATTATTGCTCACAACCCAAGTTCAACATTTGTCATGCAAAAGGTAGTCGATCTTTTCAGCTAGATTCTGCATGATATTGTTATTTTGTACTATTATCTTTTAGATAGGATGAATTGTAACCTGTTCTCTTTAAACCATTATATTTTTATACAGCCAAATATGAATCCTCACTCTTGAATCACTTTTTTCCCCTTTTTCTATTTTCAACTTTAAAATTTTTCTTAATATTGCCATTAGAGTATTTTCCTTCCAATAGGTAAAATGTGTAATTTCTCATTTATCTAGGGAGAAAAAAAGAAACTGAAGAAAGCATTCTTTCTCCTTTGCCACCTTGCTTTTGTGTTTTTATGGCTAAGGGCTTGTGACCATGCCATAGGACGCCTGATGGAGGAGGTGCAAATTTGAATGTTTTGAAAGACAAAGATCTTGTTTATAAACATTTATCACTAAAGGAATCTTACGGCATTTGAAAGTTAAAATGAATGTGTGATTGGAGGGAAACTTGAGAAAGAAACTAATGTAGAAGTGTAGAACAGATGGCAGCAACATTCTTGGATCATCAAAATTGCGAGAAGGCTTCCTTCAACAAGTGGTATTATATTCAAACGACCATAATTTTTTATCTGGGAATGATTACAAGCTATGCATAGCTCTAGTCAAATTTATTTTCCATTGACAACTTCCATTTTTAATTATTTTTAGTATCTTTCCGTTTTTTATTGATTTTTTATTCTCATCGAGACAATGTCAAATTTTTGTGAGCAATTTTGTTTCATAGTTTCATGCCCAATTTAATTTTACTAGGATTTTATGAATTGTGTAAGAGGGTGTTTTTAGGGTTTTGAGGGTTATACCATTATAGCCTTGTAAGGATGTTGGTTGTCTTAACCATTTAAATAATAAACTTCAATTTTTTTTTAATTATCACTGTTTTTGAAAGCCCTAGAATTGTTCTAGGATAGGATTGAATGCTTTTGTGTTATTTTTGCATTAGTTGGTCTTAGAGCATGCTTACCTTGATTTATGGGGAACAATGGAGGAGGAAGAAGTATAAACACTATGGGCAACAAAGCTCTTACAAGAAATGTGCAACGGAATGAGCAGATGATGTCAGATTTACATGTTGCTTTGGAAAGGCTCACAATAAGCTTTTTTATGAACATCCCACAAACCCTATGCAATAGGCTCACATGGGTGTTGGGGGGTGTTTGACGAGCTAGACCCTCAATCTCCATGGCAAAGGGGCGTGGTTAACATTGATCTAGACGAAAAGGATGCCAATTAGTGGTTGGTCTGATTAGATTACAAGTAGCATACCATATCAACTATTAGATTAAGTAGATCTATCCAATTTCAACGTTAATTTGGGAATAAAGGGATTATTGGATTGGATTCATGAAGTTGAGAGATTCTTCAACTATGTGAGTATCCCAAAAGAGAAGCATGTGAAATATGTGGCATATAAACTCAAGTGAGGCCCCTCAACGTGATGGCATTAGATACTTGTCAACCGATGGTGACAAAGGAAGCAACTCGTGGCATTTTGGCAATGGATGACGCATTTTTTATTTACCGCATTCCTGCCTTTAGATTATGAACATATTGATTTTATAAGCTTTATAATTGCCGCCATCATTGCGATTTTTCAATTCATCTGGGAATATGTCCACAATTTCATCAATTGACATCATAGAACAACTTGGCAGAATTTGTGTTTTAACGAGTTGCGAGTATGTTCTCCGTTTAGCAATACATCATCGAGTTTCCTTACATACTATGCGGACACTAGACAAGGTGTATAACTTGGCTTTGAGGGTAAAGATGCATCTATAAAGGGTAATGGAAGTTGTCTACTAGCATGTCATTCCTATTCAACTCATAGTGTAGCCAGTAGTATTAGATAGCAAGTTGTAGAGACTCAACCTAAACCACCTATTATTTGGAACCAAGAGGAAAACAATAACATGCCTAGGAGCCTAGTTGCATGTAATGAAGCACTAAGAAATCCTTATGCTAAGCCAGTCCTCGTAAGTGTTTCCATTGTCAAGAATGTGGGCATCAATATAGCGAGTGCATGAATAGATATGGAAAAGAGATTGTTGTCACAACATTGTTATTGAATGTGAAGAACCAGACCTAGAAGATGACAATGCACGTGAAGATGAACAACTAGAATTGTATATTGATATGGATGATTTGCAGGATGAGGAAGGAGAATATTGTTCCTAGGTAGTTAGGAGATTGATGCTAGTGGAGCCCAAATAGAAGGAGGCAGAGGTCCCCTAGTGCAAGAACTTTTTTTTTTTTTTGAATCAATGCAAAATCAAGTAGAATATTTGTATGATGTCACCATAGATAGTAGAAATAACGAGATCATCATGTCTAGAGATATTATTATGAAATTGTAGTTTCCTTGGAGAAGTCTCCAACCCTATATGAGATTTTTTAGATAAGTTGGCGAGACCAAGTTATGCGACCAATACTTATCCTCCTTTCTATTGGAAAGTATCAGGATTAGGTTTATGTCATGTGGACATGGACACACGTCGCCTACAATTGTGTTGTTTGACTAGATGCTACATGTCTATCAATTCTTAAAGAATGAGGACAACCAAGAAGCACCTTTGGCCCTTTGACTAACCATGCTCTCTCTAAGGCTACCAGAGCTAAAGGAGTCAACATTTTTTGACAATGTCAAGTTCAACATTCTACCTCTTTGTAAAGTAGGCCTTGCTGAATTTTGTAGTAAAGGATCAACAGACTATAGAGGCTAAGATTCCATCTACAATGTTGAAAATACTAGATGAGTTCAACCATGTAATGCTAGATGACTTGCTTGCTCGATTACCACATGTGGGAGATAATATTCCTCATCGATCTTGTTCCTAAACTCGGTCTTTCAAACCTACCACACTACTACGTGAGTCCATAGAAAAATGTAGTATTACATGAGATTGTGACGTGCCTACTTCGACAAGGGAAGATCTAGGAAAGCATGAGCATTTATGATGTTGTTGCATTGTTAACCCCCAAAGAATGATGGTAGAAGGTGAATGTGTGTTGATAGCAACAAGATCACAATAAAACATTGTTTCCCATTCCATGCCTAGAATACCTATTCGATACGTTTGCAAGTCTGATGTTCACAAAAATTGACCTAAGGAGTGGCCATATCCCTACATTTGCACCAGACAAGTGGATCAGTGGAAGAAAAACTTCAAAATTGAGGGGTTTTACAAGTGGTAGGTGATGCCTTTTGGGTTGTTGAACCTGCCCAGTACCTTAATGCGCTTGATGAACTAGGTTTTTAAATCTATCATTGGAAATTTTGTTTGTAGTTATTTTGGTAATATCCTAATTTAGAGTAGAGGTGAAGATGCCCATTTGCATTACTTGATGGAGATGCTAACTATATTGCAAGAAAATATGCTATATGTTAGTTTTTGAGTTCTTATAGAATTAATATGAGCGACGAGAAGATTCACTCAAAGAGATTGTACACTCCTCCCAAAACTATTAGTGATGTGTATAGCTTCCAAATGCTAGCAACTTTCTACCATACATTCGTTATAGGCATATTTGAAGAACGATAAGTTTCAATAGGGAGAAGAGCAAGAGAAGTGCTTCATACTGATCAATGAAAAGACGTCTAGAGCTCCAACCTTTGTATTGTCAAGCTTCGAGAAGGTGTTCAAGCTAGATTGTGATGCCTCAATTGTCTTTTCTAAGAAGGGTGACTAGTCGCATTTTATAGTGACAAATTATGTGAGGCTAGATAGAATTGGTTCACATAAAGTTGGGGTTTTATGCAATTTTCAAAGATTTTGAGCACTGGTGAGCAATACTTATTTGGGTGGGACTTTGTGCTCTACACTGACCATTAGATTTTGAAGTAATTCAATAGTGAAAAAAAGGGGAAAAGAAAAAGAAAAAAAAGTTGAGTTTCCTACTTGCAGCAATTCAATTTTATTCTCAGGTATAAGCCAGGCCAACCAAACAAAGTGGTTGCTGTGCTTTAGCCAATAAGTTTCTCCACTGGTCTCTATGAACATAGGAGTAGCAGGATTTGATTGCTTGAAGGAGTTATATGCAAAAGATGATGATTTTTAGACTTGGTGCCAATTTCATCCAGTTGGTTAAGACTAATGACCTTGCAAGATAGGTTTTTGTTTGTATGTAGTAAGTTGTACATCCCTTATGGGTCACTAAGGGAGAAGCTGATCCTGAAATTACATGGTGCTGGACTTGGTGGATAGTTGTGCAATTAGACGATGACTAAAGTGGAGGAATGTCACTTGAAGAGAGATGTAACCAAGTATATCCTTCCAATAGTCCAATGCAAAGTACAAGGAAGTTGAACTGTTGCAACATCTCTGAATAAGGAAATTTAGTGATGGTATTCTGCGTAACGAGCGATTCACAACGAGTACATATATCAAGTTAATGCATAAAAAGATGGGTCATTGCTGGATTTTAAAGAATATTAATGAAAATGCTCGTGGCGAACTTGCTAGACAATTTGCATCTGTCCTATTTATAATGTCGTTGATCTCTTGAGTATCATTTCCACAAGATCCTCTTTATCGGGGTTCCAACTTGAGGTCAATTTTTTCAAGAGTTTTTGTCTTCTCTTGTTGTGTTGGGGGGATGGTTTTGGGGGGTGGGGGCAGGGGAGAAGAGCAAGGGGCAAGGCGATGTAGAACAAGTCAAGTCATAGTAGCATTACTATTTTAATCAAATCGCAAGAAATCTTAGATCTGTCCGTGAGTATTATTCTAGGTCCAACTTCAAACAACTATAAGATTTGAGTCATGAAGAGTTATAGGTCTGACAACATGTGCATGAAAAGCCCCACATGAGCCCTATAGCATGTTTTATTTCATATTTTAAGCCAAGGTTCGTTTGAAGCCTCAAATTTGGCCATTTCAATATCATGCCAATTGGTTTTTGTTATTTTTAGTAACTTTTCATTTTGAGTATTTTCATTTCAAGACAACATCATACTTTTGTGAGATTTTACGAGCGATCTTGCTTCATAATTTTAGGCTTAATTTCATATTTTTGGGGATTTATGCATTGTCTAGGAGGGTCCATTTTTTTTTTAGGGCTATATAGCCTCGGTAATCATCACAGCTTGAATATTAAACTTTACTCTTTCTATTAGTTCTGCTCACAAAAACTCAGAATTGATCTAGGACAGCATCAACTGCTCAAGTTTTAATACCTTTATTTTTGCTTTTGTTCTGCGTTAGAAAAAAAAAAAACAAAGCATAGGACTAATGTGGTGATCTTTAGAAATTTTCCTTAAATAGAGGGGAATGAAAGAGCAAAGAGACTTGGAGTTGAAGAATTTAAGGAGAATAGTTACTTGCTTCTAAGATGAATGCATATATAAGAAAATGAAAATCAAAAGAAGGGCCAATTGCAATTTTAAACTAGGTGGTTACTTTTACAAGCTCACCATAAGGCTGTACACAAAATTGTTTGCCTATGGTTGCTATGAGCATTAACATCACTACCTAGATTGGGAAGAGGACCTTTAATCTTGTGGATCCCAATGGAGCTGATAGGAAAAATTTCAAGCTAATGGAAAGAGATTAAGGCTTCTCACAGCATATCTTGGTTGATTTGCAAAACCCTCTAGATTTGTGATTGCATGAACAAGATCTCAAATTGGATCCCCAAAAGACCAAGGTTCTTTGATCTAGCAAAAAGGTTTTTAGGGCATTTGAAAGAGACAGTAGTGAGGGTAAGCTCCTGAGGATTGTGGAGAGTTATCAATTTACTTGGCACAGTGCTTACAAGTCTTTGGAAGTCGCTAGAAGATGCTTTCAGAGAGGTTGTGAAAGAAGGCAAGGGATTCCTACTTGCCCAAATAATGCACATCTAGGGTTCATTTCATGGACCATTCTCTGGTGGGGAGGTTGGTTGGTGGAGATAAGAGACATTCCTAAGATAAGGAAGTGGAGGCATAGGTAAACAGGTCTTAGAAAGTTGTGTCAAGGGTTAGGGTGCTAAAATGCTTACAATCTTGTCCTGCTTGAGTTACTATTATAGTAGGCAGCTTCCTTTGCCCTAGACAAGGGGAATTGTCTAAGGGAAAGGGTTACCATTCTATTGGACTATCCAGTGGTAGGTTGTTGCAACATGGATTATGGCCTATTCCCACATGGATAAGAGAAATGGGGCTTCTAGTGATCTTTGGGATAAGGAACCGCTCATAGCCAATAGTGATGCGGCTTATGCCTGTGAATAACTTGTAATGGTTAACTAAGAATCAAAGGTTGGATCCCATTTAAAGTGGGTCAGAGTCCTTGTCACAATTGGCAGGAAATGATTTCCAATGGGGGTTAGAGTTGAAGTGTGGTTGTTTGGAGTCCCTTGTCTGAGCAAAATTGGTGTTAGTGAGAGAATTATGGCTGATCTAAGCAGGGAAGATTTCTATACAAAATCAGCTAGCAGATAGTGACAAGTTCAGGTAAGTTTAAAAAGATTCCTCTATTGAATTTCTAATCTAACAAGCTGAAATCTCACATTGGGAAAATAGGCCTGAAAAATATAAAGCTCTTGAAGATGGGCTTGGGCCCATAATGAAAACAAATAGCCTTTTTGCAGTGTTAGGTTGCCCTATGGAATATGAGGATGCCACAATCAGTAATTTCAATGCAAAAGAAAGAAAGCAAAGCCCACCCAACTCACCTCATTCCTAGGGCTTGAGCTATAAGGAGAAATTTGGCATAGGGGAACTGTCCGACTTGGGTTGAGAAAGGAAAATGGTTTTGAAAAATGACTTGCCTGATGGTGAATAGTAGGATCTTGATGTGGAGCTAGATAGCATGCTAGAGTCAGCACCATAAGAATTTGAATAAGAGTTTTGGTTATAAATATCTTATACGTTGGGGAACAACTTTTGAGAGGGCGTAGGTTTAGTAGTTGGGACGATTTATGGCATTTTAGCACAATTAAAAAGATGGGGAAGCACCAAAAGTTCATTTTGTAGTAGCAACATTTCTAATGGCAAGAATCTGGCAATGATGCAAGTGTTGCAAAGCAATATACCAATAGCTTGCATCTCATTGGTAGTGATGGAGCCCGTAAAGGGAGCAGCAAAGGAATTGGTGGGAGAGATGGGTGGCCATAAAGTTGGAGGAATCAACATGGTTTAAAACAAAATTCAAGGGTTTTGGAAAATTCTTGGGCGTGTTTATGGATACAAGTAGAAAGCAATGGAATTTGCTGCTGATGATTGAAAAAATTGTAGGTGCAGCAAGAGGAGAGGGGTAAGAGCAGAGACCCCAAGTCCAATGAGCAGGGGGGGGGGGGGTGAAAGAGGCTTGATGGAGGGTGAATTATAAAGGGAGAGATGTGGAATTAGTGGTTAAAATGGAGGAACATGTAAGGCTGAACAAAGCTCGTGAATTGGAAGATCATCTCGTGGAATGTTAGGAACTCGGGTCATCATGATCCTGATACAAAGAAGGTGATTAAGGAATTCTTAAGAAGGAAACCTGGTGTGCCTTGAGAAGACCAAATTGAGTTAGATTTCAACTTTCAATCGAGATTATTCAATCTTTGTTGTGTGGGAGGAGAGTGAGTTGGGCTGCCTACTATAGGGAGTGTCTGTTCCGTTGAATAGAAGCTCCATCAACGAATGGCTGGGCCTTGACCCAATGTTAAGGGTATTATATCCAAACTTGAAGCTCAAATGTTCAAGTCATAGAAATAGTCTCTCCATGTGTGGAGGTAAGAGTTCTATCCATCATGCCTGTTCTAGATATGAATGGCATGGATGCCATGCACTACGGGTTACATTTATGAGCTCCATCAACAAGATGACCAAGAGATTTGGGTAGCACCTAGTATCTTTGCTGGCTGGAATTTGAGGAAAATAAAACAAAATTGGTGTTTTCTGGTGTTCTATGGCCATGCAAAAGATGACCCTAGGAGGAAGCTGTGGGTGGGGACTTCAAAGCAATTAGATTCTTTCATGAAAGATATGGCAATAGTTGAAACATTTCATGTATAAGATTCTAATGATTTCATTAGTGAGGTGAGACTGATTACACCTGAAAAGGGTTGATATTATGGGGTTAAATAATAGAGAAGTGGGGTGGCTTCTAGGTTTGACAGGTCCCTAATATGAGATTTCTACAGATTGGGAACAACTTTAATAAAAAAAAGTCTAGGAAGATTTGTTTATAGATTTTACTATTAGAAAAAAAAAAAAGTTCTATTTCCAGACTTCCTGCATAACTGCATGACAAAACCCATCCTATCATGACCCTTTTCTTCTAAATTGTGGAAGAACGGAAAAGGGTAAAAGCTTGTTTTGATTTGAGAGCATGCGGTTCAAGAATAAATCTTTACTGGAACAAGTAAGGACATGGTTGAACAGCTACAGTATAGAAGGCAACCCCTTTTTTTCTTAACTAGAAAACTGAAATTTCTAAAGAAAGATTTGAAAAAAGTGGAACAGAGAAGTCTTTTGTGGAGTTTGAGGATAGAAACCAAAATTGAAAAACTCTTGGAGGACATTAAGAAAATGGATAATAAAGAGGGAGAAGGCTGCAATCTATGGAAGAAAGGGATCAAAGAGAAAGCATAAAGGCAAGTGTGTGGGTTGCTCATCAATTAAAAATATACTAGAGGTGGAAGTCCAGAGCCCTTTAACTATTTGAAGGGGACAACAATACATTTTCTTCTTTTAGTTAGGACCAAGTATATTGACAAAATCACTGAATGGGGCCACTTAAAAAGAGCAGGAAAGGACTTCACTAGGGGTTCTTGATTTCTGTAGTTCTTTGAAACAACCGGTTGATGACCTAGACTCAGTTGCTTTTAATTCCATCTCTGGGGATAGAGCTTTTTGGAAAAAACATTCATGAAGTGGTGGTATGACTCTAAACTCATTCCTAGGAGACAAAACTCCTGACCTAGACATGATGCCTTTGGTGTCAAAGTTGGGACATTATTAAATGAGAGATATTATCTACCTTAAATCAATTTTATAAGGTAAGGGGTGGGGGGTCTAGGGACATAAATGATTTTCAAGGGATGTAAAAGGTGTAATTTGGAAAGTCATGTTAGATACTCATACTTAGAATGCCTTGATCAAAGGAAGCCAAAATTTGGTCGCAATACTCATTGCAAATGAATGTTGGATTCGAAGATTTTGAGAAATGAACCTAGTTTGATATGTACAATGGATAGGGAGATGACTTATGACCATGTGAGTTGGGACTTTTTTTCTCTATCTTTTGTAGAGGATAGGCTTAGGAGTCCCTTTCAAAACCAAGCCAATCTAGGATTGTGTGACCAAGAGATTTAAAAAGTTGCTAGTTGGTTGAAGCGTGCATTGCTTGTCAAATTGTGGAGAGTTCACAATGCTAAAGTGTTCCCTTGATAGTCTCTGCATGTACTTTGTGCCCTTAATCGCAATCCCAACAAAAGCGACAAATGGTCTTGAAAGGTTGCAAAGAAAATTTTTATAAGGCAATAGTGAAGGAAGAAAATAACACCTGGTAAAGTGGGATACTATGGTCTCCTAGGAGACATCCTAGTGGTTAAATATTAGAAATTCTGTGTTGGACGTCTTAGTTTGAATTCTAGGAGGTGTGGGAAGGTGTAAGGGATGGAAGATGGGCTACCTCCTATTGCGTAGCCTAGGACAAGTTTGGGCCTCCAATGACCAAAAAAATGATATAGTCTACTCCACCATTTGGCCTCATGAAACTAGCTTTGGAAGGGCAGCATAAAGGGTTATGAGGCTTTCTCCAAAGTCGTTGGATTCATGGTGAGTAATGGAAATAGCCTTCCATAATTTGGTTAGAGATTTGATGATGTAACACAACTCTTGAGAAGTCTTTACCCTACCATCCTATAGTAGTTGACATCATCTGAATGGGGAAATGTTATGGTGTGAGACATTTGTTATGGCTAGGGATTGGCTGAGGTGGAATACTTGTTAAGTAGGCTATACAATACTAGAAACATTGATACCCAGGATTCCAACAACTTTGAAACGCTTAATGGAATGGAATCGAAAAGCACACATTTCAAGGACTAGGTCTTTGAGTGGGTGTTATGGAAAATGAAAATGATCAGTAAAGCCATTGACTACCTTTCGATGGCTTTGAAGTACAAACAAGTGTCAATCCGCCTGATACCCGAGAACCCCCCGAATTTGAAATGTTGAATGGAATGGACTTGGAAGGCACGCATTTCAAGGAGTAGGTCTCTGCAGTGGGTATTACGGAGATTGAAATGGTCAGTAAAGCCATTAGCGTGTATTTCTGTGGCTTTGAAGACGAGGCTTTGAAACTGTTTGAAGAGATCAAAGAGAAGAGGAGAGGAGGCACAATGAAGCTCCAAAAAACTTATGGGCAGTAACAAGAAACAACACACAAATAGGGAGCTGAAACACTTGGAATGTTTAGTAAATCATGATAAATTGGGTGGATGTACATATTTGGTGGAGGCAAGCAATAGTCAGGTTCGCACTACTAAATCATGTTAAAGAAATTCATTTCCTGGAATGTGAGGGAATTAAATGACAAAGATAAAAGGAGTCTAATCAAATCCTTTCTTAAAGAATGGAGAGGTGACATTGTTTGCTTTTAGGAAACTAAAGTGAAAAATATTGATCAATTCTTACTCAGAGATCTTTGGGGTCAGGAGAATTGTGGTTGGATCTCCCTTGGTGTTGTGGGCAAGGCAGGAGGCATCCTCATTTTGTGGCATCTGAAAGTTGAGGAGATGATCAATCATTCTATCAACGACTTCTTTGTCTCGTGCTTGTTTAAAAATCTGGGTGATAATTTTCTGTGGGTTCTCATTGGGGTCTATAGCCTAGGGCGAAGGATCTCATGGACATTTGTTTTGGATAGACCTCTTGGAGATTAAAAGGCAATGGAATGCACTTTGGGTTATTGGAAGAGACTTCAACATGGTGTTGTGCCCCTATGAAAGAAGTGGACGGAGTAGAGAACATTTGCATGAGAGAGTTCTTGGACTAAACCAATGTGAATGCTCTCATTAATCTCCTGCTCATTGGCAGAGCTTTCACTTGGTCCAATTCTAGAGGCCAACTTTCCTTCTCGGGAATAGATAGATTCCTTATTTTAGTTAATTGGGATACATACTTTCCCAATACCACTCAAGAGCTCCTTCCTAGGCCCATATCGGATTACTTCCTTATCCTCATTGACATGGGTGGAATTAAATGGGGACCAAATCCATTCCACTTTTGCTTTGAAAATATGTGGTTAAAGCAATGGTTTCGGGGACCTCATAAAGCTCAGGTGGTCCACACTTCTTGTTGAGGGGAAGGCTAGCTTTGTGCTAGCTTCAAAACTGAAGGTCAAAGAGAAGATCAAAGTGTGGAATAAAAGCACATTTGGGAATATTTTAGCGAAAAAGACCAATATTCTTAACGACATCATATCCTTGATGAGCAAGAGCTAAGACAAGGCCTTAGAGTTGGTAGGCATTAAAGGTCCATGGAAGTCACACATCTCCTGTCTACATATAACACTATCATTTTTTGTGAGGATAACCCTCGCCTCATTCTAAACCTGAGATGTATCTTGGTAGGGTTTGAGGCAGTTTCGGGGTTTGAAAGTTAACCTTAGAAAGTGAAATATTCCAATTGGAGAAACTGTAAACGAGCCTCTCCTTGCTAACCTTTTGAGCTGCATGATGAGAACTTACCCTATTAACTACCTTGGGCTACCTCTTAGCGCCAAATTCACAAATAAAGGAGTGTGGGAGGCCATCGTTGAAAAATTTGAAAAAAGGCTGGCTGGATGGAAAAGGAATTTTTTGTCAGGAGGCGGAATTTGAATTTTACCTTGTTAAATGGGGCATAGTGGAACAACCCATTCATTTAGGAGGCTTGGGTTTGAAGTACCTCCACATTTTCAATAAAGCTTTTTTAGGGAAATGATTGTGGAGTCATGATTGAGAAGGATCACCTATCGCGAGGAATCATTTTTGTAGTTATGGGCTTGGACATAATGATTGGCTCTCCTAGGGTAGCAGAGGACAACTTAGTGTAGGGGTGTGTAATTTCATTAGGAAAGGCTGGAATGTTTCTTTTCTTGTATTGGATTTCAGTTGGGGAATGGGACAATATTTATTTTTAGCATGATGCGTGGTGCGATTAGGAAGCCCTCAGTGTCAACCCATTCATTTAGGAGGCTTGGGTTTGAAGTACCTCCACATTTTCAATAAAGCTTTTTTAGGGAAATGATTGTGGAGTCTCATGATTGAGAAGGATCACCTTTCGCGGGGAATCATTTTTGTAGTTATGGGCTTGAACATAATGATTGGATCTCCCAGGGTAGTAGAGGACAACACAGTGTAGGGGCGTGTAATTTCATTAGGAAAGGCTGGAATGCTTCTTTTCTTGTATTGGATTTCAGTTGGGGAATGGGACAATATTTATTTTTAGCATGATGTGTGGTGCGATCAGGAAGCCCTCAGTGTTTTATTTCCAGCCATTGTAGAACATGGCTTATAACAAAGATGCCTGTTTCAGTTAGCACCTCTAACCTCATATTAGGGGCTCCTTTTGGAACATCCCCTTCCTTACAAATGTGGAAGATTGGGAACTTAACCAGCTTATAGACTTTTATAGTTTTCTTTACAACTTTCAGCATCATAATAGTACTAATTTCTACTTTGGACCTTAGATAAGTAAGGGGTCTTCACTGTTAGATCCTTGTACAAAAAGTTGTTTTCTTTGCTGTCAAACAACTGTAACTTTCCTTGGCCTCATATTTGGAAGACAACTGCCCCCACAAAAGTTGCCTTTCTTGCCTAAGAGGCAACACATGGTAAGATCTTGACTTTGGATTAGTATTTTAAAAGGCGAAAGCATTCAGCGAGGCATTTTACCCCTGTTAAAATGAGGCATAAGCCTTTTGAGAATTTATTTTTTTATTGAAAATATTTATAAACAAATTGTAAATATTAAACTTCATATAAATTTTATTAAAATAACTTTTGTTATGTAGTTTTAAACCCTAAATAGCTTGAAGTGGGGCTAAAATCAAAACTTAAAGCTCAGATCCCAGCATACGTGTGCCTTTCTTGGTTAAAAGGAGCCATGTGTCTTAATATAATAAATAAATTCCACAGAAGATCCCTCATCTCTGAAGTCTTTTCTTTCTTGACTCTCATCTCCCAGCATCTCTCAACTCTCTCTCTTAACTTGCTTCTTATAGATCCTGTCATCTCTTTCTGCTGAACAATCTCCATATGCAATGGGAGAGAGGTCATGCAATGGCAAGTAGGTCCTTGAACAATTGTTGTTGCTCATGGAATGAGAGAGAGGTCAGGGAGATGAGAGAAAACACTGCAGATTTGGAGGTATAAAGCACTTTGGGTGTTGAGGATCTCTGGGTCCTTGACATGGAGAGAGATCATCCAAGAAGATAAATTTGTTGTAGGAAGATCTGGAGCGGATTGATCATTTGAAACATTGTTGAAGGTCATGAAACAGGATCTTTTTTTAATGGAGGGTTCGTGATTTGAAGAATCTCAACAAATCAACGAGCAAGAACCCTAATATTTACATTCTGCACAATCTATAATGCGTACGCAACTCTGCAAAAGGCATAAAAGGCGCACTTTTTACGTTAAGTGTACGCGCAATGCAAGAAGGCGTTTGCTTTTAGGGATTTTTGCCTTTATAATTGTGCCTTGGTGTGTTTTGGCTAGAAAAAGCATTGAGAGGCGCTCCCTAATAACGCCTTTTAAAACACTGCTTTGGATAATTTGCAAAGGGGGTCTCTTAGTCGCCAATAGATGTCCCCTTTGCAGGGTTGATGCAGGATCAATAGAGCACATCCTCTTTCATTGCACTTGGATTAGGAATCTTTGGAGTATGGTGTTGGCTCTGATTGGGCAATGGCAGGTTCTTGCTAACTCTGTCGGAGGGGAACTCTGGGCCTAGAAAGAGATTTAGGAAACAAAAGAGAAAATAAAGGCTATGTTTCTCATTCCCCTTACAATTTTCTAGTGCTTTTTTGAAAGAGAGGAATAGGAGTGTTTAAAAACTCAACCTCGGCACTCCAAATCAACAAAGAGCACTAGTTTACTGGGGTCAATAACTGGTATAGCAGAATTGTTGTTAATGACTATAATGTAATCTTTGATTTTTGACACCCTTTAAGGTGCTTGACTTGTTGTACCACCGGCTGGCATCCTCCTGATGCCTTGTGGGTGAGTGGCTAGGAGGAAGAGGAAGCTTAAGATTTTGAGTTAAATCTTTTTTAATTTAGCTCCTAAAAGGACAACATATGCTATCCATGGAAAGAAATTTGGAAACCTGTTGACATAAAAAATTTGATCCTTGATCTTTGATTCGCACGTCCATAGTCATTGGAAATAATCTGCAACCAAGGGGAAGGAAAACTTGGGAGACCCCTATTGGCTTCCCAAGGCCTTCTTCAATGCTTAAGTTAGTGTAGGAAAAAAGGGATATGATAAGTATAACCACGATAATTATATTGCTTACCTTCCTCCTTTCCTTAGCTTCTTATAAGTCTCTTCTTATATTGATGGGTAGGTTATCCATGATATTATGAGGGGGTTTCACTTTCACCTCCATTCTAGCTTGTCTTGATAATACATTGATGGGCGGTTTACTCATGATATTATACGGGGGTAACATCTCCATAGTGGCTTGACCTTTTCCAAATTCGATGAATGATGCCCATTAAGACAAGATTTGGAAGTAAAAGCCTCTTGTTAATTTGTGCAGCATGGGCCAATTTTACCATCAAGTCATAGAGCCTGGAAGAGAAGCTTCAAGTTTCAAGAACAATTTTCCGCCATCATTGATTTTTTCTTTTAGGCCTAGCTAACTTTATCATTCTGCAAGATTCACAAGGTGGGCATATTTGGTCTACCATTTAGTCGAGCTCATTGGGTGAGCTGACCTATTGGAATTGGCCATTCCACCGATGCTGTTAGGTGGGCCAATTTGGCCTATTGAAATTCACCCTTTTGTAAAGTTTTGTCAAGTGGTATCTAGCCTATTAGGCAAGTTTTATTGGAATTGGCCATTCCACCGACACTGTCAGGTGGGCCAATTTGGCCTATTGGACTTCACCCTTTCGTAAAGTTTCGTCAAGTGGGCCTATCTAGCCTATTAGGCTAGTCCTATTGGACTTTGACCATTATGCTAATCCTCATCAAGTGGGCCTGTTTGGCCATTATGATTTCTTTGGATTGGAATGGTTGTGGTTCTAACAAATTAATGTCGTCATTTCCCAAATGACTATAGCTAATAATTAAAGTTTGCTTAATTTGGGCCCTATTAGTGAAATCTACCAAAATGAATCTCATCTTGGCAACTAAAGTTGGCTTAATTTTGACCCCAGTAAGGAAATCTATTCAAAAGGATTTCATCTTGGCCTAACCACTCTTGTAATTACCCCCACCAATCGAGATGAACCTCTTTATTGGCAAACCGCAAAATCAATAAGCATTAATATCCTTCATGATGTGTTCAATTGGCTCATTTTTTTTTGGTTACTTTGACCATGTTGTTGGCACATGAGCCCTGGCCGACAACAATTAAATTTAATTCATAGACCCCAGGGTGTGGGATCATGGATTCCATGTAGGGTCTTAGCTCTTCTCATGCATATCAATGTCCAAGACATTGGCCCTGGCCATGAAATCTTCCAAGTTCATGTTAATGATGTCTCAACTCCTAGGTTTGTCATTTGGGTTCACCATAGGGAGAAGGCTTTTGGCTGGAGTATAAATTCCCTCTCCATTAAAAGACCCAACTCAGAGTCAGATACTTGGGTCAAAGAGCCAAAGTAATTGTCTGGTTGAACCTTGACCTTTGTCGCCCATGAAATATGGGCTTGACAATCCATTGTTAGGTTTTGTTTTCCTATCCTCGTGGGCAAGATCTGTAGTCTCATAATTGTACGTGGATTTTTTTCCAATTTCTGTATACTTGACATTGAAGCTGTCCAACCTAAAGCCCTCCATAAACATTTTCACGCAGCATGATTGCACCAATCTTGAGCAAGTGTAATAGTGGTTCTCTAAGCAGGCGCAATCATGGTTCTTAATGAATTGAAGTTGATCAGTGGCCTTTTTCCCTCTTTTATTTATTTATTTTTTTTGAAATCCAACTCAATTACAAGGATCAACATGGTTTTTTTGGGAAGCACATGGTCCCCATCTGGCTACGATGAAGGATAAAATTGGCTCTTGCTGTGCAATTTTACAAGTGGCTTTGACACCATTTATTGAGGTATAAATGGACACCATTTATTGAGGCTGGAATCAATGTAACCATTATTGAGGTATAACCCCTTCATGATACTATGGGTAACATCCCCGTCACTGTATTATCAAGGCAAGCCATTATGGAGGTGGAACTCTCATAATATCACAATGTGTAGCATTATCTCCTTAGAGAGGTCTATTAGAAGGAGATAGGGGGAGAAGGAAGGTAAGAAATATATCTATCACGACTGTACTAGTACTCATCCTATTCGCTCATTTCCTACACTAACTTAAGCATCAGAGAGGACCCCTGAAGGCCACTGAGAGCTTCCCAAGCTTTCTTTTCCCCTGGTTGCATAATGAACTGTTGACATAAGGATTGAGGATTGATTTTTGACATAAACAAAACCCAAGGTTTCCAGGAAAATGGCTTGTTCTGCGTAGGAGGCATCTTGGAAGCTTATTCTAATGGGCAATAACTTGAGAAAGAGAGGGTTGCTTCTTGTTGCTTAATGCTACTTGTGTAAAGAAGAGGGGAAGAGCCAAAGCCGTACCTGCTTCTGTGTAACTTCGTAAGGTTAGTGTAGAGTTCAATATCACTTAGATGATACAAGAAGACATCTTCCTTTTAATTCCCAGCTGGAAACTAATCAGCAATATCATCAGGCAGGACCCCATGGATTAGGAATTGGCCATCGTATGCACTCTTTTTTTGTTTTTTTTTTTGTGGGGAGAGCAAGTGGAGAGCTTTTGATGGGACTGATGTACGTAAAGTAATAAATTTGATTGAGGACACCATGCGTCCTAGAAAATTTACACAACTTTCTGAGTGTATTGAATTTTTTGATTCTTGATTTTGTGAAGTTTGGAGAAGAGGGATACTGAATGATCCAGTGGGGCCCACAAAAAAGCACCCCCTTGGCCCTGCTAAAAAAGTTCTTGATCTTACCTATAAAAAAATTAGATGAGTAATTTTACTGAGAGTAATAGATTGTGTATTCACTTGCTCTATTTTATTTTATTTTATTTTATTTATTTGTTTTTACTTTTTAAAAAGAAGCTACAAATGAGTTGTGGATTCTTGGAGGTCTCAAATAGAAAGGGTCATGTCCAGATAAAAGTGTAGTGTCAAAATTCTATGTGCCAGTAGCTGAAAGAGGTCCTATTCTAAAGCTCACATATTCCCAAACCGTTGCATGAGTGAACAAAGTAGCCTTACCTAATATTTCCTTTGAATCTGTTTTATAGAGGAGCATCAGTTACCCGTGGCTACAACTTTCTTGCTTCTATTTTGTGCTTGTGAGTGTGAGTGTGAGTGTGTATGAGAGAGAGAGAGAGTGCAATGCAATTTTAACTCTCTCCAGTAGATTAAAAAAATTGGCATGTAATATTAGGGGCATCTAGAGTATTTGTTCTTATGATTTTCTGATGTTGCACATCAATATGTTGTATTCCTGTGGTCCTGGATCAACAAATTTTTCCAGGTCATATTGTTTGTCACTCCACATTAAATCTGCTTGATAAGAGGCACATGAGTAGCTTGCAGAATTTAGTTATCTGTCAAACCATGTAGTGGGACACTAATTGGGTAAAAGTGAAGAGCTTCCTTAGATGTGGAAAGGCCTTTTGGATTTTAACTTGTTCTGTTGGCCCATGTGAGGATTCATGTGTTTAGATGGAAAGATGGTAGTAGCACTTCCAAATTTCAACTGTAAATGCTGTTTTCACTGAAATTTGACACGTATATCACATGTTATGATAAGATTCAAAAATATGATGTTATTCTATATGTTAGGAAATTATTGCTATATTATCCAAGGCAACACCTAACCTAGAGACATAGAGGTCAAGTGTCTACCCTTTCCAACCACTGGTTTGGTTGGAGCTTTATTACAATGATGATTGTCCAGCGGTCAAGTGACACCAGGCAGTTATGTTCATTAACCATCTTTTTGTGTGCTCTAATATTTCTTTTAGTCAAGTGCTACGGTGCTTTTTTTGTTGAAGAGAGCTATTAATTAAATTGCATGGGCATCATTTTAGGATTATTCAGTTCCAACGGTGGATAACAACTACTAAACTCCCTTACTATTTATAAAGAACGCTCAGGTAATGTTGCTTGTTAATTATACTCCCTTGGATGCCATACCATATTTTAGTTGTTTAACATCAAATTATCCTTTTTGAGTTTTAAACTTTGACCTAGAACTTTGCATTTCTAAATAGAAACTCTGCTGATGAGGGTTGGCTAACACACTATATTGTATTTTTCTCAGAATTGGGTCTCAGCGTGCCTCGATAAAGAGATCTCCTGGATTGATGACCCTCTTTTTTCTTTCCTTTTTATTTTTTGACTTACGATAAACTTAAAATTTTGTATAATGGGAACAAATTTGCAACATGTATTGTTCCCACAATTATTGTTTTGCTTTTGGAATATTTATTTCCCTAAACCCGTGAATTTTGTTGCGGTAGTGATGAGTAATGTTTCTTTATAAAACCTGTTCTCTCACGAGTTCAATTCAATTGATCTATGGCTTTTCTGAAGGCGTCTAATACCGGAATTTTGGGATTGGCATTTTTTTTTCACTACTGTATTTGTTGTCTTAGTTTGACTATTTTCTTTCACATTTTACATTTTGTTTTCTTCAAAAAATTCGTCTGTCACTATAGGGCGGCAACTTTTGTAGCTGTGGTTTGGCTTGGAAAATCATCACCGACTGCTCGGCTGCATTTTACATGGTATGGAGATTTAAGTAAATTGCATCTGCCTCAAACCTCGAGGAGAGAGATGAAGATGATAACACAAGACACGAATAAGTAAATATACATAAACTCAGTTTGTAAAAGTTTTGGATTTAAATTTATATAAATTTGGACAAAATATAATAGAAAGTTATACTAAATTTTGTACAAATATATTCAATTCAAATTTAAAGTTCAAAAATTTTGACTCGGTTGCAAGTTCGAACTTGTTTTGATTAAGTTTGATTTAAATATTGATTTATACAAAAATTTTTAAAAAATAGAATATGTACAATATTATATATAATATTAAATTACTTGTAAAAATAACAATGTTACAAAAGCTTGATTATGCTCAATTAGGCTTATAGTACTACAAAATTCGAACTTGGGTCATTAAACTACTAGAGTAGCTTGAGTTTGACAAAAACTTGAGGAGATCAAGTCGAGTTATGGAGTAGGTTTAGTTTGAGTAGTTTATGAGTGAGAAAAATGGTGAAGATATGTGCTACTAAATGGTGATGAAGATGCAAGACACTATTTTCATTGAAAGTAACTGTAGATACTAAATGTTAACTTTTTGAGAAGTGTTCTCCAAATATTGATATATGATATAGAACATGTTCGATGACTAGTGCCATGCTCACCTCTTTCTATGGGTCTTCTTGTCTCTCTTCACCACTTTTTTCCCTCGTACCTCACCCAAGGCATTTGAAAGCCGAGCACTTAGCACCTCTTTTAGGCATATAGTAGTGCAATATTTCATCCTAGACTAGTGGTGGTCGAAATGACTACAGTGTCCACACCATGAACTTTATTTTCACGTCTTGTTTGTTAGTAACCTATGTTGTCCTCAAGTGAGGGCGAGTAGTTTGATTGTTTGGCTTTAGTCATTGTGGTGCTTAATCAAGTTTGGTGTAAGTTCTTGCCTAGATAGCTTGTACTACATTGACCTGTACTTTTGGAAAAATTGGTCATCTACCTTAATCGAGGAATTGCTTTATCTAAAGAATGTCAATTGGCCATCGTTGAATGCCTTTTGTATGTGATTTATGAACATCATAAAATTTCAATATAGCATGTGTCCTGGAATTATACCATTTATAGTATTCTTTTTTCCCTAAAGCTCTTGTAAAGGGTATGACATGGCCATCAACCAGCTTTATGTGATTGTTTCACAAAAGCTTATTAAAAATTCCTCAACCTTAGTAATGTTGAAAGTGCTATTTTTTCCTACTTCCATGGTTTAAGATTTGGGTCTATCATTATTACTAAAGTTCAGCCTAGGCTTTGGTTAACAAAGATTGAACACTTATAAGTCACTAGACTTCCATTATACTGCACATATTTCTTCTTCAGAGTCATTCTCTCTGTCAGAGATGTGTAAGACCCTTAGATGAGGGCTATTTATGGTCAACCTCATCCAAGAATCTCTCATAGGTAATTACCTATGGTGTGAGGTGGCATAAATTCGTAAACTTGCAACCCTCAAAATTTATGCGCCATTTTTTTTTTTTAGGCCAAGCCCATGCATTGCTTAAATTCCAGCACTTGCTTCTTATATGGTGGAAACTAATTATGAATTTTCTTACTAACTTGCTTCGTAGTTAAACTGCTCGTGCCATGTCTTCGACCTACACCTCTATTCAGATTTATAGAATTGGCCTTGCAATTAGTTCTCTAGTTGCTGTACTAATCGACCTTGGTAATAGGTTCATGTAACAGGTGAAAATTGACTCGGTGAATAGTTTGTGAAGAGATGTAATAGTAAGAAGTCTTTAGTTTGATTGCACTAAACATATACTGTGTGACGTGTTTGACCATAGATTTTCTATCCTCCCCTGAGAACAACTCATGTTCAAGGACTTCACACTCCCAAGGGAAGGGATGGGCTTAGTGTACCCACTTTTAAGTATTTTTTTCAATACAATGATCATACCATGTGGCACGTGTTCAAGCAAATCTATACTGCAAGGCTTCATCAGGTGTTCTCTCTTCAAGGGTGTTGGAAGATGTAATGGTCGTCTTCTACAGGAAGTTGGGGGTGGGTGCCATTTTGTTAGGTCTGGGCTCCATTCACCAATGCGCCTTGCTTTCTCCATGCAAGGTAGCAGCCCTAGGTAGGTTGTAGCCTTGCTTTGCTGGTGTTTTAGGGTGTCTATGTAGAAGTATGTGCCTTATAGGCCAGTTCATCTGGTGATGTTTCAAACTGATCCCAAGTTTGGCGATTTGGGCTATGGACAATTAATGGTATTGTAATCTTGGTCGATTTGTGGAATTCAACCATATTGGCGCTGGTAGTCGGTGGGCTTGGAAAATTGACCCAAGTTGTTTGAATGAGCGATCCATCCTTTGGGGTTTAGCTTCGGTGCATATTTATGCTATTCGCGATTTTTTAATTTCTTTAGCTATTCTTTCGGTTCGTTAAAAAATCAATCACCTTTTCAGTGATGATGTGAATTTGGAAGGCTAGATGGTGCATTGGTTGTGAATGAATTCGTTATGTTAACTTCCACGAAAATATAAGAATAGAGATAGTAAGAATCATAGATATAATGGAAGTCGTATATAAGGAGGGAAAAAAAAGAAGGTGAAAGGATTTAGATTAGAACAGGTAGGGAGAAATAGAGAGGGAAGAGACTAAGCATGGAAGAAAGTGTGAGAGAAAAAACTAGAGATAAAGAGTGTTAAAAAGGCATTGGGGCATGTTTAGTGCTAGACTATTAAATTATGTTTATTGGATTAAGTTGGAGATCCCTTACAACAACCATCGCACATATTTATACTCTTTTCGAATCAAACCTACATTAATTCTATGGTTACAAACATCAATTTAAAATATTACATCCCGAATAATAAATGGTGTTTATAAAACATTTAAAACCTAATCATAAACTAGGATCATTTCATAACATTAAAGGTCCAATTTATTATAGTTGACATGCTTGCCGAATTCTTATTTACCTTATTGCCAATGACTAGATGACCTTCGCTTGCTAACTAGGCGATGGTTGTTTCCTGATGACTAATTGTGACGTGCACGATATATATTTGTTGAGAAATAGTTATACCATTAAAGTGATGCCAGAGCAACACCATTAGGACCCACATGAGGTGATGCCTCTTGCTTGTATTAGATTAAGAATTAACATGACATCTTGCTTAGTGGATTACCAATTATACGTGAAAAAGATGTCCCACTCGTTTAGTTGTAGAATTTTTTTTTTAATTTTTAATTTTAGTTTTTCAAGAACATACAAAAACATAAACTAACTAATTTTACATTTGTATAAATAACAATATATAATTTTCGCACTATATGGTTGTGGAGATAAATTTTTTTTTCTTCATTTTTTAGTTGTTGAAAATAGTTTTTATTTCAAACTTTTCAAATTTATATATAAAATTTAGAAAATATTTTTAAAATTATTTTATAGATTTCTAACTCTTAGACAATAAAATTCATATTTTGGATTATATTTATATTGACCATATCTAAAGTATTTTTTTTTCTAATACACAAATTCAAATTCAAACTCCAAAATAAATGATTTCAAAATTTATCTTATATAATTTTTAAAAAATTGAAAACAAGTTATCTTTCTTGTGATTATATTGGAATCTATAAATAATTTTTTTAAAAAAATATTCTACACGTTTAAACAAACTCTTGATTTTCTAAATTTTTAATAAGAATTTTTTTAAAAAATTAAAAAATCTAATTTTTTTTTGTTGCATTTAAAAAAAAATAAAAATAAAATATTTTAAACAATTAAACGTGTCATGTGTGGGGAGAAGAGTGAAGAGGTCGTTGGAAAGTGAGGGGTTTGATGTGATTGTGAGAGTGGTAAGGCTATCTCCCACTACTTGGAAAAGGAGCCTCGGCCATTGCATTCCCTGTCCACCCCTTCCCCTACCTTATCAACTTAACAGCATGGGCCCCCAGCTTTAAGGTCTAAGCTTCTCTCCCCACCCGACATTTTCCTCACTCACAGGTCACTACGCCTGTGCATGCTTCCATACGTCTTCCTCCCACACATGAGCGGTGCTGATCCCCATATGCAACCCCTGGTCATGGGATCCTCTCTTTCTTACTATTATCATTCTTTAATCAAAAATAATAATACTAAATTAATATTTAATTACTCTTATTAATTAACGCATAAGTATTCAAACTAATTATAATTTCATGTAATTATATGTAAAATAATTTATATGCTGCAGGCATATTCTTCACATATATATGGCAACTCTAACGTTAAAAATAAAAGAAAAACCATAGCATACACATACAAGGATCGTTCACGGCGTATGCAAACCGAGAAGAATGCAGTTAGAATCATTTTTCTTGCGTCATCCCGATCTCTTTTTCTATACTTCACTAGATTTATGGGATTACAGTTGATGATTAGAGAACTAAGGTAGAGAGAGGACAATCCTACCTATTTCCTTTCTTAGTTCACTCTCTCAAGCATGCAGGAAAATAAACTCTCTGCAACTACTCCCCATAACAGTAGCTAAAAAATAGGTAACCCTTCAACTTCCTGACTGTTCATCTCACTCATACATTTTCAAAGCAAGCCATTTAATCCAACCCTTATCACATGGGACACATACCCTTCATATGGGATCCAAGTCATTCATATGGGACATATCCTTTGGGATATATCCAACATTCTCCGACTTGGCCCATATGAATGACTTTAATTTGGATTGACAATATAACCATAATATGTGCACAATTATTAGCTTATACATACTTTCAATGAGATTACCATGATATCATAATTAAACAATTTACTAACACGATTCATGGTGATAAATATCATTAAAGTGACATCTTCCCCTTCATATACTACAAATTCTAGCAAATCATCTAACTATAATCCTTAATAGGAAGTAACCGTAATGTCCCTGTAATATCTTTATCAAAGATCATTCCTGTTAACAATAATTCATCTCCATAATTACATAATTGATGGTAAACAGGAAACAATGTTCAGAAACACCATTATCAATATCAATATACATGTTATAAAACAAAACCTAAAGATCTACAGTTATACATTAGGGATTACAACAAAGGCTCATGTGATCAGCATGTTCCCTATAAGCCTTCGGTGCTAAACCCTTAATTAGATGATAAGAAAGACCCATGTGATCAGCATGTTCCCTAAAAGTCTTCGATGTCAACCCCTTAGTTAGAGGATCTGCTATCATGAGCTCAGTCCTTATATGTTTTATAAGCACTGTCTGTTTTCGAACTTCCTCCTTAACAGCCAAATATTTGAGCTCCATATGCTTAGCGCCATTAGAATATTTGTCATTTTTTGAGAAAAAAACTGTTGCAGAATTATTACAATAAATTCTCAGCGGCTTGGCTATACTGTCGACAATTCTAAGTCCTGAGATAAAGTTCTGCAACCTTAAAGCATAAATTGTGGTCTCAAAGCATGCCACAAATTCAGCTTCCATAGTAGATGCTGCGATGATAGTCTGTTCGGATCTCTTCCATGATATTGCTCCTCCAACTAATAGTAACAAATAACCATAAGTGGACTTTCGACTATCAATGCATCCAACAAAATCTGAGTCGGAGTAACCAACCACCTCCAACTAATTGATATTTGATATGTGAGCATGTAGTGTCTCATTCCTTTTAAATATCTCAAAACCTTCTTTGCAGCTTTCTAATGCTCCATTCGAGGATTACTTTGGTATCTCTCGAGCATCCCAACTACAAAACTGATATCTGGTCTCGTACAAGTTTGCACATATATCAAACTTCCTACAACAGATGCAAAAGGAATATTTTCCATTCTTTTCTTTTCTAATTCATTCTGTGGACAATCCTTTGTATTGAACTTGTCCCCTTTTACAAATAAGAGTAGGAGTTGTCTTATAGTCGGCCATATTAAATATTTCTAGAACTTTATTGATATTTCCTTTCTGAGACAACCCTAACAATCCACGTGATCTATCACAGAATATTTCAATCCCTATCATGTAAGTTGCCTCACCCATATCTTTCATTTCAAAGTTCATAGAAAGAAATTTCTTGGTGTCATTCAGTAAACCAAGATCTTTACCGGTAAGCAAAATATCATCAGCATATAGAATCAGAAAGATAAACTTGCTCCCACTGACCTTTAGATATATACACCGATTTACGGTATTTTTCTTAAATCCAAAGGCCGTGATGGTATCATGGAACTTAAAATATCATTGTATGGAAGCTTGTTTAAATCCATATATTGACTTCTTTAATTTACTAACCATATGCTTATTTCCTTCAATCATTAAACCTTCAAGAAGATCCATACACACCTCTTCGTCTAAATTACTATTTAGAAAAGCAGTTTTCTCATCCATTTGGTTTAACTCTAAATCAAAATGAGCCACCAAAGCCATTATGATTCTAAGAGAGTCCTTTTTAGATACATGCATGAAAGAACGTCTCTTTGTAATCAACACCTTCCCTTTGAGTAAAACCCTTTGCTACAAGTCTAACTTTACATCAATCAATATTGCCATTACAGTCGTGTTTGGTCTTAAAGACCTATTTACACCCAACTATTTAAAAACCTTCAGGCAAATCAACAATATCCCAGACTTTATTCTATTCCATGGATTTCAACTCATCATTTATGACATTGATCCACTTTTCACAATCATTACTTTTAATAGCTTGTGAAAATGTAACTGGATCCTTACTAGTTCTTAAATCATAATCAGATTCCTGTAGATATACCAAATAATCATTTAAATAGCTGATCTCCTTACTCTCTGAGATCTCCTTAATGCTATTTCCTGTGATTACTCTGTAATTGGTTCAATGGTGACATTTTCATTACAAAGTAACAGATCACCACATTATTGTTCAATGTTATCATACCGTTCAATAATTGAAGGAGCAACAATATCTGTTAAAGGTCTAGATATTGGGATAGGAACCCAAATTTCTTTAATGACCACATTACGTGATACATCACTCCCACTAACTTCACCATTCTCAAGGAACTTTGCATTACTAGTTTCAACTATTCTCATACTATGGTTAGGACAGTAAAACCTATACCCTTTAGAATTTTCTAGGTATCCAATGAAGTACCCACTCACAGTTCTAGAATCCAATTTCTTTTCATTTGGATTATAGATTCTAACCTCTGCTAGACAACTCCAAACATGAAAGTGTCTTAAACTCGGTATCCTCCTTATCCACAATTCAAAAGGAGTTTTTTGAACTGCCTTACGAGGAACCTGATTAAGCACATAAACATCTATTTTAAGGGCCTCCATCCATAATGAAATGGGCACTGGGGAGTTACTTAATATACTCCTAACCATATCCATAAGAGTACAATTACGCCTTTCAGCTACACCATTTTGCTAAGGTGTGCCAGACATTGTGTATTATGCAGAAATACCATGCTCTTCTAGGAATTTAGCAAACGGACCTGGACATTTTTCACATCCATCATACCTACCATAATGCTTACCACCTCTATCAGATCTAATGATTTTCACCTTCTTATCTAATTATCACTCAACTTCAGCAATATATGTTTTTAAAGCATCTATTACCCGAGACTTTTCATGCAACAAATAGACATGACCATAACGTGAAAAATCATCAATAAAGGTAATAAAATATTTTTTTCCACGAAAAGATGGTGAGTCAAAAGGTCCACATACATCAGTATGAACAATCTCCAAAAGATTTCCACCTCTTGTGGCTCCTTTCTTTGTATGTTCGGTTTGCTTTCCTTTAATGTAATCAACACATACATCGCAATCAGTAAAATTAAGGTTTGTCAAAATCCCATCCTTTACTAATCTTTCTATTCTATTTCTGGATATATGACCCAGTTTTTTATGCCACAAGAAAGAAGAATTTTCATTGACTCTACTACGTTTAGTTCCAATATTATGATGCAAGGTGCGGAGTGTTTCAACAAACTTTTCATTAAGATTAAATTTATACAACCCCTCATACAAAATACTAGAACCAACACATAAGTAACCTTTCATTAGACGAAAACCTTTATGTTCAAAGTACAAACCATAACTAGTGCAGGACAAGATGGTACACCCTAGTTGTTTATGCTTAGATGATGTAGGGCGAGGTAGGGTGACCTAATCCTACTTGTATTCAACCCTCAATCAACACACACATGATAAACACTTTAAAATCAGAATTTAATCAACCAAAATAAACAAAATAATCATACTTTATCATGCGGTCCGAGGATTTTAAAAATGTATATAATTAGATTCAAATTCAGTCCCAGGTTGTTCTTTCACAAGATAATCAAGTTATATGCCATGAACATGCTCTTCAATCATTCAAGAAAATAATTCGAAGCTACCACAATCATATTCCCATGGTTGACATTCAAATATATGTTTAAACTGAGAAATTTGGGGAATCCCGAGAGCAGCTAATGGATTTTCAATCGTGAACACCTTTTGGTATTTGAAGCATAACATTCGCTACAGAACTCTACATAAGGTGATATTACTGTCAAAAGAAAGCTAAGAAAATTTCGCACAACTTTTTTGTTTAATGTTTTTGAAGATGGGAAGGTTTTGAAAGTGAAAATCGCACATCAAGTCGGAAGACAGTGTGGCTTATAAACGGGATTTTTATGGGGTTTTGCGAAATGGGGGCTTATGGGATCTTAAAAAAAAATATGGTAAACAAAGTTACGGATGGATTGTGATGAGTTTTACCATGTGGATCCTCTGAATAACTTACCAATGATCACAAACATGAATCAAACCAAGAAATCCGTCAAAATCATGATAAACTGGTGCAAAGGTTGTTGCTTGTTGTTCATCGTGTGCAGATGGCGTGAGATGATATGAGATGGTGTAGATGTGATGGATGGATTGTGATAGATAGATGTTGGATAGCTTGTTGGTTTCATACCAACTGATCTCCGAGGAGAACATCGTAGGCTCTCGCCACTCAATCGTAAGGATTGGAACAAAAGCTCAAAGCTTTCTCAAAGGAAGAACCTTTCTTTTCATTCAATAATCAAACTTGGCTGCCTTCCAGCGTTTGCAATAGCAATATATATAGGAAAGTAAAAACCTAAACGATAAATGACCTAAACGTCCCCATACAGGCATTGGGGATGACTCACTTTAATGTTCACAATTAAAACTTATTAATCACTCAATCCTCTCATAAAATAAATACCTAACAACTCATAATGTAATTAATTAAATAAAATAAAATCAAAAGGGAGGTCCAAGCTATGTGGGGCCTAGGCCTAGATGAGCCGTGTGGGGCCCAATAGGTCTGTGTGGGGCCCACAAGGGTCTTGATCTCGGAATTGCAAAATCACAACTCTGACTTCTTTGTGCTAAAAAATCTTCAAGTATTTTCATAAACTCTTCAAGTATATGTGGACATCCGGGGGCCGTCCATGTAACACCCCGACCCCGAGGGGCCTGGGATATTAACTTTTTACTTCTGATTTACAGCGGAAGCAAAATAAACTCAATTTTTATTAAACCAGAGCGCTAATTATTCATGTTACAATCACTTATTTCAAAAGAAGAAAATTACACAAACGTAAATATCTGAAATCATACTAATGTTTCTAATTAATCTTTATTTTTCTAATCCCCACCCGCATGCTTGCTAAGCCTGATTTCCGACATGTCCTTCAGAGTTATCTGAAATAAAATATGATTGGGGTGAGACGACGCTCAGTAAGTAAATAAGATTATTATTAGTGTGTGGCCAAAATGAGCTTTTAAAGAATTTCGTAAAACAATATTTAATACTATAACTTCAAAACTGCTTTTAGAATAAACATAAATTTAAAAATTCCTGCATAAAACTTTTTCATCAATTTTAACAGTAAATTTTTATAATCATATACTATAACTGTTAAATTAAACTTTTAACTTTAAAACTGTAAAAATATTTAATGATAAACATACATATACTTTTCCTTGTACGTTTTCCTTAGATCGTCATTTAAGCACCAAAATGATCCTTTTCACGTAAACTTACACTTTTCCTTCAAATCATCAGTAACTTTGTACACGTAATTAAATATGTATAAACATATATTGTAAAAACCACCCTTAGGCCTGTTTGCCGTAAGTCATGTTTACCCCCCATGACTGGGTTGTGCGGTCCGAAGACTGGACTTAGCTGGCTGGCCGACCAAACTAAATCAACGTACGTAAACTTTAAGTGAGATTTTCCTTATTAAGTCCTGGACTTAAACCAGATGTGCACTCAGGAGAAATCCACTAACATAAATAACCACTCTGTAAACAGTGTGGGTGCACTCTGATCCGTATAAACTTTAAGCTGCGGTACCGAGCATCTGTAACTTTGAACTTCCGTTGCCATAAGGGGTTTTAAAATCATCTTATTATAATTTATGCAAATTTAAAAATAATATCGTGAAAATCTCATCTTTACTCATATTTTCTTAAAAATGCAACATATAAATAAACTCATGCCACACAATTTTTGTGTTAAAAATATATATAATTTTATTTTTGAATAGAAAGAAATGCTGAAAATTACCCGAGGGGATTGGAACATTTCTTAACCCAAAAATAGATGCAAGTATATTAAAGATAGAACTGGTATAATTAAATATGCGTAAAAATAAATTCATGGAAATTTTGTGGAACTAAGTAACATAATTAAAATTTACGTACAAAATAAAATCGGGTATGAATTTAAAATAAAAAGGAACTAACATAATCAAAATTTACTTACCTTCTTCTTTTACCGTGTGCTACGAACACAATAACTATCTTTAAGATATGAGATCGGAAAGAGTGGGTGAGTGAGAACTTACTCAAAATTCTCACTCCACCACAAATTCTTTCACTCACTAATCCTTCTCTTCCTTAGAAAATTGTTGTGAAAAATGAAGGTTGAGAGCTCCTTATTTATAGGAAAATTTTGGGGAAGAAATAGAATTTATAAAAGTGTGGGGAGATGGGTGAAATTATAATTTTTTTAAAATTAAAGAATGGGCAAGGGATGGGCAAGGTATGGGTTAAGTATGGGATAGGGATGGAGGCCATGTGGGAGTGCTTGCCACCATTCCCATTAAATAAATTTTAATTAACTACTTACCTAATTAATTAATCAATTAGTTAATTAATTATTTATTATTTTATTATTTTTCTTAATCATTATTGTCATTATTATTATCATTGTTATTACTTATAAACTATTTTAAGTATTTATTTATTTTATTATTTATTTTTGAACAAGAATTAAATTTAAATTTTGAAAACTCATGTGGGCCCCACATGGTCTTGTGGGCCCCACACAACTTCGAGACCCGAATGAATCCTACGTAACTCGAATAACTCTTATACGATTTTATGCATCCTACATAACTTTGAGACTCGTGTAAACCTCCATACGGCTTCGGGACTCATGTGGGCCCCACACAGTCTTGTGGGCCCCGCATAGGATACCTATATTATTATTATTTTATCATATATTTCTTCAAATTATATCAGTTAAAACATTATTTTATGTACTTATTTACGTATATAAACAGTGTCTTGTGGCTCCGGGACTCATGTGGACCCCACATAGTCTTGTGGGCCCCACATATGATACCTATATTATTATCATCTTATTATGTATTTCTACAAATTATGTCTGTCAAAACACTATTTTATGTATATATACTTATTTACGTGTACAAACAGTGTCTATCCTGTTTATCCTATGAAATTCCATTTTGACCAGGCCGACCTCCAGGGAGCGACTGAGCCGCAATGGTCTCTGAGCACTCGCTAAGACAAGGTCTTTCTTAGGCATCAAACATGGAATCAAGGATCCTACAGAAAAACACTTCCGTATTGATATTAACTTAATGACTATTTTTATTATTTTATTATTATTATACTTTAATCATATATATATATATATATATATATATATATATATTTTTGGGTCATCACAATCTCCCCTCCTTATAAAAATTTCGTCCTCGAAATTTGCTAATTTAAAATGAGTACTGTATAATTGGTTTTGCGCTATTAGAAAGAGTAAATTGATTAATGATTTAATTAAGTCTTAGAATAGATTGAGGGTCAATTTGACTAAGTATTTTATTTTGGGAATTGAAGTGTGAATCGTCGGTCTAATAGTGGTTGAAATGGAAAAGAAATTCAGAAGATATGGAAAAGGATAATTATATATATGTACATATATTATACATCTCCTATAAATAAATAAAAAAATATACGAGATCTGGCCTTTAGAGCCTTAGATCACGTCAACATCTATCGCAGTACTAGCGGTGTCACTGCTAACCGCTTGTGTTCTTTCTTGGCAGAGTTGACCTCTTATAATATCGCCGGCTTGGGTCGGAAAAAGGGAGAGGACGCCCATTTGTTCGGCGAAGGAGGAAGAGCTACTCTCTTCCTAAGTTATTGGTGGCCCATATATGAGTCTCATTGCGAATCGGGTTTCCTTGAAATGGTGAAGTAGGCCAGCATTATCCGAAACCCTTAGTGTGGTGACTGCGATATTGCCATTGTAAGGGATATGGCTCATTGGTGAGATATTAGTTGTAAGTTTCACAGTCGGAATATTCTCGATAGGGAAGAGGGTTGGAAGAATGGCAAGGGTACTGCTCGGGTCGGTAGTGGCGGAGGAGGTAATATGGAGAATTGTTGGGGTAGTAGTTGAGATAGTGGCTTCTCCAACTGATCCCCGCCTACGCCTACGGTTCTCAAACCAAAAGCGTATATTTTTCGGCTCGATTGGACCATACCGTCGGAGTTGTGCTGCAAGCAAGATAGTCTGCTCCACTGAAGGGAGTTCCCCTTGACTGTTGTGGAAGACCTCCTCTAGAATCTCCAGCTGTGCCTTACCGGGTTTCCATCTTTGAATCGACGATCTAGTGCTGCTCTCAGCAACTTCGGGAGTTGGGTGATTTGGCAACATTTTCGAGTAATGAGACAACTAAGAGACAAGTTGGGAAGAGCTAATCACTACAAATCGAAATGTGATTATTCAAGATGATAGAAAACCGTGATGCTTAGAGTTTGAGGAGGGCGTACCCTTTTTATAAGGGAATGGCCGCGTGTTGTGGAAATCGAGAGAGAGCGACGTGTGTCACGGATATCGAGCAACGCGTTTTGCACAAATCGAGAGAGAACGATAAGTGTCACGAGAATCAAGAGAGGACGACGCGTGTCATGGATATCAATCAACGCATTTTGCACAAATCAAGGGATAACGATGTGTGTCGTGAGAACCGAGACGGGGTGACGCGTGTCACAGATATCGATTAACGCGTTTTGCACAAATCGAGGGATAGTGACATGTGTCGCGGAAATTGAGCGAGTGACACGTATTGCAAAATTTGCAAACTCTAGGTTCTTTTTATATTTTTACATCTTTATTAATGCTTTAACTATAATTAATTTCATCCTTAGATCACCACTTGGGTGGGTGGCCTAGTGGTAAGGAACCGGCCGTGCATCCATGTGATCGCGGGTTCGAGTCCCCACTACGCCCAAGTGGTCTCATGCCCTGACCTTGCTTCGGGGGTAAGTGAGCTATAGCCGATGATTTCCACCCATGAGGCCCCTTTTTTTTATAACTAAAAGATCACACCATATATATATATATATATATATATATATATATATATATATATATATATATATGTATATATATATATTCCATTAACATTAGTATTATTATTATTATTATTATTAGATCAAATAAATGTTGGGCATGTTTAGCCGATTGATGATTTGACATTGGTTAGTTATTTGAAGGAAATTAGTAAATTTTTATATTGCTTTCATTAAAAATATATATATATATATATATATATTTTTATAGAAAATTTTAAGTTGTATTAACTTTTATAAATTTATACAAAATTAAAGATTTCATCAAAATTTGTACTCCTAAATTAAACTTGGATACTTGATGGAAATTGAATATGTAATGGGAAAAAAAATAGATATACATATTTAACTTGCACATGCTAAGGGATTATATATATATTGAATTTAAATATAATAAGTAATATTTAAATGATATTTAATTCCTTATATACTAATACAAAATAAAAATTAAAGATTTGGTCAAAATATATATTCCTAAATTAAGCTTGAATGTTTTGTTGATAACTGAATATGTAATGTAAAAATACATATTCATATCCAACTTATACATGCAAAGAAATTTTGGGTAAATTCAGATTCATAATAGACCGTTTGTTCATATCTATTTGTATGTGTAGCACTTCTAAATTCAGTAGGGTCTAATAGGTTATTTCTTATAAATTTAGTGAAAATAACAACAGTAAAAATAATTAAATCTCAAATATTATTATTATATTTATATATATATAAAAAAATTTAAATTATTAATTGCATTTGACAATTAATTATGAATCATCAATATGGGTACGTGTTTCTACAAACATAAATAATATATTTAAATTAATTAACGTGTCTTCAATAATAGTACTATTTTTCTTAGAGAATTTATAATTATTACCTGTCCTTGGGAGCCTTCGTGTAAATCTCATTTCCTCCAATGCTACTATCTTTAGGATCCATTCTTAAATAATGATCAAATGTTATTTTAAAATCATAAATCTATTATTAACGCATAATAATATAACAAACTAAAATAAATATTCTAAACTATCCAATCCTACCCAAATCATATTTTATACCTATGCTTTGATAAAATTTATATATTAGATTATGCAGAACCTATATCATATGCTCTGGTAAAATTATTTCTTTAAAGTCTACAGAACCTATAACCTATTGCTCTGATACCAAATGTAACACCCCGACCCCGAGGGGCCTGGGATATTAACTTTTTACTTCTGATTTACAGCGGAAGCAAAATAAACTCAATTTTTATTAAACCAGAGCGCTAATTATTCATGTTACAATCACTTATTTCAAAAGAAGAAAATTACACAAACGTAAATATCTGAAATCATACTAATGTTTCTAATTAATCTTTATTTTTCTAATCCCCACCCGCATGCTTGCTAAGCCTGATTTCCGACATGTCCTTCAGAGTTATCTGAAATAAAATATGATTGGGGTGAGACGACGCTCAGTAAGTAAATAAGATTATTATTAGTGTGTGGCCAAAATGAGCTTTTAAAGAATTTCGTAAAACAATATTTAATACTATAACTTCAAAACTGCTTTTAGAATAAACATAAATTTAAAAATTCCTGCATAAAACTTTTTCATCAATTTTAACAGTAAATTTTTATAATCATATACTATAACTGTTAAATTAAACTTTTAACTTTAAAACTGTAAAAATATTTAATGATAAACATACATATACTTTTCCTTGTACGTTTTCCTTAGATCGTCATTTAAGCACCAAAATGATCCTTTTCACGTAAACTTACACTTTTCCTTCAAATCATCAGTAACTTTGTACACGTAATTAAATATGTATAAACATATATTGTAAAAACCACCCTTAGGCCTGTTTGCCGTAAGTCATGTTTACCCCCATGACTGGGTTGTGCGGTCCGAAGACTGGACTTAGCTGGCTGGCCGACCAAACTAAATCAACGTACGTAAACTTTAAGTGAGATTTCCTTATTAAGTCCTGGACTTAAACCAGATGTGCACTCAGGAGAAATCCACTAACATAAATAACCACTCTGTAAACAGTGTGGGTGCACTCTGATCCGTATAAACTTTAAGCTGCGGTACCGAGCATCTGTAACTTTGAACTTCCGTTGCCATAAGGGGTTTTAAAATCATCTTATTATAATTTATGCAAATTTAAAAATAATATCGTGAAAATCTCATCTTTACTCATATTTTCTTAAAAATGCAACATATAAATAAACTCATGCCACACAATTTTTGTGTTAAAAATATATATAATTTTATTTTTGAATAGAAAGAAATGCTGAAAATTTACCCGAGGGGATTGGAACATTTCTTAACCCAAAAATAGATGCAAGTATATTAAAGATAGAACTGGTATAATTAAATATGCGTAAAATAAATTCATGGAAATTTTGTGGAACTAAGTAACATAATTAAAATTTACGTACAAAATAAAATCGGGTATGAATTTAAAATAAAAAGGAACTAACATAATCAAAATTTACTTACCTTCTTCTTTTACCGTGTGCTACGAACACAATAACTATCTTTAAGATATGAGATCGGAAAGAGTGGGTGAGTGAGAACTTACTCAAAATTCTCACTCCACCACAAATTCTTTCACTCACTAATCCTTCTCTTCCTTAGAAAATTGTTGTGAAAAATGAAGGTTGAGAGCTCCTTATTTATAGGAAAATTTTGGGGAAGAAATAGAATTTATAAAAGTGTGGGGAGATGGGTGAAATTATAATTTTTTTAAAATTAAAGAATGGGCAAGGGATGGGCAAGGTATGGGTTAAGTATGGGATAGGGATGGAGGCCATGTGGGAGTGCTTGCCACCATTCCCATTAAATAAATTTTTAATTAACTACTTACCTAATTAATTAATCAATTAGTTAATTAATTATTTTATTATTTTATTATTTTTCTTAATCATTATTGTCATTATTATTATCATTGTTATTACTTATAAACTATTTTAAGTATTTATTTATTTTATTATTTATTTTTGAACAAGAATTAAATTTAAATTTTGAAAACTCATGTGGGCCCCACATGGTCTTGTGGGCCCCACACAACTTCGAGACCCGAATGAATCCTACGTAACTCGAATAACTCTTATACGATTTTATGCATCCTACATAACTTTGAGACTCGTGTAAACCTCCATACGGCTTCGGGACTCATGTGGGCCCCACACAGTCTTGTGGGCCCCGCATAGGATACCTATATTATTATTATTTTATCATATATTTCTTCAAATTATATCAGTTAAAACATTATTTTATGTACTTATTTACGTATATAAACAGTGTCTTGTGGCTCCGGGACTCATGTGGACCCCACATAGTCTTGTGGGCCCCCACATATGATACCTATATTATTATCATCTTATTATGTATTTCTACAAATTATGTCTGTCAAAACACTATTTTATGTATATATACTTATTTACGTGTACAAACAGTGTCTATCCTGTTTATCCTATGAAATTCCATTTTGACCAGGCCGACCTCCAGGGAGCGACTGAGCCGCAATGGTCTCTGAGCACTCGCTAAGACAAGGTCTTTCTTAGGCATCAAACATGGAATCAAGGATCCTACAGAAAAACACTTCCGTATTGATATTAACTTAATGACTATTTTTATTATTTTATTATTATTATACTTTAATCATATATATATATATATATATATATATATATATATTTTTGGGTCATCACAGTCCACATGTTACCATGTTGGCGAACGAAAGGTGGTCATCATGTTGGCGAAGAACGTAGAAATTTGGAGGTCATTCACAATAGTCACCATGTCGGAGAAGAACGTAAACATATGGAGGTCATCCACACGTCAGAACATCTGCAAAAGGAAGGGGTAACGCATGACGATCCCCATCATCTCTCCTGAGCCTAAAAGAATTCTTCTCCGAAGAATTAAAGACAAAGTGCTGGGAGTAACATTCCGGGTTGAGACGAATTAAATCTTCCTTGAAAATCCAGTTGCGCTCTGAAATTGGCTTATCTCTCCACTTGACCCAGAATTTCTGATAGGATGTAGCTCGTATGATCATGGTTTTGTCATACAAGATTTCCTTAATGTCATCACGGTTCTTGGATATTGGTGGTGATGGTGGTAAAGGCAATTTCTATGGTTCAGGTGCATGATGAATAGAGAACGAAGTGGGATTACCTACAGGGTTATAAATAGAAGGCTCTACAAAAGTAGATGCTGCAAGAAATGGGGTTAAGTTCTCAACATTAAACACATTACAAATGTCAGGTTCAATGGGAATATCAATCATATAAACATTATAACTTATTTCCTTTAATATCTTGAAAGGACCCATTTTCTTAGCATATAACTTTCTTACCTTTCCTACCGGAATCCGTTTGGGATGAATACATATCATGACCATGTCACCCTCTAAAAATTCTTATTGTATTGACTTGAAAAATAATGGTATTTAAATATTAAGAGAGAGGAAAATGGAAAATTTAAAAGAGGGCAGCAGGCCACGTTCGTCGATGATGTTGTATATAGGGCTCATCGACGAGGGTGCGTCTCGTCGATGAGAAAATACCGAGAGGCCATTTTGTACAACTTTGAATTTCGCCGACGAAGGGGAGCACTCGTCAACGAAGTTCCTTCTTGACCTCGTCGACGAAGGCTAGTGTATAAATGGGTAAAAACCTCATTTTTGGCCGAATTCTTGCGCAAACACTCCTCTCTCCCTCTCTTCTATGTCCCTCCTACCTTATCTCTACAATCTCGGGTCAGATTTAACCCGGTTCGATGATCTGAAGCCACCACGACGCTTCTGGAGAAGTGCTTTACTATCTGCCGGAGCGGATCGTTGGTGGGTTTGAGTTGAAGTTCATCCTTGGTTTAAGGTAAGACATTTTATTCAGAATTTGGGTTTTCCATAGTTATAGGAAATGTTATACACGGAAAAATACTGAAGTTTAGTTTTGGGAGTTGTTATTTTCAGGGTGTTGAATGGGGAACCCTACAGGTGTAGGACGAGCGTATTTAGGAGGTTTTTTTTCAGTATCAAGTAAGGGAATAAACTAAAGCAGCTATTTTTCGTGCAAATTATCATTATTTATCAGAAAATTATTTTTTAGGAAAACATGTATTATATTTGTATATTATTGAGAAAATGCATGTTTGGGAAAATACTGTTATTATACAGGAAATACGATTTTAGAATGAAATGTATGATTTTATTCAGCATTGTGTGACATGAATGTTCTTTTGCATGATAAATATTATGTTATGGTAATTTTATGAATAAAGTATGGTTTTTCAGAAGTTATGAAATATTGCAGTACATTATAGTTTCAAAATACATGATAAGTGGATTATTTATTCAAAATGATATGTAAGGAATGTTTGGCGCAAGGCCGTGATTGATAGCCGGCTCGAGGCCGTGTATATGTATGATTTTGGCGCGAGGCCACAGATATGAAAGTAAACGGCGTAAGGCCGTATGTATTTATGTTATTACAGAAAATGCTATCAATCTATTTACGTTAAACTATATATTATCATTTATTATGTATTATCAGAACCCGAATGATAGTTCAGTTCAGTTACAGGAGCACAGTACCGTAACTATACAAATCAGATTACTATGTTCGAATTTGTGCTAACCGCCCCACAAGGGGATGAGAGATGGATAGTCGATGTGACTTTTAGTGTAGAGTTATAAACGTCCACCTGGCAGTCCGAACCAGGATGTGGTGAGCCCATCATACTTACAGACATTTTTGACTTGGCAGTGGTCGACCAGCCATTGTCGGGTCCCGCCTTCGGGCTGCACAACTCGTCATGGTGGGGTAATACATGACATCAACTAACTATACATGCTGGGTGGATTTTCAGTATTATCAGTTATATCAAACATTTTATGAACTGTATGATTTATTAGAAAATACGAAAGTATATGATTATTTAGTATGATATGATGAATCTTTTCAGGTATATGAAATGTACTGTATATGTATAATTGTATTAAATATTCATATTGCACGACAGTTTTTAGTTTATTTTCCTTTATTGAGAAGTGTCTCACCCCCCAACATTAAATAATTTTTCAGGAAATCCAGAAAGACCGGTGGATCGAAGTCGCCGTTGAGTTAAGTCTGTGTTATCCCTTTAGGAGGGTAAGTGTTGAATTAGGATCAACGGTTTTTGATGTAGGATCCTAGGAAATAATTTTTGGTATTTTGGATATTTTGGAGATTTTATATAATTACAGAACGTGATGGTTTATAGTTAACTCTGGTATTATTTATGTTATGGTTTGAGAATGTGATTTTATATTTATTGTTACTTAGGTTTTCCGCTGTGAATGTCAGATGTTCCCAATTACCCATGGGTTCAGGTGGACTGTATTATTATTTATGCTTAATTATATGTTAAGATAAGCAGGTCGTTACACTTGTAACCTGCAATGAATATCAACAATAGATTTAAAATGTTCATTGTTTGGATTGATCGTCATTCTAATTTTAGAGTGTAGCTCATGTATGTGTTTTGCAAAGGCATCGTTCGACTCACTTACTCTAGACTTAAGTGGTAGTGGAATAAGATCTATAGGCTTCCTATTGACTACTTCAACTTGCAAATTGTTTTTCAGGTGATAAGCACTAGAACATTTAAGTTTGGTGCCTAACATGGTCCTCTAGGCTTTCAAGAAGTAACTTATGTGCTTCATATCTCTATCAGAAACAATGATTTTGGGAAACCTATTTTTGATGTCAATTTTGTTGGTTACCCTACAATTGATGCATGTGCTCAAAGTTTTAGCTTTCTTGGGATTAGGGACAGTACGACAAGTAAGTGGAACTAAATTCTTATGAACAAAGTCAAGTTCCTTCAATTCTTTCACTGGTATATTCAACTCCTCATTTTCTATCGAGTTAACACTATGTGGTGATATACGAGGCAAAGGTGAATAAGGAACAAGGTCTATGACATACGGAATCTTTGTCACGGGAGGTAGCTCACTAGGTGGCTCAGGAATGGCATCATCAAACTCAAAAGGTAGGGAGGATACTTCTAAGGGTGTTTCTTTCTCAGGAAGGGGTATTTCAGTCTCCTTACGAACATCCATCGACACTACCTTAGTATCTTGACACAACTTTTTTACTTATGGTGTTCAAAGACTCACCACAAGTTTCTTCCTTCTCCTTCTTATCTTTCTCACCATCTTCCCTTTCAAGCGCCAAGTTCACAGGTACTTGTCCTTTGTCCATAGATTGTTGGACCGGAGAATTGCTTTCTCGGGAGGTGACTAGACCTGATTGCGCTGGTCGAGACTTTTCATAACTCTGAATCTTGTGAGAGTATGATTCATTGGAAGAGGTATCAAATCGTTTTCCCATGGACCTTTTAGTCATTTGCTCAAATTCATAAGTCAAACGATAGGCCTCGTCAAGGGATTCAATGTGATATGGGAACCATTTTCTCCTCAATTCAGGCTTTAATCCTAGGCAAAATTTGGAGGTCTGTTGACTATCAGTCTCATAGACACCACATCTTACAACCAACTTATCGAATTGATTCATATATTCTGGAACAGTCATGCTACCTTAACGCAAGTTGTAAAGCTGATCTATAAGGTGCTCTCTCTATCTAAGGGGTGCATACTTCTCCCTTAATCTATTATTCATTAGATCCCAATGCTCAATGGGTCGATGATCTAACCTCACTTCCTGCCTCTCGACATTTATCCAATGGAGCTTGGCTTGCCCCGTTAATTGCATTTTTGCAAACATAACCCGATGAGGGTCAGTCATCTTACACCGATCAAAATAAGCATCCATCCCAGTCAACCAATCTTGGAAGACTTTAGGATCCTTTTGTCCATCATAGGTAGGGGCTTCTAACCTTATTACATCCTTCTATAGATCACGATGGTCCCTGTGGTAAGGTCTCCTAACATGAAGGTCGTCAACGTCATAGTCCTCATCATCCCAATGTTAGGCATAGGTCTCATGACATGGGGATCTCCTAGCAAAGTCATCTTGACGATTCAATCGCCATTGTGGAAGGAGAGTAGGTCCCCCTCAGGAGGCATAGGTGGTCTTCTTTCATCACTAATCCTACGACCTCAGTAAGGATTCTTGAATTGAGTAGACATCCTAGGGGTTGGATAAGGATTCAGACACACTAGGGAAAACAAAATCCTGCGGCTAAGGAAATGGGACTTTGAGGGTTCAGTCTATTCTAACCTAGGCTCTAACCTAGACTCTAATACCAAGGTGGTACAAGACGAGATGAAACACCCTAGTTGTTAATGATCAGATGATGTAGGACGGGGTAGGGTGACCTAATCCTACTTATTGACAGGTTCTTCGACGATTTCAAACAGAATGTTTTTCAGGAGAAGACCGTCGACAGTTTGGTGACTGTTGAAGGGCATATAGAAACCGTCTATGATTTGGTGGAAAACTAAGCAATTTTCTTTATACTAACCACATACATAAAAAAAAAATTAATAACTCTATATTTAAGAGATATTTTAAATTTAGATTTGTAAAAATTTAAATAAAATATAATATAAAATTATATTAAATTTTATCTAAACTCTAAATCTCTAAATTCAAATTTAAAATTTGAAATTTATACTCACAAATGTGGTGTGATTATTTTATCAAATCGATGAGTACAAATGTAAGAATATTTATTTTTACAGTCTCATCATTTTACCAAAACAATTTATTTGCGTGTGCGCATTGAAAAATTTTGGGTGAAATTGGGTGCAACGACTGTAGATCTTTAACAAGATCGAGCATGTCCATCATCATGTGAGTTTTTTCTATTAAATGATAAATAAATAAATAAATAGCATACGGTACATGCCATGTGAGCTGAAACAGTGAAATTTTTTAAAATAGCAGTGTCATGGTCTGTAGTTCAATAGACATATATGTTGTTCTTGGGATCGACCTGCAGAATGAAATTTGCCTGACAATTAACCTTTATTTAATTTATTACCCAACTTTTACACCACCACCCTGAAAAACTCTACCTTGGATTAATAGAACTTTATTTACCCAACCTTGCCCTGAAGATTTACACTCTACCTTGGGATCGACAAAGTAAGCCCGCACTCTCACGAGTAATATTGTCGACAATGGCTTGTAAAGAATAGGGGGTTTAGAATTACTTGACTTGGAGATATAGAACGAGTAATGCCATGCATGTTAAGGCATGCAGTTGTGAAAAGCTAGCAAACTAAATTGCCAACAAAAGCTAGGCCAGCCACCTTCATGCGGCAGCTGCTCCCCAATTGTGTCACTGTCGGCAGAGATAACGGAGATCCATCCATGGCTGTACCTCCTGTACGTGGAAAGGAGAGACAGACTCTTTACAATGAACATGGGAATATCCCAATCCCACCCCCACCCCATGCATGGCTACCCATTCATTTTTTCGGTCGACGGATCGAGCTTTTATTAATGTATTAATTAATTAAGAGATCGTCTCGCTTCTGGGAAAATAAAACAAGAAGTAGGAAATCGAAACAAAAAAATTTAATTATTCCTGGGGCGCGCATATTATGATTCTGGGAGTTGGCCTTGCAGAGTAAATTAATAGTTAAGAAAAGCAGAGCATGTGATCGTGTTGCCATTCACAGCAGCGCTGTTAACATGCAGGATGCACATTAAGGCTGCGAGCGCATTAAAATAATTTAACAGCGAGCTATGGAAATGGCATGATCGATCGAGGACACATCTCTGACTGCTGCATGAGAGGCATGGAAGAGCGGCATCAGGCATGTGACCCCCTGCCTAACTCAAACTAATTAATTAGCTCCTGTCCGCAGTTGATTTTTTTTAAAAGGAATTAATTTGGTCGTGATGCTTCCAACGTTCAATTGCTTTCTTTCTTTCTATATTTTTTCTTTGTATTATACTTTTATATAATTATTTAATTTTTTACACTTCTATGTTTAATTAAATTATTTTTCTGTTTATTCTCTATCCCACTAACAATTGTTGTAATTTGTCGGGCAAGATATAGTCAAATAATAATAAATATTTTAATTGAATTTCGATATGTATACACACCAAAAAGGGTTGTGGTCATATATTAGTTTAGAACAAATTGTCATATGTTGTAATATGTGACTCATATCGAGTGGAACGCATGTATAAACAAAGTAGGGTGAAGCCGGAAGTGGAGTGGAACGGAATGATAGCATCGACCTTTGGGTTAGAAATTTATTGTTTTATTGGTTGGAACGATTAATAGGTCGGGGTGCCCCCACGGTACGATATAAAGGGTATTTGAAGAATTTTTCTAATACCTTTGTATGACTAGGGTTTGTATAAATACTTATGAAGTAGTCTACTTTTGCATAGTGAAATTCAGTTGCCACTCGCTTCTGTGGATGTAGGTATATTGCCGAACCACATTAAATTTGTGTATTTTTGTTGCTCTCTCTCTTTATTTTTTTGTGCTATTCATCATAATTGCCACACGTTTCACAACATCATCATAATATAAGAATGTTATAGCTCTCAGGAAAGTGTGTTGTTGTAATGTAAATGATAATATAATAGTTTTTATACATAACACGAAATTCACAAGAATGACTACTCCCAAATTTTATAATACAATGTCTATTCTTATTATATTCCATATTAGATGGAATAATATAAAACTTTAAGATACATAATTATACGCAAGTATTAATCTTATGTTATTTAATGCCAAAACTTTTAAAATTTAAAAAATATTAAAATAATGAAAACTTTTCGTCTTAGACATCCTGGAGATGTAATGATGCAAAGAATTATTGAGAATTCACATGGTCATTCACTAAAGAACGAGAAAATTCATTTATCAAATGATTTCATGTGTACTGCTTATTCTCAAGGAAAATTAATTGTCAAACCATTTGTTTCAAAATTAAGTCTTGAAACACCCAGTTTCATACAGAGAATTCATGGTGATATATGTGAACCAATACATCCACCATCTGGACCATTTAGATATTTTATGGTCTTAATTGATACATCTACTAGGGGTTCATATGTTTTTCTACTTTCTACTCGTAATATTGCATTTGCTAGACTTTTTTTTTTCAAATAATTAGATTACGAACTCATTTTCCCGATTATCCAATTAAATCAATTCGTTTCAACAATGCTGGTGTATTTACATCCCAAAATTTTGATAACTATTGCATGTCACTTGGAATAGATGTTGAACATCTCGTTGCTTATACCCATACGCAAAATGGTTTATCTAAATCTTTTATTAAGAGACTTCAACTCATTGCTAGTACCTATGATTAGGAGAACTAAATTGTCTTTATCTGTTTGGGGACATACTATTCTTCATGTTGCATATTTAGTTTGTATAAGACCAACTGCTTACAATTATCTTTTACCCATGCAATTAGTTTTTGGGCAACAACATGATATTTCTTGTATAGGAACTTTTGGTTGTGTTATATATGTTCCTATTGCCCCTCCTCAAAGAACTAAAATGGGTCCTCAAAGTAAGTTTGGTATCTATGTTGGTTTTGATTCCCTTCTATTATTAGATATCATGAACCTTTAACAGGTGATTTATTTAAAACACGATTTCAAGATTGTCATTTTGATGAAACATTATTCCTTACATTAGGGGGAGCTAAATCAATGCCTGAAACACAGCATGAAATCACATGGAATGCCATGAGTTTATCTTATTTAGATTCTCACACAAATCAAATTGAACTTGAAGTTCAGAAGATTATCCATTTGCAAGGGATTGAAAATCAATTACTAGATTCTTTTGCAGATACCAAGGTCATACTAAAATCTTATATACCTGCTACAAATATTCCAGTACGTATTGATGTCCTTGAAGGACAACAACCAGCTAATGAACCTAAACCACAAGTTAAGCGTGGAAGGCCTGTTAGTGCAAAAGATAAAACTCCCAGAAGGAGAATATTGAAATCTATAAACACTCTAGAAGAGGCTACAGAGGTGGATAATCCATTCAACATTTTACAAACCCATTTCTTCTGAAAATGAAATCCCTATTATAAAATCTCCTAAAGAGGAACCTCCTGAAGCGAAAACTCCTGAAGAGACATCCCTTGAAAAGGGACAGGTACTTGGGAATAATAATGAGATCTCAATTTATTACACAGGAGAAATGTGGGATAGAAATAAAGTTGTTGTCAACAACATATTTGAGAGAAGTTTTTGGATCTGTAGTCCAGATACCAAAAGATGTCCAACCCATTGGATACAAATGGGTATTTGTGCGCAAGTGATATGAAAATAATGAAATTACTCAGTATAAAGAAAGGCTTGTGGCACAAGGTTTCTCGCAGAAATCCGGAATTGATTATGAGAAGACATATTCTCCCATAACGGATAGAATCACATTCCGATTCTTAATTGGGCTACCAGTTGCTGAATGACCAAGCATGCTTCTTAAGGACGTAGTAACAATATACCTATATGGATCGTTGGATAATGAAATTTATATGAAAATCCCTGAAGGATTTAAATTGCCTAAAGAAAAACCCAGAAATTTATATTTAATTAAACTCCAACGTTCTTTATATGGATTAAAGTAATTTATACGCATGTGGTACAATCGATTAAGTGAGTACCTTATGAAAGAATGTTTCATAAATGATCCAATTTGTCCATGCATTTTTATTAAAAGATTAGAATCCAGATTTGCTATAATTGCTATTTATGTTGATGATTTAAATTTAGTTAGGACTCTTGAAGAACTCACTAAAGCTACTAATTATTTAATGGCGGAATTTGAAATGAAAGATTTAGGAAAGACAAAATATTGTCTTGGCATACAGATTGAACATGTAAATGGCAGAATTTTTTTTCATCAATTTAAATATACCGAGAAGGTATTAAGGCAATTCTATAAGGACAAAATTCATCTTTTGGGATCTCCAATGATGGTGTGATCACTTGATGTTAAGAAGGATCCATTTCAACCTCATGATGAGGGGGAGGAATTACTTGATCCTCATATTTAAGTGCTATCTACTCTTTAATGTTTCTGGCCAATTATACAAGACCTGACATTACATTTTCTGTAAATTTACTAGTAAGATACAACTTTGCTCCTACTCGACGGCACTAGAATGCAATTAAGCACATTCTAAGCTATTTGAGAGGTACATCTGATTTGAGTCTATTCTACTCATTTGATTCCAAATCTTAATTAGTAGGATATACATATGCTGGATATCTATCTGATCCTCAAAATGCTAAATCTCAAATTGGACATGTATTTCTTTACTTAAAAACTGTTATATCTTGGAAATTAGTAAAGCACACGATTACAACAACATCCTCCAATCATTCTAAAATACTAGCTATCCATGAAACTAGTAGAAAATGCGTGTAGTTGAGATCAATGATTTCTCATATCCAAGTAAATTGTGGTCTTTAACAGTTTTATATGAAGACAATCCTGCATGTATAGTTCAACTAAGAGGAGGATATATAAAGGGTGACAGAACAAAGCATACCTCTCCAAAATTCTTTTATACACATGAACTCCAAAAGAATGGTTATATAAATGTTCAGCAGATCCAATCAAGTAATAATCTAGCAGATTTGTTCACCAAAGTTTTGCCTACTGCAATATTCAAGAAATTGGTTCATCTTATTGGAAAGAGACACCTTAAAGATCTTAGTAGAAGTAGTTAATATATGGGTGACATCCAAGGGAGAGTTATGAAAAATAGGTTATGCGAAAAGTGGATGTCACTCGATCTTCCACCACTTTGGTTTCCATCCCAATAAATGTAATGTTATCCATATTACCCTATAAAAGAGCACCCTACTCCTTACATTTGTAACATATATCATTGCATGCTTGAATACTCACTTGCATGTTTGAAGTAAGTAAGGTATATATAAAGAAAAGGAGAGATAAAGAGAAGATAGGGATATCTTGTACAAGGCCGGTTCCATATCATATTGTAATTCCTCCCGTGATAGTGAAGTTTTGATCCCATCCGCTCGTGGAGTAGGCATAGCCGAACCACGTAAATTTCTGTCTCGTCTTTATTTATTTATTTTTCTGCATCTTTTATAACTTAAAGGATTATGTGTGATTTTTTTAATAATCATTTTTAATTATTATGTATCATTCTTTCAATCAGTAGTTATATGTTTTTTTAGAATATATATTATGACCCAAAAAATACAGAATAATTGAATTAATAAAAAGTCCTCCCATTTTTAATTTTACTATTTTTAGGGAATAATAAAGAGTTAAGAAGATCATAGGAAGATATAAGAATTTTTTTTTTTAAATAAAAATAATTTATTAAATTATTTATATATCCATCGTTTGTGGATATTATAATTATGAAATAACTTATTAATTGAGGTATTTTTGAAAAGATGATTGAAGAAAACAATGTCTAAATTTTCTTTAATTATAGTGTGTACACACACACACACACACACACACAAAATTTACGTAGGTACGCAAGTATGTAGTCCAACCGGGTTGGCTCAAGTGGTAATGACGACTTGTGACTATGGTGACCCCAAGGTCATGGGTTTAATTCCTCCTTGAGAGTTTACTTTAGTGAATTACCAGGGGTGCGCCAATGGGTGGGCGACTTTCATCCTCCCAAGGTTTGGTGCCACACCATAGTGTCTAAAGTGGCGCGATGGTGGCCGGAGTCCCTAGGTTATCAAATATATATATACTATTACTCTGATACCCATAATACTATTCACTATAATATCTCAAATCCAGAGTGACTGAGGATACCTGTTCACAAAATATACCACCTAAGTAGTGGAAAACATAGAAATACATTATCCTTATTTACAATACCAGAGTTTCAGTATTTCTCAAAATATACATAAACATCTCCCAAAAAGAAACACAATGTCCTAGGGGCATACCCAAAAATACAACTCCTAACTTAAAACTTACCTTGTAGTTAGGGCAATACAAAAGTCTCCTCTATCTAGAAGCACGCTCCACACCCCTATCTGGATCACCTAAAATGTTTGGAATTCTGGGGTGAGGTACATCTCAGTAAGATGGAATAAATTACATCCAGTGTGTGGCAAATGAGTTTTACATGAATAACATAATTATTAATTCAACTGTGTCGGGTAAAATTTCAATATACAATATATCATAACTCATACCTATGCATCTTAAAATAAACTTTCTATTCGAACATACTTATAACTATAATAGGTAGTTCCTGTTCTCTGTAAATCTATATACATATATTTATATAACTGTGAAAGCTTCCCTAGATGGATAATTGTATGCATGAATTAACCTCGCATGGTCAGGTTGTGCGGCCCGTGTGCGGGACTTAACTCTGGTTAGCCTACCAGGCTAAGTCAAACATAAACCTTTGTAGTACGATTGACCTCCTCAACTTGGACCTGCCAAGGAGCCTGCATCTCTCCTCTAGGAACAATTGATTGTTCCATTTCACACTCTATCGGAGATGTGTGGTTGCACTCTATACTGTGTTAGCAACGGTACTGTGCTTTGTAATCTATATGGGTCCATAAGGGATCTGATACTATATAATACTATTTCTATATATTATTGTTTTACCATGATTCTGTAATAAACTGTAATACCATGATTTTGTAATAACTGCAAATCATTGATTTGTAATAACTGTATATCATGGTTTTCTAAAAGTTATGTATAATCATGGTTCTGTAAAAGTTGTATATAATCGTGGTACTATAAAGGCTATATAAAATTATATATTAAATCTCTGCACCATATATGATATTTCTTATGCCACACAATTTTAATAAAACTGTTATACTATAATTTGTACGGGTAAAACTATATTTTCCTACTATATGAACATAGTACATATCATTTGTAAAACTTTCTTGTAACCCAAATTTCTGAATTTTCACAAATATACCAATAATTTAAAATTCAAACCCATAAACACATGTTATATTTTAATTAATAAAATTCTTGAAAATTAACTAACATAACTTATTCCCCTTACCTGATTATCAAAAAGCCTGCTAAAAATACTATATTCACTCCCGCAACGTCCAAAACTCAAAAACCCTGAAATCATGTAATCCCAGAATAATATCACATTCACATTTTCCTCGGACCCACATACTCCATTCAACCAAGGAAACATCAAATATTTAACTATTTTTCACCCTTACCTCATCTCCTAAGAAAACACCTGTAGGAACCCTAAACCCGCGCCTATGACGTTTACACCCAAACCTTGAATTTCACAAATCCCAATTTATCAATTCGCTCTAGAATTATGCTCATATTCACATTCCTAGACCTATACACCCATTAAAATAATTAAAATACCATTCCACATCATAAATAACTTCCTCACCTTAGTTTGGGATGGCGCCTGAAATCCTCAGAACACAATTTTGCTCCCGTCAAACTGAAGAGAATTGCCGCTAGGCATTAGATATGGAGTTTGGTCGTCGATTGGGTGAATCTAGAGTGAGAAAATGAAAAGAGAGAGAGAGAGAGAGAGAGAGAGAGAGAGAGAGAGAGAGAGAGAGAGAGAGAGAGAGGAGAGTTTTGAAATTTGTAACCTATATATACTATTCTGTCTCTAGCAAAAACCGTTGATGGTTTTCTTAGACTCCCAAAAAATTGTCACCGGTTTTCTCTTTAACCGGCCCATTTTTCACCATTTACCCTTTAACCTTGCCACAGTAAAACCATATAACCGTCGCTGGTTTCTTAGCTCTTAAGAAAACCGTCACCGGTTTTCTCCTCATAAACCCATTTTCCTATTTTTCTTATTTATTTTTAATATTATATTTTTCAAGTCTCTACAAAACACTCTTTGAATTTCAATGATAATATAAAATTACAAAGCACTCTCAAAAGGCAATTTCTTCTCACTAATTATGTTGGAATTGGTGTATTCCCAAGAGAGGGGGGTGAATTGGAATTTTAAAACTTTCCTAAGTTTAATTTGAGTTCATAAGCAGTGTATTGCAACCTAAGATATTTCTAAACAGATTCCAATACCCACAATATTCAAAGCATGTATGAGGAACAATCAAAGCAATAAATAATTAAACATACATGTGGCAATAAATAATTAAACATACATGTGCATATATCAAGGTGTGGAAATATAAAGAGTATAAGGACAAGAGAGAATGACGCACAATATGATATTAGGGTTTGGCCAACATTGTCTACGTCCCCGCCTCAAACTCATAAGAAAGAGAATTCACTACCTTTGCTCACTTACAGGTGGAGCAACACCGTTTACAACACCCTCTCCTTACTGGGCGAGGGAAACCCTAGGTCAGATTAACAGGGTTGAGCCCAACCTTTACAACCAATCCTTACGGGCTAGATCAACACCTCCTCAGGCCATGCCTGGAATACAACTAATAATGAAATATAAATTTTCGTGTACAATTGAGTTGCTTCTTACACTAACCAAATATGTACCACAATAAGCACAATACAACCAATGCACTCGAATATGATAAGAGTTAATGCTCAAGTGAGTATATCAAATATATCTCTCAGTCAAATAAATAAATTATATGATAATGTGAGAGATGCTAATGTGAAGTTATATGTCAACTCTCAAGAATGTGTGTGAGTGTATATATATGAGAGTGAGACCTTTGATTCAGTATAGTATATTCATTAAATGAATAATCAAAGGTGCTTAAAAAACCCTAAGCAAATATCTTAAAATATTTTATCAAATATCAAGCACAATAGATATTAGGGTTTAAGCTTGTAAAAGATATTTTTATCAAGAACACAAAGCAAACTTTTGAACCTTACAATGAGGATGCCAAGATTCACAAGCAAGGAGGAGTTCTTCTCGAATAATATTTATCCATGAAATATAAAGGGAAAAACTTTAGCTTACTCTCAAAAATCAAGATCAAACAATACAAGTGTGTGAGAGTTTAAGCTTCAAAGAAATGTATACATGCCAACAAGATATGAGTGTTCACTCAATCCTCAAGTTGCAATAACTTTGCAAATGAAGATGAAGAACACAATGCTCTCTTTCCAAAATATGTAATCAATAGAGTATGAGAAAGAGTTTTAACAATGAGCTTATGAAAATGTGGGAGTATGCGAGGTTTTAGCACAAAAAGATTTTTTAAAGAAAATTTGCTAATAAAAAATGCTAATCACTCTTAATTTGACCAAATGAAAGGGTGTTTATAGATTTCCCATAAAATATAACCGTTGGGGACTTAAATGGAATTTTAGGAAAAGTTTAACCATGTTTAATTAAAAATTAACCCATGTTTACCATGGTAAAAACTTGGTAACTCGAGAGGTTCGTTCGTCCAAGGAAAAGGTTCGGTCAACCACTTTTGTAAGTGTGGTCGATCGAGGCAAATTTGAACTACGGATTTGGTCAACCGTATCAGGACGATTTTGAATCCTTCATGGGTTCGGTCGACTAAGGCAAAGTTCGGTTGACCATTCATATAGCTTCAATTGACCATCTTAAGTATGAACTACATGGTTTGTTCGACCAAGTAGTTGGGGTGTTAGTGGTTTGTGATTTGGTCGACCGAGGACGGAACATTCAAAACAAAACGGTCGACCGAGGGAAGTCAATATGTTGACTTTAGACCTGTTCGGTCGACTGAGCCAATTTGTGCATGTTGGATTCGGTCGATTGAGGCTTGGTCACAAGTTGATTCCATGGCACAATGGTTTGATCGACCATGGTAATATAACACAAGGTGGTCGGTCGACCGAGGGCATTTTAAATTTACTATTTTGCCTTAAATTTGAAAAAAAAAAAATCCAATGTTGGTCGACCGAGGTCTGGTCAGGTTCCCTATGGTCAATCTATAGCCTTTGAACATTAAATACTTATCATGCATGCGATGCAATTATTACAACCCAAAAACTGAAATGCATTTACAAAATAAATATCTTCTTCTTCTTTTGCTCATGTGCATGGAAAACGCCAGATGATGTGAGCTTTAAGTTCCGTTTAAGCTTTCATTTCACCTATATCTTATGTCCGTGTAGTCATGTAAACTTGTTTACACACTAATTGCACACACAAGATACTTGTACTTTGTCAGTTTCAAAACAATGACCGGACTCAAAAGGTCAATAGGTTACTCTCCCACTCTACACCACATATATTATACACACACACACACACACACATTCATATATATAGCAACAGATAAATGGTAGGTGGAATTAATTCAATAGAGGTGGGTGAAGTTGTTGGAGTTGGCTGCCTACTGTAGCTCAAAATTTCAACAAAGGAAGCTAGGGTTGGTGGAGATGCTAGTGTTAAATTTTGCTGCCACCATCAAGTTTAATTTTCAACAATATGCAGGTACGTATAAAATATACGTGTGAAAATTGAACAAGTTATATAATGGTACAAATGTTAAGCTACTAAGTCAAATTTGCTTTGTAGATCAAATGGGAGTAGAAAAAGAATGGAATGAAAATTTGAACAAAAATTGTGATGAAATTAATGTTATGTTTAGTTTGTGGAATGGAATGGGGTAGAAAAAAAAAAAAGTTTGAAAAGAGCATGACAAAATTGAGTAAGAAATTTCATTTTGATTTTTCTGATTTTATTTTATTCTTATATACCAAAAATTTAGCAAGTGGTAAATTGGATTTTATTTCATTTGATTGTATTGCATTTTTACGTAGCATAGTGAGTGACAAATATTGGGGTAGTCAAAATGGGCACTAGAAAATGGGTAGAAAAAAAAAATCAGCTTATAACATTTTATGTCATACCAATATGGAGGTATGTAATAAAAGCAAATCTCGCTGAAATTTGTAGTGATCGATTTCCTAATTGCTTTTACTACCCAATCAAGGTCGCTGTATTCACATTATTCTTATTAAATTTATAAATTTTTATTTAAAAATTGAATGTTTGAACTTTAAATTTATTAAGTTATATTAAAGATATTTCAAAATAATAAATTTTATTTATGCACTGAAAAAAATAATTATAAATTTTAAATGTTATTTCTTGTTTGATCAAATTTTAAATCACAATATTAATTTTTATACTAGTTTTGGATAATATTGATAAATGATCAGCGAGTATTAATGTTATACTCACAAGTGTTTCGGTTAATTCTGTTAAAGAGAAAATTTTAATATTTTAGTCTAATACCTATTTAATGTTTTGCTTTTATAAAAGTAAGTCAGATCATCTTCATTAGTTCAAAATTGCTCATTTGCACTTTTTAAGGTCTTCAAAGTCAAAACAATCAAGTCAATTGATGTCTTGGTGTTAGTATGATTACAGGCACTTCGTAAGCTAAAACTAATGATCAAAGTCTAAAAATAGTTATTATTCAAATTTAGAATACGGAAGTAAATAAATATTCATCCAATCAAGCAAATAATTACAAATAATACTAAAATTTATAATGGTTTCGTCAAGTATCTACGTCAATTTTCTAAGTAAAAACTTAAGATTTTCAATGTCATATGGAACGATGTTACAATAATCACATATGCAAATTGTACTCGGACAAACCTTATCCAAAAATCAGTCAGTGTAACCCAAAATGGTTACAAACATAAAGCAACTTTCTAGGTATACAAACCATCAAGCTAACTAGCCACTTGTGAGTTAACCAGGCCAAACAAAAACTAGGACACACTGTCCATGAACACTAAACCTATCATGAGATATATGAAATAAGGATATTACAATAATCATGAGATATGTGAAATAAGGATATTGCAATAATCATATATATATATATATATATATATATATATATATGTTAGGCCTTTTTACTTAATAAAAAAAAAAGAGTTTACAAATAAGCTTGATTAATTTAATAAAAATATAGATACTCGGTCTATCGAGAAAAGAAAAATAATATCAAATAAAGAAGAATTTCTTCTCAATAAAATTAAGTAGGATGCACGAATTCTTCAATGAGCACAAACATGGGAACATTTGGTGTAGAACAATAAAGACTCAAATTTTCTTTCTTTCTTTCAAAGAAATTCCAACAAGCTAAGCTCTCTTTCATGTACATCCTTCTCCATAAAGAAATTCTAATATATATATATATATATATATATATATATATATATATTGGTATCAACTTAAAACTAAAAAAAAAATCCCACAACTTTCATGTTGAACACTTTTTTAAATGAGAAGTGATTGATTGAAAAAATTGCTCATCAATCAGGCGACAGAAACATGAAGGGAATTTTCTACTGCAGACATATTTCAGTATTTTGCGTATTAATTTTTCTAGAAAACTCCAAATGGGACATTCTTGGTATTAAAAAAAAGCTAATAGAAAGTCCCACAACTTTCATGTTGAATATATTTTAAGATTAGAACTAATTGATTGAGAAAATGCTCATTAGTACGACAACAAAAACATGAAAGGGATTTTGAAAAACTTGTTTTGGAGTTTTTCATTCTAAAAATGATTTTTACACTTGAAATAATTTTTTCACATTTGTAAAATGATTTTCCATGAAATATAGAGTGCCTAAGGTCAGTCTAAGGTCATATGAGAACTTCACATTCAATCAAATGATATGCATGCACAATTGAAACCTACAAACATTACAATTGAAAAATTAAAAGTCTTCAAGTTTTGCTCTTCAATATTTCATAGAATGTGCCAAAAGATGTGCTCGTTTAAGTGTTTCATGGCTTCCATTTTGCATCAGTCATCTGTGTTTTTTGAAACTTAATTTTGTTCATTCACTTAGCGCATAAATGAGATGCTGTGATTTGTCATTATCAAAATGAGATAGGACTCAAAAAGTCAAAAAGTTGGAAAGATATCGTTACTGTGATTAGTAGCTTCACAGGAAAATCAAAGCTAAAGTATGACGAGGTCATCAACATGATTTTGACGGAAAAGATCAAGATGCAGTCAGACAATGCTTTCACTTCAAGTTTAGCCTTGAACGTGCAAAGTCGAGGGAAAGATTCATAGAAAAGAAGCGGAAATGGGCGATCAAAAAGTCATGGTAAATCTAGGACTAGGTGGTCCAGATTTGGAAATCCCAAAGGTTTTCAAGGCAGAGAGAATATTGAGTGCTGGAATTGTGGGAAGATCGAACACTACAGAAATCAGTGTAAAGGTCCAAGGAAAGAATATGAGGCAAAGACAGAAGCAAATGTCGCTTCAGAAAAAGGTGATATGTTGATATGCTCTTTAGAGAGCAAGAAGGAGTCTTAGGTCTTAAACTCTGGAGCCTCATTTCATGCCACTTGCAATCGAGATTGCCTAAAGGAGTGTACACTAGGTGATTACGGTAAAGTATACCTTAGCAATGTCAATCTCACCACATAGTCGGCAAAGGAATTGTGAAGATCAAGATGAACGGGTTCGTATGGAAGCTTAACGATGTCAGATATAATCTAAACTTGAGAAAGAACTTGATCTCTATTAGACAACTAGCAGATGAGGGATACACCATAACATTCATTATCGATGAATAGAAGATATCAAAGGGTGCACTGGCGTTTGCACATGGTAAGAAAAGTGAAACACTTTATGTGACTTCCAATGTTTGTATGTCTATTTCAGTTGCTATAGGAAATGACGATAGCAACATATGACACCAACAAATCAATCACATAAGCAAGAAGAGACTCAGGGTAATGTACTCAAAGGGAAAATTGAGTGATCTACGATCAGTAGAGATTGACATGTTCAAGGATTGCATACTCAGAAAATAGAAGAGGGTCAGTTTCCAGACATACACTTGTACCCCAAAGAAGGAGTTTGAACTAGTCCACTCAGACGTATGGGGACTGAGGACTGTCTCATCCACAAGAGAACTTTGTGATATTTATTGACAATCATTCTCGGAAGGTATGTGTTTACTTTTTGAAATATAAATTAGATGTCTTTGATGCTTTTAAGATATAGAAAGCAATGGTTGAAAATGAAACTGGTTTAAAAAACAAGAAGCTAAGAACTGACAACAGTGGTGAGTATGAAGATACCAAGTTCAAGAAATTTTGCTATGAGTATGTGTTGACTCTATGAGTCCAATCTGGTTTTAATAATGACAAATCACTTGGTATTTGATCTGTGCATTGAGTTTGTGAACATGAACCATATTAAGCATGCACGGAAGGATAACGAGTCATGGAAGCCTTAAAGTAAAGCATACATCTCTTGGCAAGATCCATGGAACTCAAAGAGTACAAGAATCAAGATACACGCGGCAAAGTTCAAGAACATCTTGGGAATGGGTACTTAAAACTCATGTATTTACATTTTCGTATGATTTAATTTGAGGCTCAACATATACCATAGAATGACTTTAGGATTCATGCATTTCATGAACATCATTAAGGGACTTTCATGGACTTAGAAATATTCTTAAAACCTTGAAAAATATTTTTACAAAAGTCCCAAGAAAGAAAGCAAAGCAGAATTTTGAATTAGAAAGAAAAAATTCAAGAAATAGCCACTTCGGTAGCCTGAACTCAACCTTAGTTGCCTGAAAAATTTTTTTAGGAGCCTGAAGATTAAGTTCGGTAGCCTGAAGAATGAATGGTGAAACATAACCTGGCTGAGCCACTTCGGTAGTCTGAAGTCAACTTCAGGCGCTTGAACTAGCACTTTAGGAGCTTGAACTCAACTTTAGTAGCCTGAACTTGCGAGAAAACTTAAAAATTAGATTTTTATTAAAAGGACTCGCGAGCTATCTCTTTGATCCAACGGTTGAGATCAATTCTAAGGGTAAAACACCTATATATACATCATCTAAACCCTAGTGTGAGCTAAGACCAAAGAGAAGATCAACGTAAAAAGAAGAATACATATTATTGAAAATTTTTTGAGAAACTTGCTCTTATTACTATACGATTGCCTACACTTCAACTTCTACTCATTGAGCTTGGGCAAATCAACTTAGAATCTCGAAGGGAACTCATTTACTCATCTGGTTTTTCATTCTAGTATTGAGGTTTGAACATTCAAGTTAATATTTTCAAGAGTTTCTCATCTCATCACTTGTTATTGAATATCCTTAGAGAAATTGATCTTGAGTGTGCATATACATATAAAGATTTTTTTTTTAACAAGATCATTACTTGAGAAAAGTTTCAACTATTGGTTGAATAGTTTGATTCAAGAGTGTATATATATATATATTTTTTCATAGAGCTTATCATTGCAAAATCTACTTTGGAATATTTTTTAAGAAGTTGATCTTGAGTGTGCACATAGTTAATCATTTTTGAGAAATTTACCACTTGAAAAGAGCTCTAGTTGTTGATTAAATACTTTTGGTTCAAGTCAGTTTTCATTCAAAAACTTGATATTTTTAATATTACAAATCTACTTATTTGGATATTCTAGGTGTTCATAATGATATATTATTGAAGGATATTCTCTGAAATATATGACATTAGGGCTTTGATATTTGGTATACATATCATATATATATATATATATATATATATATATATATATTTGCATATTACAAAGATCGTGTTATGATTGAATATTTGAAAGAAAGCGTTTTGATTTTGATTAATATAATATTCAAGATAGAGTTTTTGATAAGTTTACATTAGATATATTTGTGCATCTTTACAAAGTGAACTAGAATCCCAATATACTCCAAAGCATTTCAAATATATCTTTACTTGGGAGTATTTGATAAAAAAGATTTTGTGTGTGGAAGCATATCATACATAAACGATTGTATCATTTCATGCATTATAAGTTTCAAGTTTAATCATATGTTAATGTATTAGGAATTTGAATTGTACTCATTAGCTTTTGTTAGAAGCAATTTTGAGTGTTTTATAGATTCATTGTATTCATGGTTCGGCTTGTGAACCGGGGTGTGAGGAGGAAACTGTACCTCTCGTAAGGAGCGGATTAGAAGGAAGCTGTGACTCTTGTAAGTAGCGGAGTAAGAGGGAACTGTACCTCTTGTAAGTAGCAGATTGTAAGGGAAGCTCCGTCCCAATTTAAGGAGTAGGGATTACAGTGGAAACCTTGAGTGGGTTGCTCAAGGCGAGGACGTAGGCTGGGTTGGCTGAACCTCGTAAAATCGTGGTTGCATTCTCTCTTCCCTTATCCTTTTATTTTCCACATTGTATTTCAATTTCCATCTTACTTGTGTATATTGAATAACTTTACACGCACTTAATTGGGTAAAAAGGAATTCATTGATTTAGTAATTCAAATCAGCATCAAATTCCAGCCATTAATTAGTTAAACATAGAAATAGGGATTGATTGGTAAATAAGTTTCAAAGAATTTTTAAAATACCCAATTCCCCCCCCCCTCTCGGAATTACACTTTAATCAACAATTGGTATCAGAGCGGGTGCACATAAGCGTAATTGTTAATTTGTAAAAAGATCCCGATAGATTATTGTGGTGTATCCCCATTTGGTGTGGAACAAATCCCTGCAAGACCTCCAATGTTTTATGGTGAAAATTTCACCAAATGGAAAATAAGAATGACTATTTTTATCAAATCCATGGATTGGAGAACTTGGAGAGTAATTGATCAAGCAAACTTAGTTCCTATGAAAATTATCGATAATGTTGAAATCCCTAAATTTGAATATGAGCTGAACGAGAATGACATGAAATTAATGCAAATAAATTTCGGTGTTATGAACATTCCATTGCTTGGTTTAGATACTAATGTTTTTTATGAAATCAAATCATGTCAAAGTTCTAAGGAGATATGGGAAGAACTCGATAGGGGATTTGGAGAGACCAAAGGAAAGAAGTCCTCTACTTGGGAAGATCCATACTCAAATGATAAGGTAGTAGAAAACTATGGCCTAGTTGTGTTAGTTGATGAAGAGGTTTACTCTACTCATTCTACTTTTTATTCAAATTCTCAAAATGATTCATGCAATGATTGTGATACATCTTGTGATCCTTCTGATAGTGAATATAATGATGAATATGATAATAATAACATGCCATCTTATGAGGAATTACAAAAGGGACTTGCTAAGGCTTATAAAATGTTAACAAAGATATCCAAAAAGAAAATAATGTTGAAAAGTGAAAATAAAGACTTAACAAAACAGTTAGAAGAGTTTTGAGAGTCTCATACTTCTTGGGAAAAAGAAAAGATTGAAAAGGAATTAGAAATTAAGAGATTAGAAACCAAGAATGAGGCATCACTGAAAGATTTAGAAACAAAAATTGGTGTTGAAAAAGAAATGGATTTGAAAATCTTGAAATTAGAAAACAAGAATGATATGATGGCAAAAGAGTTAAAAGAGTTAAGATCCAAGATTTCGAGTGATAATGCAAAAGATCTTAAAATTTTTGAACTTGAATGTAAAGCAAACAAAATGACCGACGAATTGGTAAAGTTATAAGATGTTTGCAAAGATTTAAAGAATTTAAAAATCCAAGACCTTGAAAGAAAGATAGAGGATCAAGCTAAGATCATTCACACATTTACTAAGGGAAAAGAAAATTTTGACAAGCTCTTAGGTTCTCAAAAGATGACCTTAGACAAAGAAGGTATAGGTTACAATGGAATTGAAAATAGGAGAAGAAAGAACCTATACATGGGGTATTTTGTTAAAGCGTCAAACTTCTATGCTAGTACCTCCTCCGGTCTGTATGCTCACTCCACCTACGTATTATGTGAAAAAAAAAAAAAGGACACATTAAATTTGACTGTCCATTTAAAAGGAAAGGTGTGAAACTCAAACAGGTTTGGTGAGTCAAAGAAAAATGAGTACCAAACAAACCCCAAAAAGTCCTTGTTAGATTTTAGGATTGAGAATTTAGTGAAGTCAGCCTCATAGACAAAAGGGGGACGTGAATACTAATAGGCTGGGGAATAGTATATGCTTAATATGTAAATCTTAGTATGTGTATCTACTACACTATTATTATACTAAGAATCCTACGAGAAAGTTAAGTCAATATGATTCTCTAAGCAAGATATCCAATCTAATTACCTAATGCTTTTATATCATAATGATTGTTTAAAATGTTGAAATATTGACTAGCATGAAAATCTCAATGTATTCAAAGTGAAGGTTGAGAGACGAATTGTTAAAATATCAGGAACCTAATATCCTTACAATGAGTAACAAAAATCATAATATTGAAGTATAAATCCACTTCCAAATGGATTAAAGCATTGCTCTTTAACAAATAACTCTTAGTGCTTAACACAAGCTTAAATAATAAAATCCTAAGTTAAGTAGATCATGTCCAGTGCATAATACTGAGCCTTAGGAATAAATCATTTATTAAACATCATCTAATCCTAAACTCATTCTTGGAGCCTCGAAGGCTTAAATCAGTCATCATTCTAGTCACAAGCACTGATAAATCCTAAACTCTATAACTTTCAAGTGCTTATTAAAGGATATCCGGTTATAATCAAATTAGTGGAATTCTCTACGGGATCCAAATGGTCTATTAAGACATTTTCCTTTTTGTGCTTAAAATGTAAAAATCCCTAATCTTGATTTGTGATTAAGCAATATCCTCCACAAGAAATCTTTACCATACCATGATCATATCCGGTAAAGATTCATCCATTATAGGGTTGTATCCTTGCTTAAAATTGAAGACATACTTATAAGGTACCGTCCAATGATTGGATAATCAGAAATACCTAAAGAGCAGTATTCAAAAATTAATATTCTCCCAAATTTCTCTTTGCCTAAGTAGTTGGATATATTCACTTCCACGAAAATATTTAGAATATTGTCCACACACAATGAATATTCTTCCAAACATAATGATAATTAAATTGTTAAGAGTATCTACAAAATCTTACCTCACAAGCTCTCAAACTTCAAGTCAAATCTATTAGAAGAGTTTGAATGTGTCAAATGGCTAAGTTATATGTTATAGGTTTCAATCTATATGATAATGCAAATGACTAGAAGACCTATGCATTGAAATCCATAAGAAAAGAGGCAATATAGGCTTATGACCATGTAGTAGAATTGTTTATGACTTGTTGGTCCTCTAAGCTAAAGTTGGTAAAGTCAAGTAAAAATCATTCAAAATCTTAGAACACTCAGCTAAACTGGTGAAGAATGATTACAAGGAAAAGACATAAGAATATGATAAGGGTATAACTAAAGGGGAGCAAATTTGCTTGAAAATACTATGGCCCTGAAACATAAGCATAATCACATTTAGTATCATATTTTGTATATACATAACATAAGCATAATCACATTTAGTATCATATTTTGTATATACATCTGGTATTAAATCATGAATGGTATGATTCTTGTGTGTATATTTGATACAACATGTTAACCAGATGAGTGTTGCTTTAAAACTATATTGAAGTAAACTTGTTGCTTGCTGGAAAATACTTAGGGGAGCTGAGCTCCATTCTTAAAGAAAAAGCGTGAAGAACTCATGTGCATCATAGTATCACTCTAGTTGGTCTAAAAGATTTCACAATGATTTCTTATATGGCTTTGAACTAGTAGTGAAATTAAACCTTGATAAGTATAAGCATTTCATTTCATCTATGAAAGTATTCAAATTCATAGGGGCAGCATATGGAAATTATTACTTATCTTATTATGCTTACCAATATGTCTTGTGCTTAGATGCACAGTGAACTTTCTGTAGCATGCACTTAATTATGATGATTATATTGAATACTCTAAATGAAAAATATAGTGCTTTATCAATTTTTTTTTTTTTTTGAGTTAACCATATGACCTTGTTTTGAAATGCATTGATATAATTAGACTTTGTATGGTTAGTCTCTCTGGTTATAATTCTTTTCGGAATGTACTTAAAGCAAATATCTATAACACAACTTGGTTTGAAGATCCAAAAGGTGAGAGATATGTAATAGAGTAAATTTTTGGATGAACACTAAAGCAGGAGATATTTTTTTAAATTGCATAAGCTACTATGTGTATGAGCTTAAATGAATAAAATAGGAGAGATACTTTTATGAGCTAAAATAAATATAGTTGCCTAGAATTATATTAGATGACAAAATTCAAGGGGAGCAGCGTTACTCAAGATGTAATCACTTGGTATCAAATCAATCAACTTTTAGTTTCGCATTAATTCACATTTGGTATCAAATCAATTAACATTTGTTCTTATTCGATATAACATTAGTCCACATTTGGTATCACATCAATCAATATTTGGTATCCTCACGTAATCGTTGAAACTTATGCATTAGCAAGGGGGATGGTTGATGTAAAAAGGGGAGAAGTAAAGGTTGTTAAAAATATAATGGTTGAACAAGATTAAAACTTTAAAATTACAAAGGGGAGAAGAACATAAGGTTATGTCTACTCATGTCTTACTATTATACACATTTTTGTTGATATCAAAAGGGGGAGAAAAATTGGGAGCAAAAATAATAACACACAAAAATTAGAAGCAAAGAAAAATCGGGAGCAAAAATTGTTAGTGAAGTTATGCAAAGGGTGAGATATAAAAAGGGGATAAACTGTTGTTGATGTCATGGTTGATTCATCATGAGCATATCATGAGCATATTCATTATGAGCATATTTCATACTTCATTTGGATTCAGGCTAAACACTTTGTGTATGGACATGAGTATATTGTCATTCATTAAATATTTGATGCATTAATTGAGGGGGAGCCTTGTTAGGCGTAACCTATTATATATACTTTTTGCTCGTGTATTTTTTATCATAAAAAAGGGGGGAGATTGTTGACTGTACGAGTTCAATCTGATTTTGATAATGACAAATCACTTGCTATTTGATCTGTGCATTGAGTTTGTGAACAAGAACCATATTAAGCATGCACGAAAGGATAACGAGTCATGGAAGTCTAAAAGTAAAGCATACATATCTTGGCAAAATCCATGGAACTCAGAGTATGAGAATCGAGATGCAAGCAGTAAAGTTCAAGAACATCTTGGGAATGGGTACTTAGAACCGTATTTATATTTTCGTATGATTTAATTTGAGACTCAACATATACCCTAGAATGACTTTAGGATTCATGCATTTCTTGAACATCATTAAGGGGCTTTCATGGACTTAGGAATATTCTTAAAACCTTGGAAAGTATTTTTATAAAAGACCCAAGAAAGAGAGCAAAGCAGAATTTTGAATTAGAAAGAAAAAATTCAAGAAATAGCCACTTCGGTAGCCTGAACTCATCCTCAGTCGCCTAAAGAATTTCTTTTGGAGCCTGAAAATTAAGTTCGGTAGCCTGAAGAATTAATGGTGAAACATAACCTGGCTAAGGCACTTCGGTAGCCTGAAGTCAACTTCAGGCACCTGAACAGGCACTTTCGGAGCCTGAACTCAACTTTAGTAGCTTGAACTTGTGAGAAAACTTAAAAATTAGATTTTTATTAAAAGGACTCGTGAGCTATCTCTTTGATCCAACGGTTGAGATCAATTCTAAGGGTAAAGCACCTATATATACATCATCTAAACCCTAGTGTGAGCTAAGACCAAAGAGAAGATCAACGGAAAAAGAAAAATACATATTATTGAAAAAATTTTGAGAAAATTGCTTTTATTGTTATACGATTGCCTACACTTCAACTTCTACTCATCGAGCTTGGGAAAATCAACTTAGAATCTCGAAGGGAACTCGTTTACTCATCTGGTTTTTCATTCTAGTACTGAGGTTTGATCATTCAAGTTAATATTTTCAAGAGTTTCTCATCTCATCACTTGTTATTGAATATCGTTAGAGAAATTGATCTTAAGTGTGCATATACATATAAAGATTTTTTTTTAACAAGATCATTACTTGAGAAAGGTTTTAACTATTGGTTGAATAGTTTGATTCAAGAGTATATATATATTTTTCATAGAGCTTATCATTGCAAAATCTACTTTGGAATATTTGTTAAGAAGTTGATCTTGAGAGTGCATATAGTTAATCATTTTTAAGAAATTTACCACTTGAAAGGAGCTCTAATTGTTGATTAAATACTTTTGGTTCAAGTGAGTTTTCATTCAAACACTTGATATTTTTAATATTACAAATCTACTTATTTGGATATTCTAGGTGTTCATAACGATATATTATTGAAAGATATTCTCTGAAATATATTACATTAGGGCTTTGATCTTTGGTATACATATCATATATATATATATATATTTGCATATTACAAAGATCGTGTTATGATTGAATATTTGAAAGAAAGCATTTTGATTTTGATTAATATAATATTCAAGATAGAGTTTTTGATAAGTTTACATTAGATATATTTGTGCATCTTTACAAAGGGAACTAGAACCCCAGTATACTCCTAAGCGTTTCAAATATATCTTTACTTGAGAGTTTTTGATAAAAAGGATTTGCGTGTGGAAGCATATCATACATAAACGATTGTATCGTTTCATATATTATGAGCTTCAATTTTAATCATATATTAATGTATTAGGAATTTGAATTGTACTCACTAGCTTTTGTTGGGAGCAATTTTGAGAGTTTTTCAGATTCATTATATTCATGGTTCAACTTGTGAACCGGGGTGTGAGGAGGAAGTTGTACCTTTCATAAGCAGCGGATTAGGAGGAAGTTGTATCTCTTGTAGGCAGCGGAGTAGGAGGGAGCTATACCTCTTGTAAGCAACAAATTGTAAGGGAAGCTCCGTCCTAATTTAAGGAGCAGGGATTATAGTGGAATCTTTGAGTGGGTTGCTCAAGGCGTGGACGTAGGCTGGGTTGACTGAACCTCGTAAAATCGCAGTTGCATTCTCTCTTCTCTTATCCTTTTATTTTTTGCATTGTATTTCAATTTCTAGCTTGCTTGTGTATATTGAATAACTTTACATGCACTTAATCGGGTAAAAAGGAATTCATTGATTTAGTAATTCAAATCAGCATCAAATTTCAAACATTAATTTGTTAAACATAGAAATAGGGATTGGTTGGTAAATAAATTTCAAAGAATTTTTTAAAATACCCAATTCACCCCCCTTATTGGGATTACACCTTAATCAACAGCATGGTATTAGGATGGAAAGAACTATGCCTGGTACGCCCAGCACAATGACGTAGCCAAGTGGATAAACCGAATGTTGACCGAAAGAGCCAGAAGCATGCATATGCAGTTAGGCCTACCAAAGCATTCTGGGCAAAGGCAGTCAACACAGCAGCATACTTGATCAATAAATGTCCATCAGTACCATTTGACCACAAACTACCAGAAGAAGTATGGAGCGAAAAAGAGGTGAGACTTTCACATTTGAAAGTTTTTTGTTGTGTTGCACATGTGCATATTAGTGATCATTTCAAAAACAAGTTTGATCCCAAGTCTCGAAAATGCACCTTTGTCGGTTACAGTGAAGATCAGTATAAGTATCACATTTGGGATGATGAAAACAAGAAAGTAATCAGAAGTAGAAACGTGATCTTCAATTAAAAAAAAAAAAAAGTGATGTACAAGGACAGACACACAATAGAACCCACAAAACCAGTTCAGAATGAAACAACCTATGTAGACTTGGATGATGTCCTAGAAGGTGTCGGGACACAACAACAAAATGCTGAGAATCCTCAGGCGGAGGTGTCATAATAGAAAAACGCCAAAAATCCTTGAGCGGAGGAGCCTGTGGAGCAGAACATTGCACCACCGCCTTCTACTCTAACTTCAGAGCTTAGGAGATCTTCTCGGCTCCATGAACCAAATAAGAGGTATATAGATTATTTACTTCTTACATATGGAGGAGAACCCAAATGATACGATGAAGCATGTCAGACGGGAGATTCGAGCAAGTGAGAGCTTGCAATGAAGGATGAGATGAAGTCCCTCACCTCCAACACAACGTGGGATCTAGATAAGTTTCCAAAAGATAAGAAAGCTCTTTACAATAAGTGGGTGTACATGATCAAGGAGGAGCATGATGGCTCCAGGAGGTACAAGGCTCGGTTAGTAGTCAAAGTCTTCAAGCAGAAGGAAAGAATCTACTACACTAACATCTTTGCAACAGTTGTGAAACTAACAACTAACAACCATTAGATTTGTCTTGAGCATTATTACCTCGGAGGACCTACATCTTGAGTGGTTAGATGTTATGACGACATTTCATTTTGGTGATCTAGATGAGGATATTTACATGTACCAGTCAGAAGGATTCTTAGTGAAAGGTAAAGAGAATCTTCTGTGCAAATTGAAAAAGAGCTTGTACGATCTCAAACAAGCTCCCAGGCAATGGTACAAATTTTTTTACAGATTTATGGACAGAAAATATTTTTAGAACTATAATGTCGACCACTGTTGCTACTTAAAGAGGTATCAGTCTAGCGATATCATTCTATTACTATATGTCGATGACATGCTAGTCGTAGGACTAGATATAAAAGAGATCAGGAAATTAAAGCAGCAATTTTTAGAGGAGTTTGACATTAAAGACTTGGATTTAGTAAAACAGATACGTGGGATGCGGATCTCCAGAGATAAGCAACAGGGAATGTTGCGATTTTCTCAATCGGAGTATATTAGCCGTGTTTTACAGAGATTCAACGTGAGCAGCGCCAAAGTGGTAAATACACCATTGATCGGTCACTTCTGCCTCTCCAAGAATTAGGCTCCCCAGATAGATGAAGAGAAGGACTTCATGGTTAAGGTACCTTACGCCTTAGCTATTGGAAGTCTCTCATGTACACCATGGTTTGTAACAAAACCAGACATTGGCCAAGCAGTGGGAGCAGTCAGTAGGTTCATGTCAAATCCAAGGAAGACTCATTAGGAAGAAGTCAAGTGGATCTTGAGGTACCTACGTGGCATTATTGATAAGTTCCTATGTTTTTGGAAAAGGAGATTTGAAAATTCGAAAGCATGTTAATGCCAATTTTGCTGGTGAAGTTGATCACCGCAGAAGCACCATCGGATATGTGTTTACTGTTAGTACAACAGTTGTTAGTTGGATGTCACAGATACAAAAGATTATTATCCTATTCACTACAGAAGCTGAGTACATATGTAGAGACCCGAAAAATTTATTTATGAAAAAAAAAAGAAATAAATAAGAAAAGAAGAAAGGGAAAAAAATTTTAAAAGGAAAAAGTAGGCTTTGTCGATGAATCCTCTGTTTTCATTGATGAATGTCCTTCTGTGTCTCGTCGACAAAGTTCAGGCATTGTCGATGAGGAAGTCCTAAGCATCAGGAAATTTCAGACTTAGATTTCGTCGACGAATCCCTTCTTTTGTCAACGAATGTTCTTCTGCAACTCGTTGATGAAGACTTCATTTTGTCGACGAGGGTGGCTGAGTCAACGGCCTATAAATTGAATTTCTCATTTCTTACTCATTAAGAAACCTAAAATTCCTCTTTTTCTCTCTCTAAAATGATGCATCTCACTTTCTCTCTATGATATCTCACCATTCGTCGCCTGATTCGACTATTGGAAGTTACCACAAGGATTTGGGGGAAATTCTCTACAAGTCTAGCGGAGTGGATTTTTGAATGGGGTCTTGCCAGCCATCACCCCAAAGTTGAGGTAAAGGTAGAAACGAGCTGTTTTTCTAGTATATGATTATTTAAATGGTATGTATGGGATTGGGGATGTTTAATAGTTGTTGATCTGGGGTTTGAGTTGATAAACTAGGGTTATTGAATCAGGGTTTGGGGAAGTGCCGCATGCATCGTTTTGGGGTCCCTGTTGGTGTAGTTTAGGAAACTAAGTAAGGGGAATAGATTAAGCCAGTAGTTTTGTAAATTTCACCGGTTAAAATGGAAATTATTTGTGTATTTATATGATTATCTTGCGAGTATTGAAAGCCAACCGTTTAAACTGGAATTTTTGAGCCTAGGGCTATGTTATTAATTATTATTTGCGAAAAAGGAATGATTAAAGTAATGGTGTGTATTTTTAGTAAAACAGATGATGAATATGCTTTGGCTTATTATGTAAGATGATATAATTATGTGTATTATTTAAAATGTGTGGCATGAATAAAATGAATTTACTGAGTTGAGTTGTGATATAAGTATGACATGCTGGAAATAATGAAATGTATTGGGTTTATATTGCATGTGAATTGTTTAATCAGAGCAGAATGTGAATGTTAAATTGTAATATATGGTTTGAGAACTCTGGTGGACCATAGTAGGCACAGTACTATTGCGCGTGATTTCTAAAGAGCTAGTGCACCCACACGTCTTAGAGAGAGTGTGGAGATGGGATGGTCGATTGGGCTGAGAAGGGTAGAGTCCCCTTGGAGCCTAGACCAGTATGGGAACAACCAATATGACTTACAGACTGAAGAGGTTGTTACAGATTTAACTCTGGTTGGCCGACCATGATTAAGTCCAACCTACGAGCTGCACAACCCGTCATAAGGGGAAGCATGACAGTGATAATCCATCTGGCAATGAGTTCTAAATGCATAATTATTAATTTAACCAATGTATAACATGAGAACGGCGTATGTGAAATATCTGTGAATACTGAGTATGTGAAGACAAGAGATGTGAAATGTGAAATGAATTTATGTGATGTGAAATATTGAGAAATGTGGGAACTAAGATCGTCAAGAGATGAGTATTACGGAGATAACAGATACAAAGTAAAAAAAGTAAATGTATTATATATTGTAGTATTATATTATTTGGGGCGAGGTATCTCTCCGCCCGAGGGCTTGTTGAGAAAGGTGAGTGCCTTGATAGGTATCAGATGCAGCCATATCGGGCTGCATAACGTGTTAGGGCATAGGGAAGCTACTTGTATGGGCGGGTAATCTTCCCCATTCTCGGGAACCTTCGCTGATAAATAATTGTGTGAATGTGAGGGAATACGAGACAAACTATTCACCTGAGGGCTTACTGAGTAAGGTAAGTGCCTTGATGAGCATTAGTTGTAATCATACCTGGTTGCATAAGGTATCAGAGTAGAGGGGTGCTACTTGTATGGGCGGGTAATCACCCCAATCCTTAGGGAACTCTTGTTAATAAAATACGCTGCATATGTGTGAGTAGGGACAAAGAATGATTTCATAATTGTGGATTAATTTGTAAATGATGATTATATTTTGTACACAAACCTCATGATGTCCACACACTAGTATTAATCTATTCCGTCTTATTGAGATGTGTCTCACCCGATATGAATTTCATCTTTTTCAGGACCTCTGCATGATTGAGCTCAGTGAGCTCGCGACTGGCATAGCATTTTTTAGAGAGAGAGGGTATAGACTATTAATGTATATTTTAGGGTTTCGTTAAATTTTTCTAAGATGTATATATTTGTGAGTACTGGATGTTGGAGATTACTTTTTTGGGATGTATATAAAGAACTCTGGTATGTTATAAAGGATATTAGTTTATTTTTTAGCCGCATAATTGGTGATATAGTATCAGATATAGATAAATGGAACACATGGCACCCGAGCCCCACCTGGCGGGTTTGGGGCGTCACAAGGTGGTATTAGAGCATTAGATTTTAGGTTCTATAGACTTAGGGATGATTAATACTAGAGTACAGGAATAGAAGACAATGAGAATAGGAAATGGGTAGGTTAGGTGTTGAGAGTTATAGGATTTTGTTTTGTAGCCTAGAGGCGGAAGTACATCATCGGCTTTCTGTGATTTTTCTGAAGCAGTCGACGGTTTTAGAAAAACCACGAAAAACCTTAGATGATTCTATTTCTAAGTTGTGGGATTGGTCCTTAAGTTGAGAATTTGGACGTATATTGGATTTTAGTTTAATGATTGTGTTGATTAGGTTATGATAATGAGATTATTAACTCTTTTATGTCCTATTTTTAGGATGGATCCTAGGGGTGAGGAAGTAGATACTGGAGAAGGAACTTATGACTCAGAGGCTTCTAATGAGAAGGACTTTGATACCTACACAGTGTTGAAGGGTATAGCCCATCAGGTCAGGACAGAAATGAGGAAGGATCCTAGAGAGCAAAACTAGGCATCTGTAGACCAGGGCTGTAGCATCAAGGAGTTCATAAGATTGAACCCTCTGACTTTTGCAGGAGGACCTAATCCAGTGGCTACAGAGAATTGGGTTCAGGAAATTGAGGAGATAATTTAAGTACTCGGCTTCACGAACGAGAAGAAGGTTCGTTATGCCACGTTTAAGATGACAGTGATGCAAAACATTTGTGGCTTTTGATGAAGCTGTTAGAGGGATAGAGGTTGATGAAAGTGGCACTAACATGGGAATGATTCAAGGAGTTATTCTTTGACAGGTACTTCCCCTTGTCCACTAGAGAAGAAAAGGTTAAGGAGTTTACCAACCTAACCTAAGGGAATTTGACTGTTGGGAAGTATGCAGCAAAATTTGTGGAGCTATCTCACTTTGCACTATTTACGATCTTGAATGAAGCGAGAAAGGCCAGAAAGTTCAAAAAAGGCTTGAGATGAAAGATCTTTGAACTTATGGTAGGGTTCCAAGTCCAGAATTTCTTAGACTTGGTAGATAAGGCCTCGGTACTAGAGAAGAGCTTGCAGGGTAGTATAGAGCTATCAGAGCAGAGAAAGAGGCCTGCACCTCACAATTTTCAAGCTAAGGCTAGTTAAGGATCGTGGAAGAGAGAAAAGGATACTATGGGCTCGAGGCAGGGGACGAGGGATCGAGGTTATCCTAGTTATCAGGATGATTCGTCCTACCCTGTATGTCATAGATATAACAGGAGGCATAGGGGTGACTGTCGAATTGGGGGTCCTAGCTGCTATAGGTGCGGTAAACCAGGGCACATTGCAAGAAATTGTCGTGAACTACTACCCAATGCACTTGCACGGAATCAGAGCAAGGGAAACCAACACGTACGTCGAGGTTGAGGTGGTCCAACACGTGTGTACATGATGATCCCGACCAAGGCAGATATTGCCAAGGGCGCAGGTACAAGTTTATGTTTAAGATAATGATGGTTTTATTTAATTGTAGATAATGCAGAAATTCAGATGGTGGTATATGCTGAACTGTATGAAATATAGTGAGTTAATAAATTATATAAATGTGGAAATGAACGAATAGCAAAATTTTGAGGATGAAATTTTTATAAGGAGGAGAGAATGTAGAGACCCAGAAAATTTATTTATGAAAAATAAAATAAATAAATAAGAAAAAAAGAAAGGGAAAAATTTTTAAAAGGAAACAGTAGGCTTTGTCGAAGAATCCCTTGTTTTCGTTGACAAATGCCCTTCTGTGTATCTTTGATGAAGTTCAGGCATCGTCAACGAGGAAATCCCGAACATCAAGAAACTTCAGGCTCAGGGTTCATCAATGAAGCCTTCTTTCATCAATGAACGTTCTTCTGCAACTCGTTGATGAAGACTTCATTACATCGACAATTTTGGCCTAGCCAACGGCCTATAAATAGAATTTCTCATTTCTTACTAAAATTCCTCTTTTTCTCTCTCTAAAATGATGCTTCTCACTCTCTCTCTTTTTCTATTAGAATCACAATCATCATCCGAATAATATGAAGATAAGGAAGAAGAAAATAATACCTCATCGTATCGTGCCATCAGGCACAAGTTAGTAATCTCAGAATCACTGTAGTATGAATCTAAATCACTACTATTCTGTTTATCCCAAGAGGTGCCGGCTTTCATTACTTTCTTCTTTTTCCTAGATTCCTTTTTTAGCAATGGGCAGTCAGGTTTGATATGCCCGATCTTATTACAATTGTAGCATGTGGAAGCATTTGATTTTTCTTTTCTTTTACTAGAGCCTCCCTTCTTAGATACTGAATCTCTAAACTTTATATACGGCCTACTGTTCTTTCTGAAGAACCTGTTGAATTTCCTAGTAAGCGTAGCCATGTCATCTCCAGATTCAGGTTCACTGCACTTAGTAGATGTATTAGTAGACATTTTTAAAGCAGTCACTTTTCTTATTCTATTGTGGTCACTTAGTCTCTCATTAATAGCCAACTTATAAGTGATAAGTACCCTATTATTTCATCTAAGGACATAACTTTTTTAAGTCTCTACCCTCAGCAATGATAGTAGCCTTACCTTCCCACACAAGTGGAAAACCCCTAAGAATTTTCCTAATCATCTCATAGGTGGGATATGTCTTGCCTAATGCATTTAAAGAGTTAATCATATGAGTGAATCATGTGTACATGCTCTGAATAGACTCACTAGTGTTCATCCTAAATGCTTCATATTCACTAGTCAACATATCAATCCTACATTCTTTGACATCACTAGTACCTTCATAAGTGGCTTCTAACTTATCCCAAATTTCTTTGGCAGTAGAACATGCCATAACCCTGTTAAACTCATTTACATCAAGTCCACAGTATAAAATATTCATTGCAGTTGCATTTATACTTACAGCTTTCATATCATCATCAATATATTCTTCCTCTATCTTAGGGACTCTAACCTTGTCTTCAATTTTCATGGAACAAAATTTCCTTTAGATACAACTCTCCACACCTTCCAATCAATAGTTTGAAGGTGTATGTGCATCCTTTGTTTCTAGAAGGTATAATTCACATCGTTGAAAATAGGAGGACGTGTAGAAGAGGATCCCTCAGGAAAAGGGGTTATAGTATGATGAATCATTTTGATTTTTTTTTTCTTTCAAAAAAAATGGCTAGGTCTAAGCAACTAGGCTCTGATACCAATTGTTGACTTTACTGTAATCTTAAGAGGGGGTGAATTGGTATTTTAAATTTTTTCTCTCCTATGTTAGATATCCTGCAGCAGTATTATACAATCCTAGGGTCAATCTAAGGCAGATAATAAGATGAATCAATAAATGCAGTTGAAATTAAATTTCTCAAGTAAATTACTCAAGCATGCACAGTAAAGCAACTAGGACACCAAATGTGTTATCGAGGTTCGGCAAATGTGCCTACGTTCTTGCCTTGGCTCACAAGCACAATGATTACACTACAACTCACTTAACGGGTGGAGTGGCACCAAATACAACCAAGTCAAATTAAAGCAGGGCTGACCTCATCTTCTACAACCAATCCTTCCAAGCTGGATTAACGCCCCCTCAGGCCACACCTAGAATACAACCAATTCACAATACAATTTTGTGTACAAAGTATGTGTTTCTCCAACAAACAGATTTGTACCAATATCAATCAATGCACAACAAGTAGATAAGAACTATAAACTTAGTGCAATATATGTGATAACACTCAATCTAATGTCAATAGTCAATCAAGAGCAAGAGTTTATTCTCAAACTATCTTTAAAACTATGTATCAATATATCTCAATCACAAATAGGGTCTCAAAGTTTTTATAAGAGTTTAATCCGAATATCTCAAGAATGGTTTTCTCAAAATTCTAGCACAAGAGATATTTCTAGTAAAAGCTTATAGAAAAATATTTTGCTTCACAAATCACAACACAAGCTTAGGAGTCTTGCAATACGAATGCTAAGACTCACAAGCTACAAAGTTTCCCCACACAATGGATTTATTAATTAAATCTAGGGGAAAAATTTATGCTAAACTCTCAATCCAAAAACAATCACACAATCACAATCAATGAGAGTTTTAGCAAGTGAGAACAATATAGAATCACTCAAAGGCACTCTCACCAAGCTTGATTTAACAATGGAATAACAATGGGTAAGTGTATAGGTTGGGTATTGGAAGAAAATTGCTCTAAAAAATTCAGAGGATTTTTCTCTTAGTCAAATTGCTAATTATGTCTTAATTTTTCAAATAAGGCCCTATATATAGAGATGCCCAAAATTTTTACCATTGGGGACATAAGGGGAATTATTAGAATTGTTTAAAACATGTTTAAGCCAATTAACCCTGATTTACCCTTATTAACCCAAAGGTATAATTTTGGCCAACCCGAGAGTTTCGGGCGCCTGCCCTTGGGTTCGGCCTCCTGAACAGACACATGAAGAAAAGTAAACTTTATGTGTTCGGATGCCTATAAAATGGTTCAGTTTGCTGGTCTGGGCGATTTTCCAACTTGCTCAGGCTTTAATAGCCTAATCAGAAATTCGGTCTGCCAAACTTCAACATTCGGTTGCCCTAGCTGGATTTGAACGTGAAATTCGGGCACCCAGGGACGGTGGAAAAGTCCTTATTTTGAGTTCGGTTAATCGTGAACACTCAGTTCATTTCGATTCGATCGCCCGAAGTTAGGTCAACAATTTGACTTTCCCTACGTTCGGTCGACCAAGGCATTTTCAACACCAAGGTTCGATCACCCGAAGCCAGGTCAACTTAAAACATAAGTCATATTTTTAAACCATAAGATACCCTTGATTGCATATATGATAGTGGGGATAATCCTAAGTGCTTGTGCAAGGACCTAGGGTCTTTCTAAGGTTGTATTGAGCTTATAGATCCTGCATGCATGATATGCATCAATTATTATAGACCTTTGGAATTAATAATATTATATACCCAAATTGAATTGAATATAAATGACAACAAATAAACATGTTGGGTCTTCATTTTCTTCAAGTCACCACGTGCCACCATATAACTTTGCCAATTTGATCATGCACACAAACTCGGAAACTATTAAATACAAAAGTATTTGTTGTAATCAAAATAAGATATGACCTATAAGGTCAACAAAGAAGAAAAAGACGAGGAAGAAGAAGACGAAGAAGAAGAAGAAGAAGAAGAAGAAGAAGAAGAAGAAGAAGAGGAAGAAGAAGAAGACGAGGAAGAACTGTACATACTTGGAGGTTCAGTGAGCAACGGTGGCGAGATTCGGCGAGCAGCAGCAGCAGGAGAAGGTTTGGCGAGCAATGACGAACAACCGAGGGAGGGAAAGAAAGAGGAGGAAAAGAAAGGGGCAACCGAAGGAGGGAAAGAAAGGAAAAAGGGAAAGAAAGGAGGGAGAGCTCGGGGATTTGGGGATTTTAATTTGACTATTAGTGACAGTTTTAAAATCATCACTAAAACTCTTAAAATTGTCACTAATAGTCTGTTATTAGTGACGGTTCTCCTAAACCGTTACTAATAGTCTGTCATTTAAAACTAAAATTAAAAATGTTGTACTAATTAGGGGTGATCATATATAATTATGGGAAACCTGAATTCACCGAATTAAGCAACAAATTTCAGTCAATTTGGTTCAGTCAATAAATAGGGTTGGTTCTATTCATCGGTTATGATTTTAACAATTTTCGGTTCATCGGTTATCGGTTCGTTTAACCGAATTAATAATTAATTAAAAATTTAAATATAAATTAATGCTTAAAGCTACTCTGGAGTGTTTTGATAACCATTTAGTCACTATTTTATATTTTATTAATAATAAAATTAATAGATTAATTAGCTGCTTAACTAAGCTGAATAATTAGTGATGGTTGACGAAAATTGTCACAAATATAAATACTATTACTAAAAGTCTTTCTTCCTGGACAATATATATCAGCAATAGTTCCTATCTTTCTACATGCTACAAAGATAGTCTCATACTGGCCCATTTGAATTGTAATCATCTTCACGAGCAACCCACCTATGCATGCACCGACATGACTATTGCAGAATGAATCTCATTCTGTCTTAATTGCGGCCGATACTAACCTCGAATTCCTTCGCTCATATGGCTAGCTCCTGGTAATCCATATATACGCCTGGTTCACTATCAATGACATCTCTCCCAATTTTTTTCCGTCCACTGTGTTAAGAACAATAATCTCAGTCCATGAACAGACATATAGATCTTCCTTTAGATTTGAAAGAGGTTACTTCTATTAGCCAGGGAAAGTGAGAAAATATTTCATGATCGACCTGATTCATTCAAGAAGCTAAAACTAAAAATGAGTAATGCTTCCATGAAACCTTTGCACAATACTACAAAGCCTATCTCAAAGAAGCTAGAAAAATCTTTCTCAGATGGTGAAAGTATTGGAACTTCATTGGGGGACAAGTTATATAATTAATATGATGTGTATGGGCTCTGGTCCCATAAAACCTAGGACAAGCTCTGAATTGTAATCACCTTAATTCCATGAACAATTTCAAAAGATCTCTCAAACTAGCTCAATTGCATAATTAAAAATCACAAATTAATGAGGTATACACCTTGGCATTGATCTTGAGTAGAACATTTGTAAGATACTGGTTGTTAATTCTAGTAGGAGCAATGCATCGAGTGACAATTCCAAAATCAACAAGATTCTTTCACTTCCAAGGACCTTAAACATTGGATAGATTCATTAGCACCAAATAAAAATTAACTTTATAAATACAAAACAAACTAGCCACAACCATAAAGATCAGAGTTCTTCCTCTTCGGAAGAAGGCAAAGAAGGAGTTTTGGAGCTCCAGGAAGTTTAGATTGTATATCTTCAAACATTTTCTCAACTCTAACAAAAGGTAGAGCCTGTCTAGACTGAGGGTTCTCTTCAAATACATCAAATGGAGGTTCAATGACCTACAGAACAATGACAAAGAACTTCCATTAATCTCAACTTTTATATTTCAAAAAACATATTAATAAAACTTACAATTCCTTTCATTTCTCCACATTTGATTATATCTCTGACAAGACCACGGATATCACATCGAGTTGAGAAATTTACAATAGCCCAATGTTCAATCTTTACTTGCTCCACTAGTTTCTTAAACAAAGCATAAAGAATATTATGAGATCAGTTGAACTAAGATCCTAATATGACAGAACATAAGGAGAAGCATCTTGTAACGACTTGCTACTATATACCATTTTTTCCCTTAATATATATAAAACATATAGCAAATCTGTATGTAATACTACTAAAGACATCTCAGGCCCAAAGGAGCATTGAGGAAACTCTGTACCTAATACATTCCTAAGCAACGGTAAACATGAAATTGTAAACAATTATATAAAATACCAGAAATCTAAAAAGTCTCAAAATATATATATCACAAAATACCCAGCGATGTCATAAAAAATCCTAGGATCTACCCCCAAAATCACTAACACCACAGAAACACTTACCCTTCCAGAAAGGGCAGCGCAAGAAATCCTCTACCCGCGAGCCTGATCCGCTCGCCTAATTGGATCACTTGAAAAAAATGGTAAGTCACTGGGATGAGACAATACTCAGTAAGAGGAAATATGCTATTACTAGTGTATGGCTATTGGGTTACACATTTAAATCTACTGTTATAGTACTTGAGACTATAAAACTGCTAGTTTAGTATACTGTAAAGGTCACGTTTATTATAACTTAAAATACAACTGGATATCTGAGTTTTCTAATCACACATAATTCTAATATTATAATAAAACTACTGCTACACTGTATATATATATATATATATATATATATATATATATATATAAACAACTGTGATAATACCTTGAGAACTGAATGTCATGATTTAACTCCTCATTACAGGGTTGTGTGGCACGTAGGTGGGACTTACTCTGGTTGCCCTATCAGGAAAGTCAATCCATATCTCTATCAACCATCTGGCCCACTGCAATCTCTCCGGGCATACTCTTACTCTATCTCGTCTAACCAGCCACCTCAACCTAGCTTTCGGGGAAGACTGCAATCTCTCCTGGTGCGGTTAGACGGAATCCACACACTATCTGAAATATATGGTTGCACTTTAATATGAAATAGCAACGGTACCGTGCTCTACTGTCTGAATTTGACTGAATATCTCCACAGGGTCTGATACTGATATATATGTATATAATTATCTTACTATTTTACCATGATATTGAAATAACCATAACAGTTCAAAACTGATCTGTACAATCTATACATCTGGCTGAATAACTATATAAACTGAATAACTAAGTGTTATGGCTCTAAAGTCATGGTATTCTGAAAATACTATAAATTATATTTTCTGGGAACCGTGTACTGATATCTTCTGTTAATAAGCGGTAAAACATGATGTTTGTAAAAACTATATTAATACTTTACTAAACTATTATGAACTCATGCTACACATTTAAGCAGTTAGATACTTATGCTTCAAAATCTGTAACTCCTGCTGTAATTATAATAATAATAACATTCTGGAAGAATTGAATAATAAGTTGATATAAATAAATATATGTATATACAAAATCTTTTGATATATTTTTTAAAATCCATAGCATAGCATATTTCCCTTACTTGATTTCTGAAAAGCCCCTACAAAGTCTAGTTTTACACCCGCAGGGTTTCCCATTCAACAACCTAAAAACAATATCCCCCTGAACAAAATTTCAGTATTTCCCTCAGTACTACATTTCTTACAACTGTAGGAAATCCAAAAATTGAATAAATTTGGGATGAAATCCAAGGTAGCCCCACCAACGATTCACTCTAGTAGACTTGAAGAGAACTTTTCCAGGAGTGTCGTGGTGGCCTCGGATCATCAAACCGGCAAGAATCCGGCCTGAAATCTTAGAGAGAAGGGGGAGGGGATGAACAAGAGACAGAGAGAGAGAGAGAGAGAAGGGTTTTTGCATGAAAATTCTGCAGAAAATTCGAGTTTAGGCTATTTATACACTTGCATTCGTTGATGAGACACGTCACTTCGTCGACGAGATCAAGAAGGAAGTTCGTCGACGAATGCTTACTCCTTGTTGATGAAATTCAGAACTGAAATATAGCCTCTCAGTATCTTCTCGTCGACGAGACACGTGTCCCTGTCGACAATCCCAATAAGCCACTTCATCGATGACCGCGAACCTACTATGGCCCCCCCTTTTCAATTGTCTTTCCTTCTCCTTTTATTATTAAATTAATAAAATTCCTTCAAGTCTCTACACACCTTATTGTTGAAATACCATCTCCCATTTTGAGGGAAGAAATCCTCTCCATTTCCTACTTTCAATTGCAATAAAACAAAATAAGATCAAATAAGATAGAAAACCAAGCTTAGCATTTCATGCAAGGGAAGGTTAAGTTAAAAGTCAATTTGTACGTACAACTAAAACAATTTTACAACATATTTCAGTATTTCATTTAAATGAAAAACATGCGCTCCCTGGGTGCCGACAGAACCTGACCTTCTACTTGAGTAAACTGGGATCTAATTGATACCCCGTAAAAATGTAACATGGGCTCAACATCATAATTGTTGATTTTTAAAGCCTGCAAGAAACCTATGAAGTACTAATAAAAAATATAAGCAAAGCATGCTGAGTATTACATCATCAGTTACAATTTCAGTTGAGACACCTACCTCACCCAAAACTTTGATCCTTTCGTGGGGCTCTTGTCTTGATTTCTTCAACTAGTGAAGCCCAATTTCTTCATCATCTCCATCCTTTCCACCTCTTCGCTTCAACGAAAACTTACAACAAAGGGAGGACAAGACCACTCAATTAAATTCACTAATGCAATATTTTCTTGGTTTTGTGAAGGAAAAATAGAGATCATGGTATGTGAAACATAAGAACCCCAAAAAAGTAACAGAATCCATAATAGGGAATCAAAAACTTTTCTCGAGGAACTGTTGAAAAAATTTCAGCAATGAGAAGAAGAAGAAGAAGAAGAAGAAGAAGAAGAAGAAGAAGAAGAAGAAGAAGAAGAACCTGGTGGAATGACCTCAAGTGAGCGGCGGGAAGCAATGGCGGCGGTGATGGCGGTGGGGGGAATGGCTACAGGGTGGTTCGACTTGGGAGATTGGGGAAAAAGAGAGATTGGGAAAGGAGGGAGGAGGGAAATGAGGGAGAAATGTAAGGGAAAATGGAGGCAGATTGGGAAATCGCATGGAGAAGGTAAATTTAATAGGTTAGGGTATTAGTGACGGTTTACAAAACCGTCACTAATACTAGATTATTAGTGAAGAATCCTCTAAACCATCAATAATACTCTATTATTAGTGACGAATGCTCTAAACCTTTACTAATATTCTTAACTAAATTATTTTTATATTTTTAAAATCAAAACACTATTAATGATGGTTTCATAAACCGTTACTAATAATAGACTAATAGTGACGAATCTTGGGAACCGTCACCAATATAGTTAAATAAATTATTTTCATATTTTTTTAAATAAAAATTATTAGTGACGGTTTCAAAAATCGTCGCTAATAATTGGCTATTAGTGATGAATCCTCTGAACTGTCACTAATAGTGTTAAATAAATTATTTTTATAGTTTTTAAATAAAAAAAACTATTAGTGACAATTCCTAAAATCATCACTAATAATTGGCTATTAGTGACGACTACTCTGAGTCGTCACTAATAATGTTAAATAAAGTATTTTTTTTATTAATACAATAATAGTAGTGACGGTTACTTAATCGTCACTTAATTGACTTTTAGTGATGAATATAATCCATCACTAATACCCCAATAACCGTCGCTAATATTTTTCTGAGATATTTTCTGCGCGAAAAATGAATGGTCTCCCGCGATAGATTGAGCGGGAAAAGTGGTTTTCAGTGACGAAATTAATAGTGATGGTTTTGAAATCGTCACTAATACGACAATATTAGTGACGAAATTGAATTTGTCACTAATACTTTCGTCACTAAAAACTAATATTTTTTTTTTTTTTTGGTAGTGTCTTAATTGTACACAGGTGGATTGACAATCTCTTAATATTCCTTTATTTAGCTCCTAGAAAGCATAAAGCTTGTTTGGAGGTCTTCTCTGTCATGTTAGTTATTTTGCGAAGGACACATCTATTTCATCTAGCTTGGACTTGCTTTAATGTCAATATTCTCAATTATACAACCAACAAATATAGAGAGATTCAAGAAATGGCAAGATTAGAAATTGAGGTTAAGGTCATTCATAATAAGATGAACTTCTGTTATGGGAAAGTGCAAAAAAATTACACAAATAATTTTTTTCAATCCAATATATTTGAATCATTTCTAACAATAAATTAAAAATATACTTGTTATATGATCATTATACAAAAAAAAAAAAAAAAAAGACTTGAAAAACATTATTTTTATTAAAATAAAAAAATTTGAGCAATTAACTCCTAACTTTTGCAAAATAGTTTTCTTCTAAGCAATTTAAGAATTAAAATTAAAAAAGTACAAATTCATGTTTAAAATCCTGAATAGTTAATATAATTTAGTAATTAAAATCATAGATTGGTTCAAGTTTGTATTATGAGAACTAATTTATGAGTTCAAATTTGAGTTTATGGTTAATTTTACCCAAAGACACTTTAGTCGTGGAATACACAATGGAAAATTCAAGACCGCGATTAGTGGGGGTTGATGTTTACGTATAACTTGTTTTTATTTTTTATTTTTTAAAATTATAAGAATATTTTTTCAGCTATTCATTTATAATTATAAATTATTATAATTTCAATTTAGACATAGCATCGAGCTCTCAATGAAAAAACTTATGAAAACTTTTACTACTTTGGGTTTCCACCGAATGGATTTCTTTCTCTCTTTCTTACTCTATTTTTGAAATAGCTCCCTAAATTTTATTTATATGGGCTTAGAACTTATACACAAACAATTTGAGTGAGTGTAATTTTCGAAAAGATCTGCTACTTTGAACCTCTTACATATATACATATAATACCGGCAGATTTTTATCGACTGAGTGGGGATTAGGTGTATATAAATCTAACTATAGCAATACAAATAGTTATTAATGAACCTAAATATATATTAATTTTGCTAGAAAATAATATTTGAATTTCATAACCTAAAAAAATTAATCTTGGACTGAATACAGAATATTTTTTAAACTCCTTCTCTTGACAAACACGTGGTAGGTCTGACTGTGGAATTGCGGACGGTGGGTCATTAATTTTAAAGGATTTAAATCGGCCATGGATCGAGTGTGACGTCGTTTTAATTTAGATTAATTTGATTTATATGAGTTTAATATTTGTGGGAGGGCCTTCTAACACACTGGAGCAGGTAAGATGTATCTTTCCATATGGGTTGCACATTAATTAATATATACACTTTGAAAGTCAAATTTCATGCAAGTTCAAACAAAAATAATCGTTGTAACTCGGGATGTGTTTACTTCGCAGGTTTGAATTTTATAATTAAATGAAATCTACTAGAATGGACTTGATCTGATAATTACAGATGTTCGATTTATCATCGATAAAAGTATGATATTATTTTTTTATTAATATTTAAAATATAAAAAAACACAATAAAAAATTAATTTATTTTTATTTTCTTTCCCTTTCTTAGCGTTTGAAAAAAATAAATAAATAAAATTGACCAACCTTGTGTCCATGACCACATGGGTGAAGGTCTCTCTTACATTATGATTGAAAATGAAGGAAGGAATGGATTTACATATACTTGCATGGGGGTAGCCCTCATCTCTCTCTCTCTCTCTCTCTCTCTCTCTCTCTCTCTCTGAAAAAAAGGAATTGGTAGAAATTTAAGAGAGCATAAAAAGGATGAAAGTTTTTTAATGAACTTTGTCGACTCTATTCGCCATTATATTAACTCATTGATATCTTGTAATTTTCTTATTCGATTGTCAAATTAAAAGTCTTTTTTGTGATGTTCTACTAAGAAGATTTTATGAGAATTGAATAGATTTTATGTATTTATAGCATAAGGGTCATGACAAATGAGGCTTATATACATACATTTAACATGTCCATAAATTTTGCTCATAAATTTTTGATCCAATAAGTCTATAATAACTTTGAAAGAAAACAACTGAATTATGGAAAATTGATTTAAGAATTTGCCAAATTTGGCAACAAAAGATGGAAGATGAACATTAAGAGTCTACAAAACTGCAAAGAAAATTAACCGCTAAGAAAATAGAAAAATAAATAGTGATCTCAAGTCAGGGCTCCACCCGAATATCCTAGTCCGGGACCCGCTAGATCAGTTGCCGGTAATCGGGTCCCACGTGTTGATGGATCAAATAATCGTCGCCGTTGGATACATCGAAGATCATGTTCTGATGAAGAAAGTGCTGCTGCTGTTGCTGCTGGGCCCTCACAAGCTCCTTCTGCCGACGGAGCTCAAGCACCTTGCGGTGGGAATTGGAGTGCTTCGTGAGAACAAAAGTTGGGCTCGCTGCGGGCCGGTATTCGGGCACGAGCCGACCCGATTTGTATCGGACCCCGCATGCATTACACAGAGTCTTCGGGCCCATGGGCCCCGTCCGCCACTGCGGCGTCTTATCTGTGGCGCAATGCAGGCACTTGCGGCCGTCGGCGCTCCCCCTCTCACCAACGTCCTTCTGCATCGCTTTTATTGCTTTCTTGCCGACGGAATTCATTGCGACGTCGTATTCTGAAGTCGACGTGGCAGTAGTAGGAGAGAGCAGGAGAAGGCGAGAGGTCCAATTGCACGGGGCGGCACGTGACCGCTTGCTCCTAGCTTTGCCCGGAACCGCGACTTCGGGGCGGAATATCGTGGTGTTTCGGTTCGTTTCGGGTTGGAATTCTTGGGTTTCGGATACTTCGTCGATTGCTCGGGCTTTCATGCCCGAAATCAGCTGCAGCTTCTGCAAATCCTCGCTGGAGAATGATTCCTCCACGAAATTCGAAAGCCATTCCAGCTCCACTAAATCATCATACTGTTTTAAAAATATCACATGAATTTTCTGGGCAAATTCAAACTCATTGCATTTGAATTTTTACGTAAATTGTAAGAAGTATCATCACTTTCCCTTTACTAGAAAAATAATTTTTTTTAAAAAAAAAACTCCAGCGATTAGTGTTTCATAAATTTTGAAAAAAAAAAAATTTGAGAAAAATACTGTAAATTCTCAACTTGTCGTACATTTTGTCGGCAGCCAAACAGAAGTTTAGTGCCAAAAAAAAAAGTAAATAAAGAATTATGAAAATTAACTGCACTATACGATAAAAATTCAAAAATTAAAACATCCCAAACTTTATCCAAAAACGTTTTCAGCATCTTCATTAGCGCATTTATGGAATTACCGGTACGCAGAGGTCGCCGGAAAACTGAGTGTCACCGAAATTCCGGCTGCCTATGTCGCCGACGAAGCGGGGTTCGCAGCCGGAGAAGGAGGAGTTGCAGCTTTCGACGACGGTGACGGTTGAAGAGTCGGTGGAGGTGCCGGTGACGGTGTCAAAGGTGCCTTCGGGAACGACGGGGTCGTCGTTGGAGAAGTCGAGCAGCTCCTCCACTATAAAATGGTCGCCGGTCTTCATGTCGGCGGCGTGGCGCTTTTCCGACAGGTACTGTGGCTGGCAATAGCCTCCCTGCAGGAATTCGGGAGCTTCCATTGATTTTAACTTTAATCTTATTAACAAGGGTCAATGTAGGAACGAAACTAAAAGAAATGGGGGGAGAGAGAGAAGTGAGGAGCTGTGTTATTGGAGGGAGAGAGATAGAGAGAAATACAGGTGGGGGGAAGAGAGAAAGAGAGGGTTTATTTGCGTTTGAAGGGGACAGGCGGACACCTAAAATGGAGGATTTTGACGAGGGAAAAAGAAAGTGTTTTTAAAAAAGCAAAAACAAGTTCTGATTTTTATTTAAAAAAACAAAATAAAATAACTAAAGCTTCTTCGGCTATTCAAACAATTGAATGCACACTGCAAGTGGGCGAAGTTACCTTGCTGGCCCTTTTGCTTTTCCCAACTTTACATGCTTCTTTTTCCAGTTCTGCCCTCCCTACCATTTTGGAGATGCTCATGCCACCGCTCTCTACATTGTCGAATTTGTAGGGCAAATGGTTTCATCATTTACCACATGCTAAAAGTTTAAAAGGGTAAACAAATACGACTTGAAAAGCTGGTAAAAACAAGAGTTCCTATTCAACTCCTTCTGAATCGATCAAATCAGTTGAAACGTTCAAATCACTTGTAATGGTATTGCAACCATTAAGCATGTCATGTTACCTCATGGCCAGGACACCTAATCCGCAGGCCCGGCCCACACGAGACTCGCTGGCCCGCCCAAGAATGGCCCACTAGATCACCTATCTGGGCCCTCCATCACGTGGCCCCACCCAACTCCCACGTGCATGGCCAACCAATGGCCATGATGCCGCACATGATCCACTTCCTGTACATTATTAATAGCCACGGCACACATGCCCCTCGAGCACATGTTGCTTCCAACCTCGGTCAATGAAAGGGCAATTCCGTCCATTCGCCAAAGGCTTCTTTGGTAAAATCAGTTATAAAAAAAAAAATTGGTAACTGGTAGAGCAGGTACTTGTGGAATTAATTAAGCAAAAATGTAAAGTAATTAAGTGTTCAAATTCAACCTTAGGAACCGATCCAGCAGGTTTGTCGCTGCAAAATGTGCATTAGCGTCCAAGTTTACAGCCCGATTCCTCCGCTTTTAATTTTCCTCGGTTATTGCGCTTTAATTTTTTAACCCTTTATTACTCCGCGATACCACTTGGAAGCACGACGCCTACAGCTCAACCCCATCAAATCCAACGGCCACGATTCACCCGACGTTGCCTCCACTTCAGAGCCCCCACGTAGGACTTGAGCTAGTCTACAGTAAAAACGCTACAATTGGTCCACGTCGCACCCATCCAGCAGTGCAGCTCGGTGCGGTGGGCCCGGAACTTGTCGATACCAATCCCTAGACAAGGAGTCCACGTCTGAGCACGGATAAGGCGTACTGCTGGTCGTTTATTATCGAGAGATTTTTCTTTTTCTTTATTTTTTTTTTTCTGTTTTTCTTTAAGGTTTTTAATTACTTTATTTATTTTTTTGACTTTTTTGCTTGAATTAAAAGAAAAGCCTGAAAAAGAGAGGGTACCGGGGACATTGCGTGGCGTGGAGGGCTTACATTTATCAAATATTTTTATTCTTTTAACTTATCAAAATTTTTTTTTTCTTACTATTTATATTTTAAAAAATATCTTAGCATGTGTATGGGGGCACGTGACAGAGGTGGGTGAGCGTGTCAGGCAGCATGTGGGTGGTCGGCACGTGTCAAAAGCCAAACTGCCACGTGGCGGGAATCAATGGTGGCTTTGCTTTCTAGGATGCTTCCGGCCGGTTGATACTTGATAACATACATTAAGTCTTTTTTTTATTCTTCTTTTTCTTTTCTTTTTCTGTTTTTTGTAATATAAAATGGGCCTTTTAAAGTACTAGGTATTGAGTACGTGCTTTTGCATGTGGACAATTGAAAATTAAAATTATAAAAATTATTCGTCATTTGTGATATGTTTTTATTATTATTTTCTTTTATGAAACTAATCCTTTTTTTCTTATGTGTATATAAATGATATAATTTATGTAGTTAAGTATACTATTATTTATTTATATATTAAAGTTAATACAGTAAAAAAGATGATAGTAAAGTTATATAATAGAAATTAAATAAATAAAAATTGAATTGTATATAAAAGGGAGAAGGATCAGTCAAAAGTCTACTTTTACTACATTACAAGATAATAAAGTAGAATCGTTTGGTGAGTTTTGAGATACTATAAAAGAAAAATAGAAGTATGCATACCTACTATTTTGTCCTTATCTATAGGATTGTAATTCATATAGTATGCCAAAGTAGGATACGTAATCAAAGTTATTAGCAAGACTTGCGATGAAAATATTGCAATTCATTTGCCATTTGTTTATTTGCTTTTATTTTTTGTTTCTGGGTGGGTGATTGTGTGTGGTGTGCATGAGACTTAGCGTCGAAAAACTTGGAGAGTATCAAATTTGATTTGATAAGAAAACATTCTAATCTAATATAAATAGAATCAAAGATTAAATATTAACACAATATTTGGTAGGAAAAGAGAGGAAGTAACGAATGGAAGAGAGATAGCAAAAATCACGTGTAAAGTGAAAATTTGGGGAAGGAAAGAAAAATGGATGGAAAAGGGGCTTTTTCTTTTATCAGTCCCTTCAAAAGTAGGAAAAATTGGTGATGTGTGTAATCTTGGTATGCCCTCCAAATATGCAATGTGGATGTTGAATAATTGGCCATGGCACATAGGAAGGCCTTGGTTCAAGGGGAGTAACAATCAAACACTTGACATGTCTTTTATAAGAATAGAACAATCACAAAAAAATTTGAGAAGACTTAACAACAATCAAAGTGAAAGAACTGGCTATGACCGCCCTTTTTGAAAAGGTTGATCTAAAAAAAAAAGAAGAAAAATAAAGTCAACTATAATGAATGAAAATGTTATAAATAGACCTTCAATGTTAAACTCCTTGAAATTTGCGCTCAAGATTATTAATTTTGTGCAAGTGTTGGGAGTCTTTTGCAACTGCACAGTTGAACTAAGATGGGAATTAGTAGCCCAAGAATAACATTTTGCGACATCTTAAACATTATTCAACCAGTCTAGTGCAAATACAAGTAGCCACAGTTAACACCTTCAAATTTGTATTCAAGATTATTAATTTTGTACAACTGTTGGGAGTCTTTTGCAACTGCACATTTGAATTAAGATGGATATAAGTAGCCTAAGAATAATATTTTGGGACATCTTAAAAATTATTCAACCAATCTAGCTAGTGCAAATACAAGTAGCTACAGTGCCATTCTCTCTCTCTCTCTCTCTCTCTCTCTCTCTCTCTCTCTCTCTCTCTCTCTCTCTCTCTCTTCTTGTCGATATCAAACTCAAATGATTTGTTTTGGTTGCCAACACATTTAGTGACTAAATGAAAACTAAAAAATTAATGAAGACCAAACCAATTGTTCTCTCACTTACAATTTTTTTTATTAGAAAACAGAGTCACCACTTTATTTTAATTTTGAAAAGGTAAAATTGTAGAGACTTGGAATATAGTAATTAATGAAATAATGAAGAAAATAGGAAATTTGGTTTGGCATAGGCTAAACCGTCGACGGTTTTGGTGAAGCTCAGAAAACCGTCGATGATTCCAGGGAAATCGTTGACGGTTTTTTTCGAGGACTACCATCTATAAATAGCCACAAAGTTCATTTTCTTAGGAAAAATTTTAAACCCTCTCTCTCTCTCTCTCTCTCTTCGATTCCGGCGACGATTCTTTGCAGTTTAACCGGAGCGGTGTTGTTGTTTAGACTTTCTAGGAACCACTCCAAAACTGGGGTGAGAAATATGTTTTTCAAGTTTAATTAGTTATTGGAAGAGTATGGGCTTAGGAGTATTAAAATGGTAAATATTCTGGAGTTGAGTTGATTGAGTTAGGGTATATGAATAGAGGGTTGTGCGAGTGCCACAAACATAGTTTTGGGATCCTTGCAGACACATTTTTATGAAACGGGTAAGGGAAATAGATTACGTCAGGCATTTTCAGAAATTTGACTGATTAAATTATATTATGTGATTTCTGAGTAATATATGCGTTATCCTGAGTATACAGATTTATGAAAATGGGAACTTTGGAAATGATATATGTATGTTTTGAGAGAATGATTACGCTAGTATTTTCAGTAGAATATTATAGTATAAGTTATCACTCAATCTATGTGGCAAGAGTTTGAAAGTTATGTATAATTTAATTTGTCAGTTTCTATGGTAAAATATATAGACAGAGGTATGATTTTATACAGTATTACAGCGTTCTATATAAGAGTATAGTATAGATTTTATACAGTATTACTGTGTTCTATATAGAACTACAGTACATATTTTATATAGTATTACAGCGTCCTATATAGGACTACAGCACAGATTTTATACAGTATTACAACGTTCTATATAGAACTACAGTACAAATTTTATACAGAGTTACAAAGTTCTATATAGAACTACAGTACAACATTTGATACAGAATTACAAAATGACAACGTTCTATATAGAACTACAGTACAATATTTGATACAAAATTACAGAATGATAGCATTCTATATAGAACTACAGTATGATAGTATTTTATATAGAGTTATAGTATTTCAGAGATTTTATACAGATTTATAGTATGACAGTTTATATTGATTTGTGAATGAAATCATGTTAATATATTATTTTAAAAATCACATTGTATGGTTTAAGAACCCTGATGGACCATAGCTAAGCACGGTACCATGGCTTCACAGATACCAGTGCAACCCCACTTCTCAGATAGAGTGTTGGTGGTATATAGTCGATTGTGCCATTGAAGTATAGAGTTACCCCCTCGAGTCCAGACCAGTTGGGTAGGCAAATCGTACTCATAGTTATAGATACAGATACAGATACAGTTAACTTAGTCTGGTTAGGCCAATCATGGCTAGGTCTCCCCTTCGGGTCGCACAACCTAGATCATGCTGGGTTGATTAATGACGTTGTTGTTTATCCATCCAGGGAAATTCTTCTATGCATATATGCATATTTACTTATATAGAATTATTGTCTTATACATAGTATGATGAGAAAGGAAAGTATGTATTTTGAAATATATTTATATATGCATGTTTATAGTTTTACATGATTTCATAGTGAAAGAAAAGGTAAATAATGGTTGTATATTTGGAACACTAAAACTCATATTGCCACACACTGATAATAATCTATTCCTTCTTATTGAGAGGTGTCTCACCCCAAGAATTTAAACATTTTAGAAAATACGAGGAATCAAGGTTAGAGTGCTTCGGGGTAGGTTCTAGATAATATTGTTGGAAGTAAGTGTCTGTGAGTTCTGATACTTATACAGTGATGTTTTGTACTCTATGGGGGTGTAAATATGTGTATGGGAAGATACTTATATGTTGATGGATGGTTGTAGAACTCTAGTATTGCATATGGAATTTTATATGTATGTTTTCGCTATTTAGTTCATGGACTGGTTTATGATCAGGTTTACCCGTTACCCCACTTCGGGATTAGGACAGTATAGTTTGGTATCAGAGCGGACTTATTTTATATGAAAAGAGAAAAATATAGCAGAATTTTTGGGTTGTGACAGTTGTGGTATTAGAGCCTAAGTTGTTAGGTTCTGTAAACTTAGCAAACAACGGATAACAATACAAGAGTATAGGAATGGAACTTGATGAAGACAGGAAATGGGTAGATCAGGATTTTAGTAAGTCATTGTTGGAGGTTAAGATAAAAATTTATGGATTTTGTCTCACAGCCTGGAGGCAAGAATTCTGTGATGGTTTCTATGTTTTTCCTGAAATGACAATTTCAGGAAAGCCATGGTAAACTATCGTCAGTTTTTGTTTCTGAGTGGTAAGACTAAACCTTAGATTGGGAATAAGGACGTTAAGTTTGTTGGTTATAGGAGGATAACTAGTGGGACTTAAGGCTTGGTTTTGTTGTTTTTGTTGTTTTAATTATATAATTTGATTAAATCAATTAATCGAAATGTAATTTCTCCATAATCGAATTGAAAATCGAAAAACCAATTTTATTGAAATAGAAAATCGAACCGAACCGACTAAATTTGTTTGGTTATTTTGATTAATTCAGTTTTCACCGAATTATGCACACCCCTAATTTTGGTAGGGTAACTTTTGTATATAGGAGGAAGGAACGGTCATATTTGAACCCTGCTTAAGAATGTAGATTAGGATTTTATTAAAATATTTTTTTTTGTTTTTTTTTTCATATCTTATATAATAATAAAAAAATTAATTCGATTAGACTACTTAACTAGATGCCATTTGAAGCAATTAATAGAAGCATGGGATTTTGGATAATTTTGATAAAGTTTGACTAAAATTGATCAATGACTTTAAACCAGTTGAAGTATTGAATTTTCGGCGATTTTAGAAAAGTTTGACTTAAATAAATAAATATCAATTAAAAACTACTTAAATTTTAATATCTAAATTGGTTGCCTAAAATGTGATATAGCTAAATAATTTAACTTAATAATATATCGGACTTAAAGAGAAAAAAAAAAAACCTTGGAGTGTTGATTGTGCATGTTTGTTATTCACTATCTTTGAGTGTAGATTCATTCTTAATGGTCTAACATTTAATGAATCAACCTTATTTAGTAAATATTTTAATTGGTATTAACTTGATGAGGTTAGGAAATGGGTAGATCAGGATTTTAGTAAGTCATTGTTGGAGGTTAAGATGAAAATTTATGGATTTTGTCTCACAGCGTGGAGGCAGGAATTCTGTGACGGTTTCTATGTTTTTTCTAGAATGACAATTTCAAGAAAGTCATGATAAACTATCGACGGTTTTTTTTTTTTTTTTTCTGAGTGGTAAGACTGAACCTTAAATTGGGAATGAGGACGTTAAGTTAGTTGGTTGTAGGAGGATAACTAGTGGTTTTTAGTTAGATTAATGTATTGGTTGTATTATGAAGTTAGGGTTTTTAGACTATATTTTGTTCTATATTTAGGATGGACCCTGGGAGTAGCAATGCACATGCTGGTGGTGGAAACGATGCGAGGCCTTCCAGTATAGGTGACAGTGATTTTGATATAGTATTGCGTAGTATCGTTCAACAAGTAATGGCAACGATAACAAGAAATTTGGGGGAACAGGACTACCCACCAGCTCACCAGGGCTGCACGATCGAGCTGTTCACTCGTATGAATCCCCAGTCATTTTCAGGAGGAGTTGACCCGTTCATGGCAGAGAATTTAGGAGACATTGATAGTTCTCCTTTGCATAAAGGAGTAGAAAATATTGTTTGCTACTTTTAAGATGACAGGGGAGGCTAAACAATGGTGAAGGTCAGTGAGGTTGTTGGACCCGCTTCAAGGAGATATTCCTCGAACGGTACTTCCCCGCTACTACTAGGAATGCTACAGCAGCAGAATTTCTGAATTTGACCTAGGAGCATCTGACGGTTCAGCAATACGCAACTATATTGTAGAACTGTCCCAATTTGCCCCATACACGGTACTGGATGAGGAGAAGAAGGCGAGGAGATTTGAGGGGGGTCTGAGACAGTATATTTATGAGCAGGTAGTGGCATTCCAGGTCTAGACTGTTAACCTCATTGGTCACACTCAGTTTTGATTATGACAAATACTCTTAATACTGATGATTGTACTGGGAATTGCATACAGGTTCACCTTGTGCGCACGTTAGGAATGAAAGACATATCATGATGGCGTGAGGTGTTCGTGCCGAAGAATGAAGATTTATATATTGTATTTTTGTATTCATTTGATTATTTCTTCATTCTGGGATGTAATTTATTATGAATTGTGCGCGTGTATGGCTTGTAATAATTTGCATCACGCATGGTAGGTAGGTATGCTCAAAATGACCATAGTTCGACTTTAGGGACCTACACAGACCTTAGGGATCACCCTTCTTTAGACCGAAGGTCGATCGACACTGAATTTTTTCCAGTAGGATAGAAAGTCCTTAGGTCTCTAAACAAATGCACAAAAAGTCCCCATTATCATTTTCATATAAGGGGAATTACAATTGGCTAAAATTGGACTGAAAATTGAAAAGGTTATGAGGGTTCGGCCGACCGAACCTAGGCCGTGTAAAGCTGCTCGAGCGACCGAACAAGTCAACATGTTGACTTAGCTTCGGGTGACCGAACCTCTTTTGAACGTATCTTCCTCAGGCACCCGAATGCTCTTTAGAGCACTTTTCAACTACTCGGGCGACTATCTGTTTACGTTCAAATAGAGGCTTGGGTAACCGAACTACCTAGTTCTGTTAACCAAGCTCAGCTTCAGGCACCCGAACCTTAGACATTTGGCTACTGACTTTGTTTCAGCCAACCGGTCCTCAACTCGGGCACCTGAACCTCTTAAAATTGAATTTTTGACTGTGTCTGTTTGGGCACCTGAATCTCAGGCCTGGCACCCGAACCTCGCGGGTTAAAATAATTTTTACTGATTTTTAAATGGGTTAAACTGGGTTAATTTTCTTAATAATGTTTTAAACAATTCTAATTATACCCATTGTGTTCCCAATGGTCAAAAAATCCTCCTTGCCTATATATACCAGTTCATTTGTCTTAATTACAAGAGGATTAGCAAACTTAATTAGGACAAAAATTCTATCAACTCTCAAAACCCTAAAAACCCTATATTAGCCAAATATTTCTTGCAAACACTCACTTACTCCTCATTCTCTTTCTCTAAGCATTGTGAGTATTTCTTTAAGGCTATTGTGCTTAAACTTCTCTAGCTAATACTCTCTATTGATATATTGATTAATTGATTTTACTTGAGAGTATAGCCTAAAAGTTCTTCCACCGATTTCATTTGATAAATCTAGTGTGGAAAAACTTTGAGGGTTTTTGGTTCTTGCATCATTGTTGCAAGTTACCTAAACCTAGATTTTGTGTGCAGAAATCTTTTCTCAAAAAGTTAGTTTTTCAAACAACTCCATTGTACTTTATACATTGAAAAATCCTATTGAGTTTGTTTGATTTATCTCACTTAGCATATTTGAAACCCTAATCTGATATTGTGATACTCAAATATTGTGTTTCAAATCTTACTTAGATATACACTCTAGATCTGGACTGAAAATATATACGTGATTGGGTGTTTAGCACACATTAGAGCACTGAGCATATCTAAATATCATTCGTGCTTGCATTATTGACTGAGCTATATTGGTGCACACATCTGCTTATGTTGAAGTGCATTTCCATGTACAAACATTTTTATACACATTGTTTGTATTCCAGGCTCGGGCCTGAAGAGGGAGACTAGTTTTGTGGAATAGTCTCGGATTGGCTTAGACTCGGTTAGGAAAGCTAGGTGCGTCATCCTATTAAGGCGTGTTGGTTGAGGTCAGCCCCTTGAATTGACCTGATTTGTATAGGTGCCGCTCCACCCGTTTAAGTGAGCATTATAGCGGTAATCCTTGTGCTAGTGTGGCCAAGGCGGGGACGTAGGCACAGTTGGCCGAACCCCGATAACATATCGTGCGCGTTCTTTACATTTTTGCAATTTACATTTACTAGAACGTGTATGTGTGTTTGATGATTGCATAGACTAACCCTAGGCTAAATTGCATTGTTGATAAAATCAGTAAACCTAGGCAACAAATTTTTAAATACCCAATTCACCCCTCCTCTTGGGGTTGCACCATAACTATCATAGACCTTCTGTTGACCTTATAGGTCATTCCTGATTTTGATAATAACAAATACTCTTTGTACTTGATGATTTTCAAGTTTGTGTGCAGGATCATTCTAGCTAGATCATATTGATGGCATGCGGCAACTTGAAGAAAAGGAAGACCCTAACATATTTATTTATTGTAATTTCTATTTGGGTCTATAATTTAAATTAAGGAAAGGTTTGTAATAACCTGCATATCATGCATGTAGGACTATAAGCTCAAGGCCTTAGAAAGACCTTAGGGATCACCCTTTGGTCGATTTTGGTTGACCGACACTGAATTTTTTCGGTAGTCCTTAGAATAACCTTAGATGGACCTTCGGTTCCCACACTAAGTGCACAAAACCCCAATTTAGTTCTCATATTATTAAGGGGAATTTTAAAGCAAAGAAAAGGACCTTAGGATAAAATATAAAGGAATTCAGGTGACCGAGCAGGCAAGTTAAAATTGCCTCAGGCAACCGAACCGCTGACCGATCAAAATATTGACCTGGGTTTGGGCGATCGAACTCAAAAGGACTGTAGCATCCTCAGTCAACTGAACCAGTACTATGTACTTTTCCATCGTCCCTAAATGCCCGAACCTATAGTTTATTTACTCCTGGGAGACCGAATTCACAAGTTCGGGCTGCCAAACTTAAAGACTGGCTACCGAATCGCAGACTTTTGGAAATCTCCTTGGTTCAGCAAATCGAACATACATTTGGGCACTCAAACGTTCAAAATTTGTTTTTTTAACAGAGTCTATTCGGGCGACCAAACCAAGGTTCAGCCACCCGAAAACTCTCGGGTTGCTTATTTTTTTACCGAGGTTAAAATTGTTTCAATGTGGTTATTTTTTCTAATTGGCTTTTAAACAATTTTAATAATGCCTTATGCATCCTTAACGGTCATAATTTAGTCTATGTCTATATATAGTGCCTCATTTGCAAGATTAACACAAGATTAGGGAGTTTGATTAAGAAAAATTTTTCTCTGAATTTTTGAAATCCCTTTCTTCATACACATCCCATATACTCATCCTTTTTATCATTCGCTTGCCAAATCTTTTTGAGTGAGTATATCTTAAGAGATCCTACAAAGCTATTACTCTCATTACTTTGATTGTTTGTTGATTTTGTTTGAGAGTTTAGCCAAAGGTTTTTCCCTGGATTAACTAATATTCTTTGTGTGGGAAAACCTTATAGCTAGTGGGTCTTTGCACCACCATTGCAAGATTCATTTGGCTTGTGTTTTTGATTGTGCAAATATTTTTCACAAGCATTCTTTTCAAACATCTCTTGAGCTACATTTTGAGAAAATCATTTAGGAAATTTTTGTACATCCTTGTTGCAACTCTTTGAAACACTTGTTGTTATTGATTAACATTAATTGTTAGTTTCAAAGATAGATTATTTGCACACTCTTTGAGGTTATTGCATATTGACATTTGTAAGAGTGTAGTTGAACATATTGCACAAAGTTTATATTACTTACATCATTGATGTGCATTGATTATATTGTGCTGTATTGTAGTACATAGTCTGCTTAGTAGAGAAGCACATTTTCGTGTACGTAAATTTACATTTATTGAATTCTAGACGTGGGCCTAAAGAAGGAGACTAGCCCTGTTCAATAGTCCTGGATTGGCTTAGACCTGGTTAGGAAGGTAGGTGCACCATTCTGATAAGGTGTAGGTTGAGGGAGGTCAGCCCCGTGAATTGACCTGGTTGTAATCGATGCCGCTCCACCCGTTAAGTGAGCTTATAGTGGAATCCTTGTGTTGGTGAGCCAAGGCGGGGACGTAGGCACAATTGGCTAAACCCCGATAACATATCGTGTGTGCAAGTTACATTTCCACAATTTATTTACTACACGTGTATGTTTTATTATGAATGATTGGGTTTATAATTGCATAAACAAACCCTAGGTTGCGTAATACTGCTGATTTGGTTTAACCTAGGAGGCAAAAGTTTTAAATACCCAATTCACCCCCCTCTTGGGAGTACACCAAAGCTAACAATTGGTATCAGAGCCTCATGGCATTGACTTAAATGTTTTTGCTAAAAGATCGAGATGACTCTCATTGGTGTATCCCCATTCGGAGTGGGAAAGTCACCTACTAGTCCTCCATTATTTTGTGGTATCGATTACACTACCTGGAAAATTAGAATGAGTGTTTTTATAAAATCTATGAGTTAGAGGGCCTGACAGGTGATTGTCAAAGGAATTTGTATGCCTGTAAAGGAAAATGATATTACTTTGATGCATGAAAATTCATATGCCATAGAATTATTATATTGTGATTTAGATTCTAACATCTTTCTCTAGAACATGGCATGTAGAAGTGCACGGGAAATCTGGGATGAACTTGAAAGAAAATATGGAGAATCTCGGGAGAATGAAACCACCACTCAGGAAGTGGTAAATGATAGGGTAATTGCTTTATTAGACGTTGAGGTATATAATTCTATCTCTACCTCTATTGATGATTTTTGTACTGAATGCTGTGATATGTCATATGCTGAATCATCTATTGATAATACTATTAATAATGCATGCAATGATTCTGGTGAAAAATATTGCAGTATATTGTATGATGAATTATTTGATATTCCTTATGATAAATTTATTGACAAAGCATGCGTTGATTCATATGGTATTTATAGAGATAAATCTTACATTGAATCATGCAATAAGTCAAATGATAAAATCATGCCTTTGTGTTAAGAACTAGAATGTACTTTATCTAAACTGCATAAGCTTCTAGTTCAAATGTCTAAACAGAAAATAATTTTGAAGAATAAAAATAAGAAAGTGGAATCAATTAAAGATCTAAGAAAATATCATGCCACCTTAGATAAGAAAAAGGTTAAGAAGATATTGAAAATTATCGGCCTAAAGAAAGAAATAAAAGATTATACACCCTTAGGAATTAAAAGAAATAAATATTTGAAAAAAGGGTTCATACTTCAAGTCCCACAGTGACAAAAATGCCTTAATGAGTAAAAGCCAAATAAATAAGCATAATCTTTCACGAGCATATAAAATTTGCTTATTTCTAAAAATGAAATATCTACTTGTCCATCTAGAAGCGCCATAGGCTTAGATAAGGAGAAGGCGTGGGTAGTTATGAAAGCAAACCTTATAAGATCTAAGGTAGATCAGATTCCAATAGAAATTATATAAATATTTTAATCTTCCCTTAGTTTCTAGGTTTAGGGGTAGTGATGACTATAGGCTTATGAAGTGGTTCGGGGTCAAAATATAAAAACCTAGTATTTGCATCCACTTCAAATTGGACATAACATCCTTGCTAGGTAACTAATTCAAAATGCTTAACTCATGCTTGAAGATAAAGCATCATAAGTTAAGCAAATGTTGTCCATTGTATAGAAATGAGCTTTAGGGATCCATCCTAGTATACATACCTTTAACCCTAATCTCATTAATCAAAATCTGGTCATCACTATAGGTATAAGCACCAATGATAATAAATTCCATATCTACCAGTGCTAATTAGAAAGACATCCTGCTCGTAATCAAAATTAGAGGCATCCACTAGGGGATTCAAGTAAATGAAAATATTCCCTTTGAGCTTAAAATATAAAAATCCTCTAATCTTGGTTCACCTATCTCCTTCATAGGAAATCTTTACCATACCACGATCACATCAGGTAAAGATCCATCCTCTCATTGGTTCCTATCCTTGCTCCAAAATTATGATTATACTCAAAGGATACTTTCCAATCACCAAAGAGTTACAATCAAAATCCATATAATCTTTAGCGCTCTTTGCCAAAGCAGTTAGGACAATGTCTTTAGACTTCTTTCCTAAAAAATGTCCTACCTATCCTAAATACTCTTCTATACCTATTAGTGATTTAATTTTCAAAGAGTATTTATTCAAAGTCCATTCATAAGCTCTTAAAACATTAAATCAAATCCATTAGAGTTTCATATCCTTAGAGATAAGTTGAATGGCTAATATGATTGCACTAGGTCTTTATCCAGATGAATGCATAAAATTCAAGTAGACCTATGCTCATGCATTTAAAATTCAAAGCCATTAGAACTTGTGCCTCTCACTCGTTAGAATTCTCAAAGAAAAGAGGCTATGTAGGCTTAGTTCATATAAAGAAATTTTCATTGTGACTTTTTGGTCCTCTAAGCCTAAGCATGATAAGCCAAGATTAAATCACGAAAAATATAAAACACTTGGCTAAGTAATTAGAAAATGAAAAAGGCATTATATGAGTTGAGTGCATAACTCAGGGGGAGCTTTTATTCTTCATATCTATATAAATTAAAATGCTCTCATATGCTTATATTGTTTATGCCTTTATGCTTATCTGTGTATAGCATTGCAGCACTATCCATGACTCAATGAATGGTTATAATCTCTTTGATGGATAGTTTATGTATTTTTCTAGCACGAACTACTATTGAGCTATATTGAATATCTTGAGTTGATTACGCTACTGGATTACATGCTTGTATTGAAAGCCTCCTGCATGGCAGATGCAGTGATGTGTATTGCATGCTAGTAGTGGATGTAGGTTCTCGTGTGCCTTGAACTAAATTATAAATTTCTTGATTGAACTTATCATGTACAGGTTTTATGGAAAAATGTCCAATTTACAAATGACATGCTGCCGAAATTTCGACAGAACCTTTCCCAACATAAAACCTTGTCCAAAGATGATTATAATAAAAATAAATTTAAAATATTTTTTGAAAGGACGAGTGAAAATCAATTAAATAATTAAAATTCATCCTAACATAATCATCACACATTTAGAGGAGCTCAGCTCCATCCCTATAGAAAAGGCTCAAAGAACTTATACTCATCATTTCGCTTTTTGAATGTTGAGGCTCTTCTGTAATCCCTGAACATTATATCCAGTGCTTAAAGGATTATGATTTGATATGGAATGTTTTTATGTCATGAACATTATTGCATGCCTTAATATATACTCTCTTATGCATCTATGGTCTATAGGGACAACTATACTAATCAAGTGACAAATGTAATTGATAAATACTTAGTATAGTTGATTTTAAAGATTTGGATTGATGGCTTATACTACTAGGCATAATGAAATAAATCTCTATCTAATATAAGAAACTTATTGCATCTAAGCTAGAATTCAAATTGATAGGGGGAGCATCTAAAATTAAAATGTCTATCATATTATGCTCACAAACTTTTCAGCTTGGATCTGTGTCGGAACACCTGTGGCATGTGCTTAAATGAAATGATCTTTGTGAAAATCTTTAGTTGATATATCTTGCTTTACCACATGTTCATTGTCCTGCCATATGATCTTGCATGTGATTGATAAATTTTTAGGATCTATATGGTTGTCCTATTTTTGTAATATTATGAAATTGTACTTACATGGTAAAACTAGAATAATGTTGCTTGCTTGCTTGATCTTTAAATTTTTGGCAACCACCCCCCAGTACTCTTGAAAACATAATTACAGGACTATATATATATGTTAGCTTTGCCGTGATCCCAAGAGGGGGGGTGAATTGGTACTTTTAAATTTTATGCTCTAGGTAAGTTTCCTAACAGCAGTATATTCACAACCCTATGGTCAATCTAGTGCAAGTAATGTAAATATGTACCAGAAATTAAATAGTAATTTAATTAACAATACATGCACCAGAAAGCAGTAAAGGAGAGTGACACGCAGAAATGTTATCGAGGTTTGGCAAATTGCCTACGTCCCCGCCTTGGCTAACAAGCACAAGGATTACCACTATACTTGCTCACTTAAATGAGTGGAGCAGCACCAAAACAAATATGTTCAATTAGCACAGGGCCGACCTCAACCTTTACAACCAATCCTTACCGGACTGGATTACCGCCCCCTCAGTCCACGCCTCGAAACACTTAGATTTCATAACAATGAAATTGGTATAGTGATTATTCTTTTATATAAAGCAGATATGTACCCAATGACGTGCAATCACATACACCACCAAGTGATATAATAAATAAGCTCAATGTGGTTAAATATATCTACTCTCAAATATATTTGCAATGGATGTAATTAGTGAGTGAGAGTGCAAACCAATATAATCTTTGTATTACAATATGTATTCAATCAAAATGCTCAAACAAAGATATCAGTCAGACTTCATATATTTCAACCAGTAGATTTTCTCAATCACATAAAGCTCAAGTAATGTATATGAGTTTAGTTTGCAAAAATAATCAAATCTCTGTTTTCGACAAATGATATAAGTCAATGAATATTACAACAAAGATTTTTATCAGATAAAGAAATATCTTTTCAAAGATATGTCAAGATGAAATACGAAAGATATTTGAAAGTGATTTAAAAAATATTTTGCAACCAAAATCAAATACGAGCTTTTCAAGATGTTGCAATGAATATGCAATACTCAGATGATCAAACTAAGTCTTCTTAGGAAGGAATTATTAATAAAGTCCCCTAAGAATACTTATGGTTTTGCTCTCAAATAAAATCGAATCAATCAAGCACATACCTTAGGAGAGCAACCCTATAGAGCAAACAACACTCAAATCAAACTTAGAAATGATTTTTGGCAATAAGGCAAGGTAAGAATGAGTGTGTGGAGCTTAGAAATAAGTAGTATCAGTTTTGAAATTGAGAGAAAATTTTTAATCAGGTTTGCTAATATTCTTACTAATTATTCCAAATGAAGGGGTATTTATAGGCTTCCCCCTGATTTTAATCGTTAGGGACACAAGTGGAATAATTACAAAAGTTTTAATATTATTTAATCAAATTAACCCCATTTAAAAAAGTTAACCGCGGTAAAAAATTCAAAGCAACCCGAGAGCACTGGTCGACTAGGACAAGTTCAGTTGACCGAAGTTCTTGAGGTTCGGTCGACCGGGCATTAAATGACCTGTGAGTTAGTCGATCGGACTTGTAAGTGTGAAGGTGATTTTCCCTTTTTGCGAGTGTTGACTTTATGAGTCCAATCCTGTTTTGATAATGACAAATCACTTGGTATTTGATATGTGCATTGAGATTGTGAATAGGAACTATATTAAGCATGCACGGAAGGATAATAAGTCATTAAGGCCATAAAGAACAAAGCATACATATCTGGGCAGGATCCATGGAACTTAAAGAATACAATAATGAAGATGCAAGCACCAAGTTCAAGAATGTCATGGGAATGGGTATTTAGAACTCATGTATTTACATTTTCATATGATCTAATTTGAGGCTGAACATATACCCAAGAATGACTTTAAGACTCATGCATTTCATGAACATCATTAGGGGACATTCATAAACTTAGAAATATTTTCAAAACCCTGGAAAATACTTTTATAAAAGAACCAAGAAAGAGAGCAAAGCAGAATTTTAAACTAGAAAGAAAAATTCAGGAAATGACCACTTCAGTAGCTTGAACTCAACCTCAGTCACCTGAAGAATTTCTTTAGAAGCTTGAAGATTAAGTTTAATCACCTGAAGAATTAATGATGAAACACAGAACCTAGCCAAGGCACTTTGGTCGCCTGAACTTGTGACTTCGGATGCCTAAAGTTGTCACTTCAGGAGCCTGAACTCCACTTCAGTCGCCTGACCCTGCATTTAGGTTGATTTTTCGAAGCACTAAGGAACTTCGGTCGCCTGGGCACTCGACCTCAGTTGCCTGAACTTGTGGAAAAACTTAAAAATTTAATTTTTATTAAGAGAACTCGCAAGATATTTTTTATTCCAATAGTCAAGATTGATTCTAAGGGTTGAGAACCTATATATTGAACATCTAAACCCTAGAGCGTTAGCTAAGAAAAATGAGAAAAGAAGAGAACATCTTGTTGAAAAGAGATTTGAGAACTTTGAACACATTGCTATAAGATTGCCTGCACTCTTGCACATACTCATCAAGCTTGGGCAAATCAATTCAGAAAATCAAAGGGGATTCATTTACACATCTTGATTTCAACTTAGTATTGAGGTTTGGTTAATCCGTGTTTTTTAAGAGATTCTCGTATCATCATCTATTATTGAATATCGTTAGAGAGTTTGATCTTAAGTGTTCCTAACCATATAGAGATTTTTCTTGACAAGTGTGTTACTTGAGAAAGTTTATTTTGCCATTGATATATATATTTTTCAAAGAACTACTCATTTTGAAATCTATTGTTAAAATAGGCTAAGTGATAGAGAGTGAGTAAACTTTATATATATATTATTTAGAAAATTGGACTACTTGATAAAGGTCTTTATCAATTGTTAAAAAGATTTGATTCAAGTGTGTGTTTTGTTAAAGGATCTATATTTTAGATATATTAATGCTTGATTAAATATTGTTGGTATTTATAAATATACATTTTATTGACGGATATTTTCTGAAAAACAATATATTTAGTTTGTGATCTTTGAAAATCATATTATATATATATGTATGTATTGTCTTATTACAAAGATCATTGTGTGATTGAATATTTGAAAGAAAGTAGTTGATTTTGATTGATCCAATATTCAAGACAAAGTTTTTGTTTATGTTCACATTAGATATATTTGTGTATTTTTACAAAGTGAACTAGAATCCTAATATTCTCCAAAGCGTTTAAATATATCATTACTTGGGAGTTTTGGTTAGAAGGGAAATTGCGTATTGAAATATAATCATTCATAAACGATTGTATCGTTTCATACATTCTGAGCTTCAAGTTTTATCATATGATTATGTATTAGAAATTTGAATTGTACTCACGTGCATTGTTGGAAGCAACTTTGAGTGTTTTACAGATTTCATTGTATTTACGTTTCGGGTTGTGAATCAGGTGTGAGGAGAGAGTTGTTTCTCTTGTAGGCAGCGGAGTAAGAAGAAGATGTACCTCTTGTAAGGAGCAGATTGTAAGGGAATCTTCATCCCAATTTAAGGAGCAGGGATTAAAGTGGAAATTTTGAGTGGGTTGCTCAAGGCGAGGACGTAGGCCGGGTTGGCTGAGCCTCGTAACTGCGTTTGCATTCTCTCTTCCCTTATCTCTTTATTTTTCACATTGCATTTCAATATCAAGCTTGCATGTATGTTTGTTGAATAATATCACACGAACTTGATAAGTAATTGGTTAAATTTAGACATAGGGACTAAGTGGTGAATAAGTTTCAAAGAATTTTTAAAATACCCAATTCACCTCCCCTTGGGATTACACCTAAATCAACATTTGGTATCAGAGCGGGTTTACATAGACTTAATAGTTTATTTGTAAAAAGATCACATGGCACATATCAGTGTAACTCCATTCGGTGAGGGACACTCATCCACTAGACCACCAATTTTCTGTGGTGTAAATTACACCTATTGGAAACGTAGGATGAGCATCTACTTGTTAAGTATAGACTGGAAGGTATGGAAAATAGCTACTAAGGGAAATCATGTTCTCATGAAAGTAATTGACAAGATTAATATACCCAAAACTGAAGATGAATATACAGAGGAAGACTGGAAATCAGTACAAATCAATGCTACTGCCATGAACTTGCTTTTCTATGCATTAGATGTAGATGAATTTAATATTGTAATGACATGTAACTCTGCTAAAGAAATTTGGGAAAAAATAGAAGTAACATATGAAGGCACTAAGGAAGTCAAGGATAGTAGGATAGACATGCTCATTAGTGAATATGAAGCATTTAGAATGACTGTTGATGAATCTATTCAATCCATGTACACTAGATTCACACACATCATAAATTATTTGAAAGCACTTGAAAAAACTTACCCTACTTATGAGTTGATCAGGAAAATACTCAGAGGACTACCTCGAGTGTGGGAAGTGAAAGCTATGGCTATAACAGAGGGAAGAAATCTCAAGGAGATGTCGGTTAACGAACTCATTGGATCGCTCATCACCTATAAGCTGGCAATAAATGAGAGGAAGAATGAACAAAGCAAAAAAAAGAAAGCCACAACGCTTAAGGCAACATCTCACAGCTCTAGTGAGGGAAGTGACTCAGAATTAGATGACGACATGACCTTGCTAACAAAGAAATTCGTGAAGTCCTTGAAAAATAATAAGAAGTTCAACAGAAAATTTTGGAACTCAAAATCAGAAAGAGGAGAGTCAAGCATGAAGAAAAATAAGGAAGATCCTCCAACATGCTACAACTGCCGAGAGGTTGGACATATCAAGCCTGCGTGTCCCAAATTAGTGAAAGCCTCAAAGAAAAAGAAGAAGGCGCTGAAAGTCGGTTGGGATACACACAGCACTAGCTGTTCAGAATCTGAATCCAGTGACGACGAGATTGCCAATCTATGTCTAATGGTACATGATGACCTTGAAGTACAATCATCACTTTCATCATCTTCATATTATTCTAGTGATTCTAAAAATGAAAATGACATGATTTCATATGTTGAACTGAAACAAGAATACATGTACTATATTAAAATGCTTGAGAAGAAAATAAAGAAAATCTCCGAGTTGAAAAGTAAAGTCAAAGAACTTTCAAACTTAGTTGAACAACAAAATGAATCTCATGCATCTTTCATAAAAGACAAAGATTTGAAAATTGAGGAATTAGAAAAGAATTTGAAAGATAAATCTGAGATTATTTGCAAGTTCACTGAAGGACAAAATAATTTTGAAAAGCTCCTGGAAAGTCAAAGAAATTCCCTAGAAAAGGAAGGTGTTGGTTTTAATGGGAAAATAAATTTAAAACAAAGACATCTTTACATAGGGTATTTTATAAGAGAGTCAAAATCATATGTTCCAACTAAGGATTATCATAGACATATTACATGCTTTAAATGTAAAAGGTTGGGTCACATAAAATTTAACTGTCCTTTCAAAAATAAAGATGTTAAAATTAAAAAAGTTTAGAAGGTAAAAGGAGAATCTAGCAGTAACCCCCCTGGACCCAAGAAAATTTGGGTACCAAAGCTAGTTGTCTGATTGTGTCTTGCAGATATGTTTACGAATAGCATCCTCAAAAGACAGATGGTATATGGATAGCGGATGTTCACCTCACATGACTGGGGATAAAGTTAAGTTCACATCCATCACACCCAAAGATGAAGGATTTGTCACCTTTGGATATAATGCTAAGGGAAGGATCACAGGTGTAGGTAAAGTTGGTAATGATTCATTGCTTATTATTGTTGACGTTTTACTGGTTAAGGGTTTAAAACACAACTTATTGAGTATAAGTCAACTGTGTGATAAAGGTTACAAAGTGTATTTTGAACATGACAAGTGCATAGTTGAACACAAAACTGATAATAAAATATTGTTCACTGCTAAGCATCATGAAAACGTTTATACCACCAGCTTTGATAACTTAACCTCACAGAGTGTGAGATGATTCTCTTCTATGAATGAAATTAGTTGGATTTGGCATAGGACACTAGGACACGCAAATATGAATTTAATATCTAAACTAGTTAAGGGAGACTTAGTTAAAGGATTGCCTAAGACAAAATTCGCCAAAGATAAAATTTGTGAGGTTTGTCAACTAGGAAAACAAGCAAGAACAAGCTTTAAGAAGAAAAAAGAAATCTCCACTACTAGGCCACTCCAAATGCTACACTTAGACTTATTTTGTCCAAACCCAATTCAGAGTTTAGGAGGAAAATCATACGCATTTGTCATAGTTAATGATTTTTCAAGATTTACATGGGTATTATTCTTAGGTCACAAAGATGAAGTGTGTGAATAATTCATAAACCTGTGCAAGAAAATCCAAAATGAAAAGGGATATGCTATCACTAAAATTCAGAGTGATAGGGGTAGAGAATTTAAAAATCAAGGCATGGAAGACTACTGTAATTCATTAGAAATTGCCCATAACTTTTCAGCCCCTAGAACACCACAACAGAATGGTGTAGTTGAGAGGAAGAATAGGTCTATATAAGAAATGGCCAGAACTATGCTTAATGAACATAAATTAACTAAGTATTTTTGGGTTGAGGCAGTGAATACCCCCTGTTATGTTCTAAATAGAGTATTGATTAGACCATATCTTAAAAAGACCTCGTACAAGTTATGGATTGGCCATAGACCAAACATATCATATTTTCATGTCTCTGGCTGTAAATGTTTTGTGTTGAGAGACAATGAGCATCTAGGAAAGTTTGATGTGAAATCTGACGAAGGTATATTCCTAGGGTATGCCTTAGATAGTATAGCCTATAGAGTATATAACAAACGAACATTAAAAAGACCTCGTACAAGTTATGGATTGGCCATAGACCAAACATATCATATTTTCATGTCTCTGGCTGTAAATGTTTTGTGTGGAGAGACAATGAGCATCTAGGAAAGTTTGATGTGAAATCTGATGAAGGTATATTCCTAGGGTATGCCTTAGATAGTATAGCCTATAGAGTATATAACAAACGAACATTGACAGTTATAGAATCTATTCATGTTGTGTTCAATGGCTCAAATCCCTTCTCCAAAAAAGCTGATGAAGATGAAATTGAGATAAATAAGGAACTTGAAGAACTATCCATTGAAAATGATTCAAAAAAGAAAAATTAAATTAAGGAACCATCCATTGAAAGTAATCGAATTGAAAATGAGGTTAATGAACCACCAAGAGAATGGAAGTATATTAAGAATCATCCCATTGATCAAATAATAGGTGAACCATTACGTGGAGTAGCCACATGATCCTCACTTAGGAATATGATGAGTCATTGTGCATTTCTATCTCAAGAAGAACCTAAGAATGTGAGTGAAGCTATAGAAGATGAATCATGGGTGTTGTCCATGCAAGAAGAGCTAAATCAGTTTAAGAGAAACAAAGTATGGACATTAGTTCCTAGACCTGAGGATAAGTCAATCATTGGAACAAAATGGATATATAAAAATAAAAAGGACGAACATGGGATAGTTGTTAGAAATGAGGCTAGACTAGTAGCTCAGGGATATAACCAGGAAGAAGGTATAGATTTTGAAGAAGCCTTTGCACTTGTAGCTAGAATGGAAGTCATTCGAATGCTTTCAACATATGCAGCTTTTAAGAACTTCAAACTATATCAAATGGACATCAAAAGCACATTTTTAAATGGCTACATAAGTGAAGAAGTGTATGTATAACAACCTCCAAGTTTTGAAAACCATAAGAATCCAAATCACGTTTATAGACTGACAAAAGCCTTGTACGATTTAAAGCAAGCTCCTAGAGCTTGGTATGAAAGACAAAGAAGATTTCTACTAGAGAAAGGATTTATCAAAGGAAAGATAGATACAACTTTGTTCATAAAGACTAAGAAAGATGGCATTTTCCTAGTCCAAGTTTATGTAGTTGATATCATTTTTGGAGCCACAAATAAAGAATTGTGTAATGAATTTGCTAATACTATGCAAAACGAATTTGAGATGAGCATGATGGGTGAACTAAACTTCTTCCTAGGACTTCAGATCAAACAAGCAAAACATGAAATATTTATAAATCAATCAAAGTATATTAGAGATCTACTCAAACAGTTTAATATGGAAGATGGAAAAATACTAGGTACACCTATGAGCGCTTCATTGAAATTAGATAAAGATGCACAAGGTATACCAGTAAATGTCAAGCTTTATCATGGAATGATAGGTAACTTACTTTATCTGCATGCCAGCAGTCCTGACATAATGTTTAGCGTATGTTTGTGCACAAGATTTCAGTCTACACTAAAAGAGTCACATTTGTTAGTTGTTAAACGATTACTTAAATACCTAATAGGAACCATGGAAATTGGATTATGGTATGCTAAGTACACATCTTTTGAGATTATCAGTTATTCAGATGCTGATTTTGCAGGTAGCAAAGTGGATAGGAAGAGCACCAGTGGTACTAGTCATTTCATAGGACATTCCTTAGTCTCTTGGTTTTCCAAGAAACAAAATCCAGTAACTCTTTCCACAGCTGAGGCTGAATATATAGCGGCAGGTAGTTGTTGTGCTCAAACGCTATATATGAAACAACAACTGAAGGATTTTGGATTAAGTTATAAAACAATTCATATAAGATGCGATAATACGAGTGCAATAAACATCTCAAAGAATCCTATATTACACTTACGAACTAAACATATAGAGATAAGACATTACTTTCTTCGTGATCAGTGCAAACAGGAGATGTGATACTTGAGTTTGTATGCACGGATAAACAATGGGCAGATATATTCACTAAATCACTTGCGGAGGATAGGTTTATCCAAATTGGGCGAGAATTAAGCTTGATGCATAGTCGAGAGGTTGCCTAGAATTATAGTAAATGACATAATTCAAGGGGAGCAACGTCACTTAATATTCACTATTTGTCAAAAGTTTCATATTTAGCTCACATGTTCTCATTTGATATCACATTAATCAACATTCGGTATCACATTTTTAAGATGTAAACATTGGTATCCTCACATAATCTTTGACATTTGGCACACTGTGCATGTTCATAAGGCAATTTTAAAACTGATGGTTGACCAAGTTAAAACTTTAAGATTTCAAATGGGAGAAGAACATAAGGTTATGTCCACTCATGTATGTTGCTATCTACCTTTTTATTGATGTCAAAAAGGGGAGAAATATCCGGAGCAAAAATTGTTGACAAAACTAATTGTGCAAAAGGGGGAGAAGGATAATAGCAAAAATTGTTTGAAAAATCAAGAGCAAAATTTGTTGGCATATCTAATCGTGAAAAAGGGAGAAGAATCATACTATAGGAGAAGAATTAGGCTAAACAACGTGTGTATGAACATGAGCATATTTTATTTGGAATCAGGCTAAACAACATGTGTATGAACATGAATATATTGTATTTGGCATGAGCATATTTCACATTGAATATTTGATGCATTAATTGAGGGGGAGCCTTGTTAGGCATAACCCATTATATTATATATTTTTTCTCATGCATTTGTCATCATAAAAAAGGGGGAGATTGTTGACTCTATGAGTCCAATCCTGTTTTGATAATGACAAATCACTTGGTATTTGATCTGTGCATTGAAATTGTGAATAGGAACTATATTAAGCATGCACGGAAGGATAATAAGTCATGGAGACCATAAAGAACAAAGCATACATATCTGGTCAAGATCCATGGAACTCAAAGAGTACAAGAATGAAGATGCAAGCACCAAGCTCAAGAATGTCATGGGAATGAGTAATTAGAACTCATGAATTTACATTTTCATATGATCTAATTTGAGGCTCAACATATACCCTAGAATGACTTTAGGACTTATGCATTTCATAAACATCATTAGGGGATATTCATGGACTTAGAAATATTTTCAAAACTATGGAAAATACTTTTATAAAAGAGCCAAGAAAGAGAGCAAAGAAGAATTTTAAACTAGAAAGAAAAATTCAGGAAATGGCCACTTCGGTAGCCTGAACTCAACCTCAGTCGCCTGAATAATTAATGGTGAAACACAGAACCTGGCCGAGGCACTTCGGTTGCCTAAAGTTGTCACTTTAGGAGCCTGAACTCCACTTCAGTCGCCTGACCCTGTATTCAGGTTGATTTTTCGAAGCACTAAGGAATTTCAGTCGCCTGGGCACTCGACCTCAGCCACCTGAACTTGTGGGAAAACTTAAAATTTTAATTTTTGTTAAGAGAACTAGCGAGATATTTTTTAATCCAAGGGTCAAGATTGATTCTAAGAGTTAAGCACCTATATATTGAACATATAAACCCTAGAGCGTTAGCCAAGACAAATGAGAAAAGAAGTGAACTTCTTGTTGAAAAGAGATTTGAGAACTTTGAACACATTGTTATACGATTGCCTGCACTCTTGCACATACTCATCAAGCTTGGGCAAATCAATCCAGAAAATCAAAGGGGATTCATTTACACATCTTGATTTCAACTTGGTATTGGGGTTTGGTTAATCCAATTTTTTTTAAAAGATTCTCGTATCATCATCTGTTATTAAATATCATTAGAGAGTTTGATCTTAACTGTTCTTAACCATATAGAGATTTTTCTTGATAAGTGTGCTACTTGAGAAAGTTTATTTTGCCATTGATATATATATTTTTCAAAGAATAACTCATTTCAAAATCTATTGTTAAAATAGACTGAGTGATAGAGAGTGAATAAACTTTATATATATATATATATATATATATATATATAGATATTATTTAAATAATCTCACTACTTGATAAAGGTTTTTATCATTGGTCAAAAAGATTTGATTCAAGTGTGTGTTTTGTTAAAGGATCTATATTTTAAATATATTAACGCTTGATTAAATATTCTTGATATTTATAAATATACATTTTATTGAGGGATATTTTCTGAAAAACAATATATTCAGTTTGTGATCTTTGAAAATCATATTATATATATATATATATATATGTATATGTATTGGTTTATTACAAAGATCATTGTGTGATTGAATATTTTAAAGAAAGTAGTTGATTTTGATTGATCCAATATTCAAGACAAAGTTTTTGTTTAAGTTCACATTAGATATATTTGTGCATTTTTACAAAGTGAATTAGAACCCTAATATTCTCCAAAGCGTTTAAATATATCATTACTTGGGAGTTTTGGTTAGAAGGGAAATTGCGTATTGAAACATAATCATTCAAAAACGATTGTATCGTTTCATAAATTCTGGGTTTCAAGTTTTATCATATGATTATGTATTAGGAATTTGAATTGTACTCACAAGCTTTGTTGGAAGCAACTTTGAGTGTTTTACAGATTTCATTGTATTCCTAGTTCGGGTTGTGAACCGAGTGTGAGGAGAGAGTTGTATCTCTTGTAAGCAACGGAGTAGGAGCAAGTTGTACCTTTTGTAAGCAGCGGATTGTAAGGGAAGCTCTATCCCAATTTAAGGAGCAGAGATTATAGTGGAATCCTTGAGTGGGTTGTTCAAGGCGAGGATGTAGGTCGGGTTGGCTGAACCTCGTAAAAATTGTGTTTGCATTCTCTCTTCCCTTATCTCTTTATTTTTCGCATTGCATTTCAATATCCAGTTTGCATGAATGTTTGTTGAATAATCTCACACGAACTTGATAATTAATTGGTTAAATTTAGACATGGGGACTAAGTGGTGAATAAGTTTCAAGAATTTTTAAAATACCTAATTCACCCCCCTCTTGGGATTACACCTAAATCAACAGCGAGGTTCGGTCGACCAGAAAGATTTTGAACTGACTCAGTCGGTCAACCAGACTGTTGTGTTCCCACACGTGGGAACTCGGTCGACCAGGGCATTACAATGTATTTTGGGCACAGTTGACCAGGTGGTCAATAAAGTTGACTCCTAGGGAGTTCGGTCAACCGAGGTCAAATGAACTATAAGAGTTCAGTCGACCGAGCTATGGTTAACTTGTTGACCTAACGCCGGTTCGGTCAACCGGGCATTAAATAACCCGTGAGTTCGGTCAACCAAGTGTGCACATTTTCTGCATTTTCGTCCTGTTTCAAGCATTCAATCACCCTAAACAAATGATCAATCATATGTATGCATGAGTGAGTGTCCTAGGGTCCTTTTTTGATCCTTTTTAGTTATGAGCTTACTTAACAGATCATGCGGGTGATGTGTGTGAATATTACAAACCAAGTCCTATTTACTATTACAGACCCTTTGAATAAAAATGAAACAAAATACAACACATATATATTGGGTCTTCAACTTCACTCTCTCTTTGTACTATTATCATGAACTGTCATTTTGAATACCTGCACATAACCTTAGACATGCATTAAATGCAATAGGTATTTGTCATTATCAAAACTAGGTGTGACCTATAAGGTTAACCTTCTCCCCCTTTTTGATAATAACAAATACATCAAGCAAAAATATGGGTATAGCTTAAGAAGGCTCCCCCTATCAATATGCATTAAAGAAAACTAAATTTTTAACCCAATCATACCTAATCATTTTTGCCTCTACATCTTCCCCTTTTGGCAACAGCAAAAAGGGTTATAAGAAATAAGAGCTCTAGGCAATGGGTAAGCATCATTTATAGATTATAAGTCTTGGAAAGTTTTTGAAAAATTTTGGCAGAGTGCCGTTTGAAAATAGGATTTTCCAAAACAAATCTTGTATAAATAAAGACCTATTTGAGTTTAGAAATCCTAACAGTTTATCCACAACTACTCAAACAGTTCCAGTATGATCATAGCAATAAAACATAAAGGTCATCATTATCATACTATAGATATTAGAAACTATACATACAAGCAATAATCAATATTCACAAAGTCTAAGGTAATAAGATATATCAACAATAATATTAGTTTCTAAGACTTGTAAATTTTACTTCAAAGCTCCCCCTGGATTTATGCAAACAATGGAACCAAGAGGCTTCTCTACTATGCATGAACCCTAATTCACGTCTAATTTGTATAAACCTATCTTTGGGAAGTGGTTTAGTAAATATGTCCGCTCACTGTTCATTAGTGTATACAAACTCAAGAGTCACATCTCCTTTTTGCACATGATCACGAAGGAAGTGATATCTAATCTCAATGTGTTTAGTTCGTGAATGTGAGATAGGATTTTTGGAGATGTTGATTGCACTAGTATTATCACATTTAATCAGTATTGCATCATAGTACAATCCAAAATCCATAAGTTGTTGTTTCATATAAAGAGTTTGAGCATAACAACTTCCAGCCGCAATATATTCTGCTTCAGCTGTGGATAAGACAATTGAGTTTTGTTTCTTGGAGAACCAAAAAACAAGAGATTGTTCTAAGTAGTGACAAGTGTCGTTGCTACTTTTTCTATCAACTTTACAACCAGCAAAGTCAGCATTAGTATAACTCACAATCTCAAAGGTAGTATGCTTAGGGTACCATAAATCTAACTCTACAGTTCCAACTAGATACCTAAGGATTCTTTTAACTGCTTTTAGATGGGATTCCTTAGGAGCAGCCTGAAACCTAGCACACATATACACACTAAACATAATATTAGGCCTACTAGCAATGAGATATAGGAGACTCCCAATCATGCCACAATACAATTTCACGTCAACAGGGATTCCTTGCTCATCTTTATCAAGCTTAATAGAAGAATTCATAGATGTACCAAGAATTTTACAATCTTCCATATTAAATTTATTTTGCAAGTCCTTGATATATTTAGATTGGCATATGAAAGTTCCACATTTAGCTTGCTTAATTTGTAGCCCTAAGAAGAAACTAAGTTCACCCATCATGCTCATTTCAAATTCGCTTTGCATGCACTTGACAAACTTATTACACAACTCATCATTAGTTGCTCCAAAAATGATATCGTCCGCATAAATTTGAATAAGGATCATATCATCATTTTTGGATTTGATGAAAAGTGTAGTGTCAATTTTGCCATGGGTAAACCCATTTTCAAGTAGAAAACCACTAAACCTCTCATACCAAGCTCTAGGAGCTTGTTTCAATCCATACAAGGCCTTAGACAACCGGTAAACATGATCTGGATATTTATGATTTTTAAAATCGGGTGGTTGTTCTACATATACTTTTTCATTAATATAGCCATTTAGAAAAGCTCTTTTAACATCCATTTGAAATAATTTTAAATTTTTAAAAGCGGCATAAGCAAGTAGCATACGAATAGATCCTAACCTAGCAACAGGAGCATATGTTTCATCAAAGTCAATCCACTCATGCTGATTATAACCTTGGGCCACTAGTCTAACTTTATTCCTAGTTACTACCCCATTCTCATCTTTCTTATTTCTATATACTCATTTAGTTCCAATAATAGTATGATCACTAGGCCTAGGAACTAGGGTCCACACTTTGCTTCTTTCAAATTGATTAAGTTCTTTTTGCATGGACATCACCCAAGACTCATCTTCTATGGCATCTTTAATATTTGTAGGTTCTTCTTGGGATAAGAAAGCAGAATGACTCAATAGGTTTCTCAAGGAGGATCTTGTGGCTATACCAAGGGATGGTTCACCTATGATTTGATCTATAAGATGGTTTCTAATAAATTTCCAATCTCTAGGCAACTCTTGAATTTCATTTTCATTATTTTCAGATGATTTTTCATTTACTTCTGCATTTTCACTTGCATTGTTTTCAATAGATAATTTATCTAAGCATTTTCTAATATCAATATCAACTTCATCATCTTTCTTAAAAAAATGGATTAGATTCATCAAACACAACATCAATAGATTCAATGACAGTCAATGTTCTTTTATTGAAGACCCTATATGCTTTACTATTAAGTGCATAACTTAGGAAAATACCTTCATCAGATTTAGAGTCAAATTTCCCTAGGTGTTCATTATCCCTCAGCACAAATTATTTACAACCAAACACATGAAAATAGGAAATATTAAGTTTATGGTTGTTCCACAATTCATAAGGGGTTTTATTTATTGACGGTCTAATCAACACCCTATTCATGACATAACAAGTAGTATTAATGGCCTCAGCCCAAAAATATTTAGGTAAGTTATGTTCATTCAGTATAGTTATACCCATTTCTTGTAGTGACCTATTCTTTCTTTCTACCACACCATTTTGTTGAGGTGTCCTAGGTGCAAAAAAGTGATGTGATATGCCCTCTAAGTCACAATAATTTTCTATGCTCTCATTTTTAAATTTCGTGCATCTATCACTTCTTATATGAGTTATCCTATATCCCTTTTCATTTTGAATTCTCCGACAAAGTTTGGTAAACTGTTCACATGATTCATTTTTATGTGCAAGAAATAACACACATGTGAACCTAGAGAAGTCATCTACAATAACAAAAGCATATGATTTACCACCTAAACTTTGCACAAAATTAGGACCAAACAAGTCCAAATGAAGCATCTCAAGTGGTCTAGTGGTAAATATGAATTTTTTTTTCTTAAAACTAGATTTTGTTTGCTTACTCATTTAACATGCATTACAAATTTTATCTTTTACAAATGACATTTTAGGCAAGCCTTTTACTAATTCTTTTCTAACAAGTTTAGACAACAAGTCCATGCTAGCGTGTCCTAAGCGGCACCTATGTCATAACCAACTAACTTCATTTATAGCAGAAAAGCAAGTTATTTGTTGTGAAGCTAAGTTATCAAGAGAAGTAGTATAAACATTTTCATGGCGATCGGCAGTAAAAAGCACTTTGTGATCTGATTTATTTTCTACTATGCATTTGTCATTTTCAAAAGATACCTTATATCCTTTATCACACAGTTGGCTTATGCTTAGTAAATTATGATTTAACCCATCAACTAATAAAACATCATCAATAGTAAAAGAAGAGTCCTTACCAACCTTACCTACTCCAATGATGCGTCCTTTGGCATTGTCGCTGAATGTCACATATCCTCCATCCTTGGGAATGATTGAAGTGAATTTTTCTTTGTCGCTGGTCATGTGTCATGAGCACCCACTATCTAGGTACCACTTCTCCTTGGAGGAGGACAATCTTAGGCATACCTACAAGGTAAACTAAGTAACTAGTGCTGGTCCCCAAATTTTGTTGGGTCCACGGGGGTTGGTAGCTGGATCACCCTTAACTACCCATACTTTCCTAATTTTAGCATGCTTATTCCTAAGTGGAGAATCAAATTGAATATGACCAATTTGTTTACATTTAAAACATTTTATTCTACACTTAGGATCTTTAGGAGGGACATGGAATTTTGATTTATGTGTGAAGTGTCCTAAGTAAAGATTAGGTCATCTAACATTTTCAATACCATTAAAACCAAGACCCTCTTTACTTAAGGAATCCCTTTGGGCACCAAGTAGTTTTTCAAAATTGTGTTTGCCCTCAGTGAATTTAAAAATAATTTTGGAGTTATCCTCCACTTTCCTCTCAAGTTCAGCAATGGTTACATTTTTTCTTTTAAAATAGAAGCATAAAAGGTTTTTAAAATACCAAACAATTTTGACCAATTTTCACATTTCTTTTTCAAATCATCATTTTCTTTGGTCATTTTGCTCAACAGTTTAGACACACGAATATATTCAAATTGTAATTCTCTAAACGTAGGCATGCAATCAGAATCACAATCATCAGATGAATAATATGAAGATAATGAACAGGAAGATGATACCTCATTGCCGTGTGCCATCAAACACTGATTAGCAACCTCTGAGTCATTGTGGTATGATTCTGAGTCATTACTACTTAATTTGCCCCATGAGGTGCTTGCCTTCATGGCTTTCTTCTTTTCTTAGCCTCCTTTTTCAGTAGTGGGCAGTCCGGCTTGTTGTGCCCAACTTTGTTGCAATTGTAACATGTGGGAGAATTTGACTTTTCTTTTCTTTTACTAGACTCTCCCTTCTCAGATGTAGACTCCCTATATTTTTTATATGGCTTTCTGTTATTCCTGAAGAATCTGCTAAATTTTCTAGTAAGCATAGGCATATCATCATCAGTGTCAGGTTCGCTGCATTCACTAGATGTGTTAGTGGAGGTTTTCAATGTAGTCACTTTCTTTGCCCTATTCTATTCATTTACTCTCTCATTTATAGCTAATTCATAGGTGATCAGGGACCCTATCAATTCATCTAGAGTCATGGCCTTAAGGTCTCTACCTTCAGCAATGGTCATAGTTTTGGCTTCCCAAACAGAAGGCAAGCCTCTAATGATCTTCCTAATCATCTCACATATGGGATAGGTCTTTCCTAATGCATGCAGTGAGTTTATGATGTGTGTGAATCAAGTGTACATGCTCTAAATGGACTCACCTACATTCATCCTAATTCCTTCATACTCACTAGTCAACATATCTATCCTGCTGTCTTTCACATCCCTAGTGCCCTCATATGTGACCTCTAACTTATCCCAGATTTCTTTTGCAGTAGAGCATGTCATAATTCTATTAAATTCATTTACATCAAGATTACAGTACAAAATATTCATAGCAGTGACATTTAAGCTAACAGCTTTCATGTCATCATCATTATACTCTAGTTATACCCTCTATTTTCATGGAAGCAAAATTTCCCTTAGAGACAATCCTCCACACCTTCCAATCAATATTTTGAAGGTAGATGCGCATCCTCTATTTCTAGAAGGTGTAATTAACACCACCGAAAACCAGAGGTCGTGCGGAAGATGGTCCCTTAGGGAAAGGAGTCATGGAGCTATAAGCCATAAGAGATCTTTTGCAAAATAACTACTAGTCTATGCTATGTGGCTTTAATACCAATTGTTAGTTTTGCCGTGATGCCAAGAGGGGGGTGAATTGGTGTTTTTAAATTTTATGCCCTAGGTAAGTTTCCTAACAGCAGTATATTCACAACCCTATGGTCAATCTAGTGCAAGTAATGTAAATATGTACTAGAAATTAAATAGCGCAATTTAATTAACAATACATGCACCAGAAAGCAGTAAAGGAGAGTGACATGCAAAAATGTTATCGAGGTTCGAAAAATTGCCTACGTCCCTGCCTTGGCTAATAAGAATAAGGATTATCACTATACTTGCTCACTTAAACGGGTGGAACGGCACCTAAACAAACCAAGTCAATTAGCACAGGACTGACTTCAACCTTTACAACCAATCCTTACTGGGCTGGATTACCACCCCCTCAGGCCACACCAGGAAACACTCAGATTTCACAATAATGAAATTAGTAGAATGATTATGCTTTCACATAAAGGAGATATGTACCCAATGACGTGCAATCACATACACCACCAAGTGATATAATAAATAAGCTTAATGTTGTTTAATATATCTACTCTCAAATATATTTGCAATCGATGTAATCAGTGAGTGAGAGTGCAAACCAATATAATTTTTGTATCACAATATGTATTCAATCTAAATGCTCAAATAAAGATATCAGTCAAACTTCATATATTTCAACCAGTAGATTTTCTTAATCACATAAAGCTCAAATAATGTATATGAGTTTAGTTTGCAAAAATAATCAAATCTTTGTTTTCAACAAATGATATAAGTCAATGAATATTGTAACAATGATTTTTATCACATAAACAAATATCTTTTCAAAGATATGTCAAGATGAAATACGATAGATATTTGAAAGTGATTTAAGAAATATTTTACAACCAAAATCAAATACGAGCTTCTCAAGATGTTGCAATGAATATGCAATACTCAGAAGATCAAACTAAGTCTTCTTAGGAAGGACTTTTAATAAAGTCCCCTAAGAATACTTAAGGCTTTGCTCTTAAATAAAATCGAATCAATCATGCACACACCTTAGGAGAGCAACTCTATAGAGCAAACAACACTCAAATCAAACTTAGAAAGGATTTTCGGCGATAAGGCAAGGTAAGAATGAGTGTATGGAGCTTATAAATAAGTAGTATCAGTTTTGAAATTGAGAGAAAATTTTTAATCAGGTTTTCTAATATTCTTACTAATTATTCCAAATGAGGGGGTATTTATAGGCTTCCCCCTGATTTTAACTGTTAGGGACACAAGTGGAATAATTACAAAAGTTTTAATAATATTTAACCAAATTAACCTTATTTAAAAAAGTTAATTGTGGTAAAAAATTTGGGGCAACCTGAGAGCACCGGTCGACTAGGACAAGTTCGGTTGAACGAAGTTCTTGAGATTCGGTCGACCAGGCAGTAAATGTCCTATGAGTTTGATCGACCGGACTTGTAAGTCCGAAGGTGATTTTCCCTTTTGCAAGGTTCGGTCGACTAGGAAGATTTTGTACTGACTCGGTCGGTCAACTAGATCATTGAGTTCCCACACGTGGGAACTCAGTTGACTAGGGCGGTGCAATGTATTATGGGCATGGTCGACCAGGTGGTCAATAAGTTGATTCCTGGGGAGTTCGGTCGACCGGGGTCAAATAAACTGTAGGAGTTCGGTCGACCGGGCTACGGTCAACTTGTTGACCCAGCACCGGTTCGGTCGACCGAGCATTAAATTGTAACGACCTGCTTCAACTTAATATAAAAGGAAACATAACAAATAAAATGGTCAACTCGAACTCATTGGTATCGGAGACACCTGTCAAACACAGCGGAAACCTAAGCAGCAGTAAGTATCAAATTACAACCATCCAACCATAAAACATAATACCAGAGTCTACTTATACCAAAATAACATACATATATTTTTAATCTCCTATAACATTCCAAATACAACTAGGATCTCACAAAAAAAATAATCCTGATCCTAGTACAAAATCTTACCCTCCTAGTAGGGTAACTTAACAGCTCAACTGCAGCCACAACCTGCCGGTCTCTCAGGGTCTCCTGAAAAATTAATTAAATTCGAGGGTGAGACACTTCCCAGTAAGGAAAAATAAATTAAATACAGCTGTGTGGCAACATGAACATTTAATGCAATTATACATATACAGTACATTTTATATATCTGTAAACATTCATCATATCGTATTGAATAATCACATACTTTCATATTTGCTAATAAATCATATCGCTCATAAAATGTCGGTTATAGCTGATAATACTGAAAACATACCCAGGATGAATAGCTAGCTAGTGTCATGTATTACCCCCTATGACGAGTTGTGCAGCTCGAAGGCGGGACCCGACAATGGTTGGCCGATCACTGTCAAGTCAAAAATGTCTGTAAGTACGATGGGCCCGCTACACCCTGGTCCGGACTGCCAGGTGGACGTCTACAACTCTACACTGAAAGCGACATCGACTATCCATCTCCCACCCCCTCGTGGGGTGGTTAGCACAAATCTGAACATAAATATCTGATCTATATAGCTACGGTACCGAGCTCTTGAAACTGAACTAAACTAACATCCGGATTCTGACAACATATAATACATGATTTTATAGAATTTTTCAAAATTTCATAAATACCGTCTCGCGCCGAAAATCATTTCATAAATACGGCCTCGTGCCGAAATTATTTCATATATATATACGGCCTCGCGCCAAAATCATTTCATACATATCATTCTGAAAATAATCAATTATCATGTACTTATCAAAATCATCATAATTTACTGTATCTTTTCATAACTCCTGAAAACATGCTTTATTCGTAAAATTTGTCATATCATTACTTTTCATGAAAAATAACATTCATGCTACACAAGTTAAATAATTCCGTACATTTCATTCTAAAATCACATTTTCTATATAATAGCAATATTTTCCCAATAACATACATTTTCTCAATAATATTCAAATATCATGCATGTTTTCCTAAAAATTAATTTACCGATAAATAATAATAATACGCGTGGAAAATAACTGTTTTAGTTTATTCCCTTACCTAGCAACTAAAAAAACCCCTTTGAATTCTTGGACCCACACCCGTAGGATTTCTTGATCAATACCCTGAAAATGAAAACTCTTAGTACTAAACTTCAGTATTTTCACATTAATATCATTTCCTATAACTATGAAAAGACCAAATTCAATATAAAAAGCCTTACCTTGATTCAAGGACGAATTTCAACCTACTCCCACCAATGATCCGCTCCAAAAAATTTGGAGAAAACTTCCCCAGGAGCGTTGTGGTGGCCTTAAATCGTCGATCCAGCGAGCGACGGAGCCGAAATCAAGTAGAGAGGAGAGAGAAACCGAAGGAAGAGAGGGAGTGAGTGATTTCTTTCTTAATTTTTGCATTAACAATCCGAGTTTTTCTATTTATAGGGCCGAGTTTGTTGACGAGACATGTCACCTTGTCGATGAGGTCAATAGTAATATCATTGACGAGCTCTTTCGTTCGTTGACGAAATTCAGAGTCGCCCCAAAAACCTCTCGGTATTTTCTCGTCGACGAAACCCTCTTGTACCCTCATCGACGAGTCCCCTACTTTCGTCGACGAGGACCTGATAATTTTCTTGGTTCATTACTTCCAAAAACGCAACGTCGTCGACGAAGTCGGCTGCCTCCTTTTGTCACTATTTCCATTTCCCTCCCTCTTTATTATTTAAATATCATAATTTCTTTGGGTCATTACATAAATGACCTATGAGTTTGGTCGACCGAGTGTGCACATTTTTATAAATTTCAGTCCTATTTCAAACATTCCATCACCCTAAACAAATGATCAATCATATGTATGCATGAGTGAATGTCCTAGGGTCATTTCTAGGTCCCTTTTAGTTATGAGGTTACTTATCAGATCATGCAGGTGATGTGTGTGAATATTACAAACCAAGTCCTATTTTCTATTACAGACCCTTTAAATAAAAATGAAACAAAATACAACACATATATATCGGGTCTTCAACTTCACTCTCTCTTTGTGCTATCATCATGAACTACCAATTTGAATACTTGCACATAACCTCAGACATGCATTAAATGCAATAGGTATTTGTCCTTATCAAAATCGGGCGTAACCTATAAGGTCAACAATGTACATACATATTATTATTATTATTATTATTATTATTATTATTATTATTATTATTATTATTATTATTATTATTATTATATACATATATGTTTTGAAATTATATAATTGGTTCGATAACTTCACATGAAAATGCATGCGAACTAGTTAAATTATTTTTATGCTCAAACCTTCTATCTGGTATCATATGTCATGTGCTTTTAAACTCAAATCTTCTACAGGTCTTATGATATGTTTCAATTGCAATGGTTTGTATATATTTATGGTCTAACCTTGTTTTCATGACATTTAAATCATTTAAATGACTAGTTTTATTGTTTGTGTGCTTAATTGTTATATTTCACACTTTGTCATTCATTGTGCATTGTATGATTATATTATCTTCTCAGATGCTGAAAGTAATAATTCTTGACTGTATTGAACATTTTGAGTTAAGCAGTTGTGGATAAATTATGAATATTAAAACTCAATCAGGTCATTTCTAAATAGGTATTTTTGGGAAATGCTCTATTTTCAAACGGCATGCTTCCGAATTTTCTAAAAATTTTTACAAACCATATCTTGTATATGAATTATATTTTCCTCTTATTTGCCTATATATACTTTAATGTTTATCTAGGCCCTTTTTATTGTTGCCAAATGGGGGAGAAGTAGATAAGTATTTTTCATCATCAAAAAGGGGGAGATTGCCGACCTTATAGGTCATTCCCGGTTTTGATAATGACAAATACTCTTTGTATTTGATGACTTTCAAGTTTGTGTGCAGGATCATTCTAACTCGATCATATTGATAGCATGCGGAAACTTGAAGAAAAGGAAGACCTTGACATATTTATTTATTGTAATTTCTATTTGGGTCTGTAATTTTAATTAAGAAAAGGTCTGTAATAATTTGCATATCATGCATGTAGGACTATAAGCTCAAGACCTTAGAAAGACCTTAGGGATCACCCTTCAGTCGACCTCGGTCGACCGACACCGAATTTTTTCGGTAGTCCTCATAATGACCTTAGATGGACCTTAGGTTCCCACACTAAGTGCACAAAACCCCAATTTAGTTCTCATATTATCAGGGGGAATTTTAAAGCAAAGAAAAGGACTTTAGGATAAAATATAAAGGAATTCGGGCGACCGAACAAGTAGGTTAAAATTGCCTCGAGCAATTGAACCACTGACTAGCCAAAATATTGACCTGGGTTCGAGCAACCAAACTCAAAAGAACCGTAGCATCCTCGATCAATCGAATCATTACTATGTATTTTTCCATCGTCCCCGAGCTCTCGAACCTACAGTTCAATTTACCCTCAGGCGATCGAATTTACAAGTTCAGGCTACCAAACTTAGGGACACGTGACCAAATCGCGGACCTTTTGGAAATCTCCTTGGTTCAGCAAACTGAAAATACATTCTTGCACCCCGAACATTCAAAAGTTGGCTTTTTAACTGAGTCTATTCAGTCGACCGAACCAAGGTTCAGCCACCCGAAAACTCTTGGGTTACTTATTTTTTTATTGAGGTTAAAATTATTTAAACGTGATTATTTTTTCTAATTGGCTTTTAAACAATTCTAATAATGCCCTATGCATCCTTAATAGTCATAATTTAGCCCATGTTTATATATAGGGCCTCATTTGCAAGATTAACACAAGATTAGGGAGTTTGATTAAGAAAACTTTTCTCTTAATTTTTGAAATCCCTTTCTTCATACGCATCTTATATACTCATCCTTTTATCATTCCCTTGCCAAATCTTTTTGAGTGAGTATATCTTGAAAGATCCTACAACGCTATTACTCTCATTACTTTGATTGTTTGTTGATTTTGTTTGAGAGTTTAGCCAAAGGCTTTTCCCCATATTAACTAATATTCTTTGTGTGGGAAGACCTTATAGCTAGTGGGTCTTTGCACCACTATTGCAAGATTCATTTGGATTGTGTTTTTGATTGTGCAAATATTTTTCACAAGCATTCTTTTCAAACATCTCTTAAGCTACATTTTTAGAAACTCATTTAGGAGATTTTTGTACATCCTTGTTGCAACTCTTTGAAACACTTGCTGTGATAGATTAACATTAATTGTTAGTTTCAAAGATAGATTATTTGTACACTCTTTGAGATAATTGCATATTGACATTTGTAAGAGTGTAGTTGAACACATTTCAAAGAGCTTATAGTTCTTACATCATTGATGTGCATTGATTATACTGTGTTGTATTATAGTACATAGTCTCCTTAGTTGAGAAGCACATTTCCATGTACGTAAATTTACATTTGTTGTATTCCAGGCATGGGCCTGAAGAGGGAGACTAGCCCTATTGAATAGTCCCAGATTGGCTTAGATCCGGTTAGGAAAGCTAGGTGCGCCATCATGGTAAGGTGTAGGTTGAGGTCAGCCCCGTGAATTGACCTGATTATAACCGATGCCGCTCCACCCGTTAAGTAAGCTTATAGTGGAATCCTTGTGCTGGTGAGCCAAGTTGGGGACATAGGCACAGTTAACCAAACCCCGATAACATATCGTGTGTGCAATTTACATTTTCGTAATTTATTTACTGCACGTGTATATTTTATTGGAAATGATTGGACTTATAATTGCATAGACAGACCCTAGGTTGTGTAATACTGCTGATTTGGTTTAACCTAGAAGGCAGAAGTTTTAAATACCCAATTCACCCCCCCTCTTGGGAATACATCAAAGCTAAACATTGGTATCAGAGCCTCATGGAATTGACTGAAACGTTTTTGCTAAAAGATCAAGATGACTCTCATTAGTGTATCCTCATTCGGAGAGGGACAAGCACCTACTAGTCCTCAATTATTTTGTGGTGTCGATTACACCACCTGGAAAATTAGAATGAGTGTATTTATAAAATCTATGACTTGGGGGGCCTGGTAGGTGATTGTCAAAGGAAGTTGTATGCCTGTAAACGAAAATGATATTACTTTGATGCATGCAAATTCATATGCCATGGAATTATTATATCTTTATAAGCATTGATGGTAGCAAATATATAAAGAGGGTATCTATTGACACCATATTTTGTCTGAGGTCAATTTCGATTTTAGATTTTTTTTTCTTGAATAAATGAGTAAACAATAATGAAGGATGAGTCAAGAGTGTTAAAATAGAGGTCCCTGATCTCTTTTTGGGTTTTAGTAAGCACATTTCAGGTTTAGAGTAGTTGTGAACTTTAATTTCACATTTTTTTAGCTTCTACACACTCATTTTATTGGAATAAGAGAGTCTAGATAGCCTTTTCTCATTGATATTAAGGGGTAGAAAGTGCCTAAACACCCTTTTTGAACAAGATAGGAATTCCTTGCATCTTAAGGGGGAATTTTTAAGAAGGGCTTAGTAGGGATAAACCCTAGCCTTAATGAATCTATAAAAGGAGGTGTTGGGAGCTCTAAAGGGATACACACATAAAAGGAGAAAAAAGGAGTAAAGAAGAAGAGCTAAGAGGAGATTATAACATATTAAAGGGGGCTTCTTTTATCTTTTAGGTTTTCTTTGGTTTTTTTGGGTCTTCTTAATTTTGGAGGAGAAAAAACAATGTATTCCTTAAATATTTTTCTAAGTCTTCTTAGGAATTCTAGCAAGCATGCATGGTTAGTATGTATTTTAATCTTTATTAGATGTTCTTGGTTATTCTTGTATGAATAATTTTTCCACAGTTGCTTTGTGAATTTGCCTAAAATTTGGTTATGCATGCGTAAGTCCTATAGGTGAGCTTTTGGTCCTTTCTTTTGTTTTTTTTTTTCTTTCTATATTATTGTTGGTTCAAGATTGCAGCCTTGATTAAGATAGGGAAGGTAGAAGAAGATTAAAAAAATATAAAAAGAGAGAGAGAGAGAGAGAGAGAGAGAGAGAGAGAGAGAGAGAGAGAGAGAGAGAGAGAGAGAGAGAGAGTGATATAGAGGTATGGATTCCTTGTCTTTCTGATAGCCTAGGGTGTTAATGAAGAGGTTAGAAGGCTATAAGAGGCTTTTGCATTGTCATAAGTTTGCAAGCACTCCACATAGTTATGCATGTAACCCCTTGTGTAGAGAGAGAGAGAGAGAGAGAGAGAGAGACCTTGGCGGCAACAACAATTGCATACATGGTGCATGCATGTCCCCATTTTGTCAAAAAGAGGGAGCAGGAGAGGCACGGGCAATTTCTAACGACATCGAAGACATCGTTTGTAATGGTAGAATTAGATTTTGACTGTGGAGAGGTCGTGTGAGCACCATGGCAAAGGCAGATGAGGCTTAGAGCACTAGGATTTCATTGGTAATCCTAGTCCTCACATAGAAGACAACTGAGATGGGGGGGCACACTGGGCAAGCTGGTTTTCCTTCACCTTTTAATTTTTTTAATTATTTAAAAATCATTAAAAAAATGCATAAAATATGAAGACTTTTTTAATAAAAATCCAAAAAAATCCATTCTTTTACTTTAGTTATTTGTCATAATTTATATATTATTATCATTATTAGTAATACTGTTATTATTGTTATGATGCTAGCTTAAATATCATTTAAAATCCAAAAAAAAATCTCAAAAGATGTTTAAAATATAAAAAATTATTTTTTTGGATTTTATAATTAGCAACAATGTAGCATCATCATAATCATTATTGTTAATGTTATTATTTCATCTAATTTGGTCCCTTAAAAATTATAGAAAAATAAAACATTTTTCAAAAAAAATGTAAAAAATTTTTGCTTTAATTTTTTTATTAGCATTACGATATTATTATTATTATTATTATTATTATTATTATTATTATTATTATTATTATTATTATTATTATTATTATTCTTGTTGTTGTTGTTGTTTTACTCGCTTTTAATTGCCTTCAATAATTTTAAAACCTAAAAAAAATTCAAGAAAGGTAAAAATTCTAGAAATTGTTTAGGCTGCTTTTTATAGTTCTATAGGGTTTTCCCCTTCTTGGTGTTTTCATAAATTAGGGTTTTCAAAGTTGTCAACAAATAACCAAAAAAATAAAATTAAGAAATCAAAAGAGAACTTCCTCGCATATAAAGTTTTGATGGTTTTTGTTTCTGCATTTGTTTCCTAAGTAAGAAGATAAAATCTATTAAAATAGAAAATAAGGGTTTAAATCTATCCAGTTACCTTCTATAAATTAGGGTATGTATCTCATGTTATTTCATTTCTTCACTCTAGGGGAATATTGCATTAACTTTCTCTACAAAATGTAATCTTATTTTAGACCCTTTTGAGTTAGGTGCATGTTTAGTTATGATTGTGGGATTGCATTACTTGTGTTTAGTATCCTAGTTTGCCTTTCATTGCATTATTTCAATGTGCAAATTATTCCCATGTATTGCATCTTAGTTAATATTAAGGAACCCTAAGTAATCAATCCGGCAATGAAACTCAAAAGTGAAGTGATAATTTTCTTAGCATTTGTTCCTTAAGTAGGAAGATTCAATCTTTTAAAATATAAAATTAGGGTTTAAGCCTACTTAATTACCTTTCGTAAATTAGGGTATGTATCTCATTAACTTTCTTTGCAAATGTAATCTTATTTTAGATACTTTTGATTAATTTAGGTGCATGTTCTATTTTGATTGTGGGATTGCATTACTTGTGTTTAGTATCTTGGTTTGTCTTTCCTTACATTATTGGATAGATCTCTCTTCATTGTTTAGTTTATTCCATGAGTTTCATCTTAGTTAACATTAAAAAACCTAATTAATCAAATTGACGATGGAACTTGAAAGTGGCATGATAATGTTTTTTCATGATTTTAGAGGTGTGGAAAGCCTTATGTATTTTGATTAAGATATTAGTGGTCATAGGTTAGACCAATATTTAATAGAAAGTAAGCTAACACCAAAATGAAGAATTAAAGGTCATACTTGACTAGTGTTTTAAAGGTTTGAAGTTATCATGGTATGGCTCATGGAATGGGTGTAGGGGGCACTAAGAGTACCTTTCCCTTGCACAACCATACTTTCAAACTTGGCTCTAGTATCGTAGACCATGATTATTGATTCCTTAAACTTAGGTTAGCTTAGAGACCAATTAATTGATGGTGAATGGATGATCTAAATGCATCTAGGGTTAAAAAAAAAAAGGGTTAGAGGCAACTCTATTCAACCTTATCAATTAAAGCTGCAAAATCTTTTCTAGATCACCATTCCTGTCGAGGCATTAGATCTCTAATCCACACATATTGATAATGATTTTAGAATTAGTCCAAATCAAATAGAAAAAAATATTAAAGACATTCAAATTTATTTAATTCTAGTTAATATGTTATTTTGGTAATACGAGCCATATGCAAATTTGAGGGGTTGTTAGAAGCATATGTAGCCTAATTAATAGCAACATAAATGGAGTAGTTGGTAAGCCAATCTGTAATTTTTCTTCTTTTCCTTTCCTATAAATATGTTGACATTTAATCACCCAATTGTAATAATCCCAAAAAGGGCTATACAAGATTAGTGGAGTGATTCCAAATAATAATAATAATAATAATAATAATAATTAATTAATAATAATAATAATTAATTAATTAATTAATTAATCGGATTTAAAAAAAGAAAGAAAAAAAATAATTAAAATTTATTTTATTTTTATTTTATTTTTTATTTTTATTAATAAAATATATTATTATTAATATTAATTAAATATATTATTATTATTATTATTATTATTATTATTATTATTAATCATGCTAAAGATGAGAAGCTTCGGGATGTTTTTTCTTCTTCTTCTTCTTTTCTTTTCTTCTGCTGTCGCAGACGCTCTTTCTCTCCTCTCATTCTCTCTCCCTCTCTCCTCGATTTCGTGACGGATTTTTGTCCAATTGAAAATCAGAAAATACCGCTGGACTTCATTCTTCGCTACCGTCATTTCTATCGGAGCAGATTAGTGGTAGGAGCGGCGTAAACGTATCTCTTGGGGTAAGCTAATTTTTCCTTTTTCTTTAATTTCTTGCAAATTATAAGCTTGATTAACGAACGGAAACCACCACGAGAATCTAGGGGTGATTCTCTACAAGTCTAGCGGGACGAAATTCTCGTGGGGTCGTCGTGGGCAAAACCCCAAATTTGGGGTACGAGGGTTATTAAAGAGTTTATTTTTAGTTAATTAGTATTAATTTAGAAATGTTAAAATGTTGAGCATCTGGGCTTGATGTAGGACTTCTGAAATTTAGGGCCCAGGTGAGCGCCGCGGGTGTAATTTTGGGACCCGCAGGCAAAATTCAGAAAATTAAGTGGGACTATTAAATGTTAGTTTAAATATTAATTTGAAGTATATGGAGCTTAGGGAAGGTTAGTTAAGTATTGTTTTGGGGGAAATGAGTTAATTAATCTAGGGAAAATGTAAATTTTAGGAGTTGAATTTCGGGCGCTAAAGACATAGGATTTGAGGTTTTAGCTAGACTCTCAGTAAGCCAAGTAAGGGGAATAAATTATAACAGTATTTTTAAAATTACTGTTTAAATTAATATGTGAAAATGTGCTTATGGTATTTTGTTTGGAAATTATTATGACATAAATATTAGATAAATTGTGTGACATTTGAATAATTTTAAATTGTGATATTTTGGAGTGTGAAATATAACCGTGAGTAATTTCTGAGAAAATATTGAAATGAGAATTATTGATGTGATTAGTGAAAAATAATGAAATGTTTTTTCTGAAAGATGAGATTTTGTGAATTTCTGATATTGGAAAATAATGAAATGTGGTATTTATTTGTGAGTGGAAATTATTTGCATGAGAAATGAGTTTGTACAAATTATTGATATGAGTATTTTGGGAAAATGTAAAAATATGTGAAATATAATATATGATATTACAAGATGATGAAATGTGCACAGAAAATGATGAGAATATTTATATTGAACTGAATTGTGATGTATTGGATGATGGATGAAATATCAATACCGCATAATGAATGCGGGTATGTGGTAGTAAAATCTGTTGGATGGTTATTATATTGAGCATGGTACCGTTACTAGTGGTGTTAGTGCAACCACAAGAACTCTTGAAGCGTGTGGCGTGACAGTCGACTGAGCCATTTTATAGGGTTGTTGGGCCCCCTAAGTCCAAATCAGGGTTATAGGCCGGTCAGTCATACTATAGACGCAATATGTGATATGATACTTTGATCTAACCGGGTCGGCCAACCGTGGTTAGATCCAGCCTTCAGGCCGCACAATCTTGACCATGAGGGGAAGCATGACGTGGATAGAAAGATGCTCCGGGTGGCCATGAGTTACATATGCGATGTTGGTATTTGATACCAAGGATACTCATGAGTCAGAAAGTAAAAATGGAAACAGAAAGTGAAAGAATAATAAAATTGGCTAAAATGAGAAATGAAAGAAAGAATGGAAATTGAGAAATAAAGAATGATAAAATTAAGAAATGGAACCGTGTGAGTTGATAATACAAATAATTGAGGCGAAGTGAAACTCTCTGCCTAAGGGCTTACTGAGTAAGGTGAGTGCCCTGATAGGTATCAAATGTGGTCATATCTGGTTGCATAACATGTTAGGGTAGAGGGAAGCTACCTGTATGGGCGGGTAACCTTCTCTATTCTCAGAAACTTTGTGGTAAATATGTGTTGTAAATTATTGAATTTAAGAAATGGTTTTAAAGCTTATAAAAGCTTGTGTTGTATATCTATATGATTATAAGAATGTGTATATCAGTGTATTTTCTTAGATGAAACAATGGTTTGAAAAGTAAAGTGTATTATAACTAAACTCATATGGCCACACACTATATATAATTTATTCCTTCTTACTGAGATGTGTCTCACCCAAATTATCTAAATTTTCAGGAAATAAGGATAGACCAGGTGACAGATTTTCGTGATCATAGGGAGCTGAGATCCTGACCCATAGGGTGAGTTTTTGGATTAGGGGGTGTGTAATTGCCCCTAGAGTTGAGTAGTTTTTGAGTTTGTGATAATGATGTATATGTGTGTATGTAGATACTTTGGTTATTGTATTTTGAATGATATAAATATACTATCTTCCGCTGTTAAGTTTTATAAATAAAATAACTTTTTACCCGGCACCCAATGCGGGTCAGGTCGTATGAATGATAGTAGGATTGTTGACGTGGCCGATTTGTGAATGTTATGGATGACATGTGATTATTTATTGATTTTAAGAAAAAAAAATTGTACAAAAATCAGGGCGTCACACCAATTTTCTCTTATTGTTGGCTTATTATAAGTTTTTTTTCTTTTCTCTATGGAGAGCTTTGGTGTAATATTTTATTTTTCATTTTTTATTTTAAGCTTTACTCTCTATAACTAGAAAAATGGCAATGTAGTTACACACACCCACACACACACATTAATACTCATTCTTTGTTAAACATATTGTTAATGCATATTCTAGCTTAAATGATGGAGTGAAAAAACACAAAAGAGTTAATAGCAAAAAATAAAACAAATGGAAGATTAAAGGCAATGCTTCAAGAGAATAAAAAAAACCTTTTGACATTTAAATTAATAAGAATTTGAAGAAATAAAATTAGTTATATTCTCGACGTGTGGTCAGAAGAGGGAGACTAATCCTGTGAATAGTCCTGAATTGCTCAAACTTGGTTAGGAGAGCACCGGATAGACTTAAACCCAATTAAGAAAGTCTCAAACCAGTTTAGTCCCAGTTAGGAGAACTAGGTGCACCATCCTGTAAGGTGTTGTAATCAGTGTCATTCTACCCATTAAGCAAGCGTTAGTGAAATCTTCTTACTTGTTAGCTTAAGGCGGGGACGTGGGCAGTATTGGTCAAACCCCGTTAACATTTCTTGTGCCTGATTTTAATTTCCACAATTTAATTCCTGCACTTGAATGTTTATATTTCTTCATTATGTATGATTGTGAATTACTGAGCCTACTATATATGCTTTGAATATTTGCTCAGTTAATTGCTTGGGGAATTGAGACTGCTTTAGAAAAGACCCTAGGTTGTGTACTACTAACTGCTATTTGAACCTAACCTAGGAAAAGTTTTTAAATTCCAATTCACCCACCCTCTTAAGAATACACCAATTCCAACAATTGGTATCAGAGTCTCGTTGCAAAAAGGTTAACCGCTTCTATTAAAGATCGCAATGGCCCAAATTGGTGTATCCCCATACGGCGAGGGACAGTCACCTTCTAGGCCTCCTGTGTTTTGTGGTGTCGATTACACCGCTTGGAAAACAAGAATGAGCGTTTTTATAAAATCAAAATATTGGAGGACCAGGCGAGTGATTGATAAAGGAATTTGTATGCCTTTAAATGAAAATGATATTAAGTTCATGCATGCAAATTCATATGTCATGGACATGTTATACTGTGCTTTAAGTTCTAATATTTTTCTTGAGATTATGGCATGTGATTCTGTGAGGGATATCTGGGATGAACTCGACAAAGAAATATGGTGAATCCTAGGAGAATGAGACCACCACTTCAGAAGTGTCAAGATCATGTGGTTAGGTAGTGGTAAATCATGGGGGTAATAGGATCAACAAACGAAGCAATATATGATCTCAACTTTATCTCTATAGATGATTCTTGTGCTAAATGTTGCTATACATCCTTTGTTGATTCTTCTATTGAAAATCATGATAATACTACTATTGATGCATGCATCGATTCATATGACTGTTACAGTGATAAATACTATGATGAATCATGCACTAAATTCGATGATGAAAGCAAGACCTATAATGAAAAACTAGAAAATGTTTTAATGAAAATGCATAAATTTTTAGTTAGGATATCTAAGAAGAGAATTCTTTTGAAAAATGAAACTAAAAGGATGGAAAAGCAGTTAGAGAAATTAAAAGAGTATCATGCCTTCCTTGAAAAGAAAAAGATTGAAAAGATATTGAGAATTTTCTGCTTAAAGGAAGAAACAGATGATTATTCTAGAGTTATAATTGAAGCTGAAAATGAAAAGAATAATCATAACGAATCCTTCGCAGTTAAAAAGAAAAATATTTTCAAAAGGGTTCATGTTCTGTTTATCAAACGCACAGTCATGCCTCATCAAGTAAAAACTTAATAAATAAGCATAATCTTTTATGTATATTTAATACCTGCTTATTTTGCAAAACAATGTGGCACGTATGGTTTAATTGTTTACTTACTAGTGCCCGAGGCTTAGATAGGAAGATGAAGTGGGTATCATGAAGGCAAACCCCGTACGACCTAAGGAAAAATGGATTTAAATTAATATTACCAAATTAGTTAATTCTTCCTTAGACACTAGAACTAGATTTAGGGGTTAGTAATGACATTAGGCTTGGGAAGTGGTTGGTACTCAAAATGAAAATTCTTAGTAGATGCATTCACCATACACTATATTGAATACTAAGATCATCAGGAAATCAAGACTATACGAATATTCAAGCTACATATCCAATTTGAATCTAATACATACATATCATAATGATTGGTAAAATATAAAAACATTTGCTATAGCATGCTAAAGTAAAATTCAATTCCAAATGGACAAGGCATCTTTGCCTGGTATATAATTCTTAGTGCCTTAATCCACGCTTGATTATGAAAATCTTAAGTTAAGCATATTTTGTTCATTACACATGTTTGGGACTTAGGGAAGTCATCTTATATTGTATATTATTTATCCCTAAGGTTATTTTTGAACAAAAAAGCCTGATCAAGAATAAGTCATCACTCTAGGCTTAAGCACTGATAATCATAAATTGTTATACTCTTAAGTGCTTCTTATCTAAGCTGTAACGCCTTGGCCCTTTATATAGCCCCGGAGTGCTACTACACCTGCATAATACACCTATCTCTGATAAACATACATATACAACCCGCCCTATAAGGGGACATACAGGTGTTTCATACTGATCTGTATTCTTATGCACAATAGAAAACATAACATTTATACGGAATCTAATAGACATACCAGAGTTTCTAACTGTATCATTACATACATACGATCGTACTTAAAATATAACCTGTTCTTACAATCCCCAAAATACATTATGAACTAATTCTATTACATATACAAAACACTTACGTAAACTACACCCAATACTACACTCCAAGTCCCTCTAGCAACTAAGACATGTGCCCTGTAGGACCTAAAACAAAGGTTGTATGTTGGGATAAGACACTTTTCAGTAAGGTGGAAGATATTACATCAGTGTGTGATAACATGTGTCTAAACCAGAAGAAAGCAGTTACATACTTAAAGCATTTTCAATCCTGTAATATAGGAGATATATAGATATAATTCCGGTAATAGATAGTTTAGCATCATAACGAGCGAGAGTTCCCGAAGTTTGGGTAGGGTACAGGCCCATACACTGCACAATCCCTCCGCCCGGTACTCAAACCTGTGACTTTACTCATTTTAGTTTTTAAATCATGTATATGCATATTTAGAACACTGTACAACTTAGAAATAATCATAACTAATGCCAACACTACCCCTTGGCGCGGGTTGTGTGATCATAAAGCCCTGAACCAGCCCTACCTTACGCAGGCACTGTCAGGCATTATACATACTATAGTCCGACTGAATCTAATCCACCTGGTCCATTAATCCACCAGTGGCCACACCTATCCAGCCGACTATCTTGGTACCCATACTAAAAAATAGATGTGTGGTTGCACTGTACACAAATTATAGTAACGGTACCACACTTAAGCTTTTTGAGGTTTCATTTAACATTGAGCTTTTTAAGGCTCTCATAGTAACAAGTTGCGGTCCTAATATCATATATACAATTTACAATAAGACAATTTAACTTGTTTCCAATTCATAAATCACTTGTACAGTTCCAGTATTTTCATAAACTCCTTCATTCATACTGTGGTATCAACCGGTACACACACTCTTGGTTTAACCCTTTTTCACATATAGAGCTCGGTGTCTAACTGGCACCTATTTTCCACATTTTCTAATGACAATTTAGAACTTCAGTTCCCATAATTCACATACATATTATTCAGTTCATCACACTCCATTTCATATCATATGTCACACTCATTTGATCAAAATATTCTATGTATAGTATAAAACTCGAAAATATAATTTAAACAGAAAAACAAGGGCTCCAAGCATCTCCTATGTTAAGTTTAATACAAATAAAAGTAGTTTTGGAAAGTTTTGAGATCATATGCCAAAACCCGACTTTTTACCAAAACTGTAAAACCAATATTTTTAATCGGTGAAACTTTGCAAATAAGCAGTCATATCATACATAGAAAGATAAGCTAACTTTTTAGCGGTTTAGTTTTCCAAAAATACTGATGTAAAAAAATCCCATTACCTATTTCCCAAACACTGAAACACGAACTATACGGCTACAAAACAGCGAACCGAGTTCCCAAAACCTAAAAATCAAAGAACAATACTTCAACACAATCCCATTTACTACAGATCTACCGAACCAAAAACGAGCTTAGACTTTTACCTCGAATTCGGGATAAAACCAGGAAATCTCCAAAATAAAAATCTGATCCGCTATAATCGTAGAGGTTTTCCCTCTGATCTACATAGTAACGTCGGATCATTGATTCGGGTAACAGATGACCCAAGATCCTAGAGAGAGAGAGTCTCCTTCAAGTTCTAGAGAAAGAGAGTTTTGAATTTCTTAACCATAAAGCAATGAATAAGATATTTATAATTTAGTTGACCCAATCAGACTAGTCAATGAAGTGGAGCGCTCGTCAACGAGCAGAAGAAGGGCATTCGTTGACGACAGAGTTGGCCTCGTCCATGAGCCTTAGATTCCAAAATTCCAGAAATTTCTCGATATCCTCTTATCGACGATCATTGGAGCCTCACCGACGAGCCACAGAAGAGACTTCATCGATGAGATAAGAAGCCTCATCGATGAGCCTTGCTGTTTTCACCTTTTTAAATTCCTTCCCCTTTTCTTATTTGTTTAATCCACATTTCTCGAGTCGGGTCCTTACAACCTCCCCTCCTTATAAGAATTTCATCCTCGAAATTTTGTTAATTGTTTCTAAGCATAATCGTACCTTATGACTCAATTCTACAGAAGAGTCGGCGACCACCCACATAGTGGCTCCGACCAAGTTTATTACATAACCTCACATGTGGCGGAGGAATACTGTGGTTACAATGTGATGCTTCGGGAGATTACAATACACATACAAAACTCTCCCGAATACCTTATCTAAAACAATTTGAACCACCTATTCTACCATACATACATACATTCTTATGTACCTGTCTAACTCTAACTATCTTTGAACAACTGAGGGTACTTCTGGCGTATCTCTGACTCTAATTTCCCATGAAGCTTCCTTCACTGTGTGATTATGCCATAGTACCTTCACCAATGGTATCTCCTTAGCCCATAACTACTGCACCTCCTGATCTAATATCTATACCAAAACCTCTTCGTATGCTAATGCATCACTAATCTTTAGGGGTTTGTAACTCAACACGTGCGAAGGGTCTGGCACGTACTTCCTCAGCACTGACATGTGAAACATGTCGTGAACTATGGATAGGGCTAGGGGTAATGCCACTCGATAAGAAACTGGACCTACCCTTTCCAGAATCTCAAATGCCCCAATGTACCAAGGTGTTAGTTTCCTCTTCTTCCCAAACCTCATTACTCCTTTCATCGGAGCAATCTTTAGGAATACCACATCTCCTGCCTCGAACTTTAGCTCTCGTCGGCGAGTATCTGCATAACTCTTCTGCTGACTCTAAGCTACCTTGATTCTCTCTCTAATCAACTTGACCTTTGCAGAGGCCTGCTGAATCAGTTCCGATCCTAGTATTTTCTGCTCACCTACTTGATCCTATTATAACGAAGACTGACACCGACGACTATACGATGTCTCATATGGTGCCATCTCTATACTGGTCTGGTAGCTGTTATTATACGTAAATTCCACAAGCGGTAGATACCATATCCAGCTATCCCCAAAATCTAGTACACATGTCTGCAGCATATCCTTTAACATCTGAATGGTCCTCTCAGACTATCCATCCTTCTGTGGGTGAAATGACGTACTGAATGTAAGTTGTGATCCCACAGCATCCTGTAGACTCTTCTAGAATCAATAAGTAAAACGTGGGTCTTGATCTGAAATGATAGAAATTAGGATACCATGGAGTCGTACAATCTCTAGCACATATATCTCCTGCCAGCCTATTTAGAGAATAGCTGACTCTAATTGGAATGAAATGTGCAGTCTTTGTTAGTTGATCTACTATAACTCATATAGCATTCTACTTATGTACCGTTGTAGGTAATCCTGATACGAAACCCATCGAGATATGCTCCCATTTCCACTTGGGAATGACAAGTGGCTGAAGGGGTCCTGCTAGCCTTTGATGCTCTGCCTTGACCTACTGGCATGTCAGGCACTGCTCTACAAAATGGGCAATATCTCTTTTCATGTTTGACCACTGGAAAGATTCCCTCAGATTTCTGTACACCTTCTTACTTCTTGGATATATGGTGTAGAGCGAATGATGTGCCTCTTCCAGAATGACCCATTTAATCTTAGCATCATTCGGTACACAAACCCTACTGTGGAATCTCAATATCCCATCATTAGAGATATTGAAATTTGGCTTTAAACCACTATGTACTCCTTCAACAACATCTACCAGCTCTTTATCTTTCATATGAGCTGTTCGGATCCTCTCCCGTAAGGTCGGCTATACCACCAAGCTAGTAAGAAAAGCCTGGTGATTTCCTTCTACTACTTCCAAGCCCAACCTTTCTAGGTCCATACAGATCTAATGTTGAACTCCCATTGCTGAGACTGACGCATCAACGAACTTCCGACTCAGAGCATTAGCTACCACATATGCTTTTCCTGGGTGATAGCTAATGGTACAGTCGTAGTCCTTTATCAACTCAATCCATCTACGCTATCTCATATTCAGCTCCTTCTAGGTGAAAATGTACTTAAGACTTTTATGATTAGTAAAAATCTTGCACCTTTCATCGTACAAGTAGTGCCTCCAGATTTTTAATGCATACACTATCACTACCAATTCCATATCATGTGTGAGGTAGTTCTTCTCGTACTTCTTGAGTTGGTAAGAAGCATAAGTAATCACCCTTCCCTACTGCAATAAAACACACCTGAGACCTTTCTTAGAGGCATCACTGAAGATAACAAATCCCTCATCCCCAGATGGAATGATCAGAACTAGAGCAGAAACCAACCGTTGTTTCAGCTCCTAGAAACTCAACTCGTACTCATCCGTCCAATCATACTTCACGTTCTTCCTTGTGAGTCGCATCAATAAACCTGATAAACTGTAGAACCCTTATATGAATGGTAGATAGTATCTTGCAAGACCTAGAAAACTTCTGACTTCCTGAACATTCCTCGACCTCACCCAGTCCATTACCACATCTATTTTACTCAGATCCACTGATACCCCTTCTTTGGACACTACATGCCCTAGAAATGCAATTTTTTCCAGCCAGAACTCGCATTTCTTAAGTTTGGCGTATAACCTCTTCTCCCTTAGTATTTGTAGCACTAGTCTTAAATGAACATCATGTTCTGTAGCACTCCTAGAATACACTACGATGTCATCTATGAATACCATGATGAACTGGTCTAAGTATTCATGAAAGATCATGTTCATCAAATCCATAAATGTCATAGGTGCATTTGTCAGACCGAATGGCATAACCATAAATTTGTAATGGCCATACCGAGTTTGAAAAACTGTCTTCGGTACATCCTCCGTTTTCACCTTCAGCTGGTGATACCCAGATCGTAGATCAATCTTAAAGAAGATCTGTGTGCCCTATAGCTGGTCAAACATATCATCAATCCTGGGTAACGGGTATTTGTTCTTTATCGTCACCTTATTAAACTCTCTGTAGTCGATGCATATCCTCATCAACCCATCCTTCTTCTTTATAAATAACACTGGTGCTCCCCAGGGCGAAATAGTAGGTCAAATGTACCCCTTATCTAGTAAATTCTGAAACTGCTCCTTTAAATCTCTCAATTCTGCTGGAGTCATACGATATAGAGCTTTCAAAATTGGCATCATACCTGGAACCAACTCTATAACAAACTCCACCTCACAATCTGGAGATAACCCTGGCAAGTCCTCTGGAAACACGTCTGGGAACTCGCACACTACAGGAATCTCCTCCAGTTTACATTCTTCTTTCGGGGTGTCTTCCACAAACGCCAGGTACCCTTGGCATCCCTCCAAGAGTAACCCCCTAACCTGCATAGCTAAAAGGATTCATTATGTTGAATGCACACACAACCCTAAGAACTTGAATTCATGTTCCTCTAAAGGTCTAAACACTACCTCTCTCATGTGGCAATCGATACTAGCATAATTGGAAGATAACCAGTCCATCCAAAGGATGATATCGAAGTCATGCATGTAAAATACGATAAGACTAACTGGTAGTATCCTCTCCTGAATTTCTAATGAAAAGTCACGAATTACTTTACTACATACAACTACCGACCCAGATGGCATAGCCACTACCAGTTCATAATCTAACTGTTGAACCTCTAATCCACACAATTTAATGAATCCCTAGGAAATAAAGAAATGCGTCACCCCTGAATCAAATAATATAACATCTTTATTGGAAAGCATGTAAATGATACCTGTGACTACATCTCCAACGTTCTCTGCGTCGCCAGGAGTTAGGGAATACACCCTTGCCTGGGCTGTACCCCCTTAATGACCATCACGTTGCGCTTGCGTACTTCCTCTATATGGCTTTTGTCGGGTTCCGCTGTTCTCGAGTAGGCTACAATATTTAATCTAATGCCCCAGCTTAACACACCAAAAATAAGCCCCTGTACTCCACCTACATTCCCTAAAGTTCTTCTTACCACACGTAGGGCAATCAGGAGTGGTTAAGGTACTCTGAAATGCACCACTGCTGTTCTTCTTCTTCTAATTGCCCTACCTAGCACCAGAAAATGAGCTAGGAGGCACTGGCCTCTTATTCGAGATCTGGACCTCAGAATCCTCCAGCAAACTCTCCTCTGCTACAATGGCTTTGTCTACTAGAGTAGCAAAGTCCTGCAACTACAAAATCGTTGTGTGCTTACGAATCTCCTTTTTCAGACCTCTTTGAAACTTCCAGGCCTTCATTGCCTCATCTAGAATTATGAATGGAGTAAATCAGGATAGCTCCTGGAATCTGGCAGCATACTGCTGAATTGTCAATTGCCCCTGTGTCAGACTCATAAATTCCTCCATCTTTGCATTTCTGACCGTGGCTAGAAAGTACCATTCAAAGAATATATCTCTAAAACAGGCCCACATCATCAATGCTGGAATAAGTCAATGCTCCTCCAACATCTTCACTGATTCCCACCATCTATGTGCCTCGCCTGTTAACTTGAACGCTGCAAAGGCTACTTTCTATTTCTCTGTGCAGTTTAGAACATCCAGGATTTTCTCGATTTCGTGGATCCAATTCTCAGCTCGAATTGAATCTTCGCTTCCTACGAAAGTAGGAGGCTTTAGTCGAGTGAACTGATCTATAGAACAACCCAACTCAACCATAATACAGTCCTGCCCCTTATTTGTTCGCACCACCTCAGCCATAAGCTGTTGTGCAAAGTCTCATAGTACCATAATAGAGTCACTACCAGCCTCATGGCTAGCACCCTAACTACTACTACCTCCAACGTTGGCAGTATTGTCCCTGGATTCCATCCTAAAAATTAATTGTGAAAATTAATTAGAAACTTAATAACCTACATATTAGCTAATACCAAAAATACTATAAACTCATTTCCCTAAATCCACATTCCTAACACTAACGTACTCCAATAATTCAACATTCTCAATCTAACTCAAGTTCCCCCTTTAACTTGGAAACGAAACCATCAATAGATTGTTGTGATTTTCTGAACCCTCGATTGATCCAAAAAAAAATACAGAAGTCTGTCAATGGATTTTTGTCTCCAGGTATACAAAGCTAAACACAAGATCTTATTCCTATCCTAAACTCTGGTATAGTGTAATCTATAAAACCTAGCTACCTAAGCTCTGAATATTGCCATAACCAGGCAGTGTGAATCACATCACACTTTCAGCTGGTTAAGGCTTTGATACCAACTTGTAACGCTCCGGCCCATTGTATAGCCCCAGAGTGCTACTACACCAGTATAATACACTTGTCTATAATAAATATACATATACAACCCACCCTATAAGGGGACATATGGGTGTTTCATACTGATCTATATTCTTATGCACAGCGGAAAACATAAACATTAATACAAAATCTAATAGATATACAAGAGTTTCTAACTATATCATTACATACACACGATCGTACTTAAAATATAACCTATTCTTACAATCCCCAAAAGACATTCTGAACCAATTCTATTACATATACAAAACACTTACATAAACTACACCCAATACCACATTCCAAGTCCCTCTAGCAACTAAGACTTATGCCCTACAGGATCTGAAACAAAGTTTGTATATTGGGGGAGACACTTCTCAGTAAGGTGGAAGATATTACATCAGTGTGTGACAACACGTGTTTAAACTAGTAGAAAGCAGTTACATACTTAAAGCATTCTCAATCTTGTAATATATAAGATATATAGATATAATTCCGACAATAAATAGTTTAGCATCATAATAAGCGAGAGTTCTTGAGGTTAGGGTATGGTAAAGGCCCATACACTGTACAATCCCTCTGCCCAGTACACAAACCTGTGACTTTGCTCATTTTAGTTTTTAAATCAAGTATATGCATATTTAGAACATCATACAGCTTAGAAACAATCATAACTAATGCCAACACTAACCCTTGGGGCGGGTTGTGCGATTATAAAGCCATGAACCAGCCCTACCTTGCGCAGGCATTGTCAGGCATTATACATATTATAGTCCGACTGAATCTAATCCACCTGGTCCATTAATCCAACTGTGGCCACACCTATCCAGCCGACTATCTTGGTACCCACACTGAAAAATAGATGTGTGGTTGCACTATACCCAGATTATAGCAACGGTACCGCACTTAATCTTTTTAAGGCTTCATATAACATTGAGCTTTTTAAGGCTCTCACAGTAACAAGCTGCGGTCCCAATATCATATATACAATTTACAATAAGACAATTTAACTTGTTTTCAATTCATAAATCACCTGTACAATTCTAATATTTTCACAAACTCATTCATTCATACTGTGGTATCAACCGAAACACACACTCTCGGTTTAACCCTTTTTCACAAATAGAGTTCGGTATCTAATCAACACCTATTTTCCACATTTTCTAATAACAATTTGGAATTTTGGTTCCCATAATTCACATACATACTAGTTAGTTCGTCACACTCCATTTCATATCATATGTCACACTTATTTGATCAAAATATGCTATATACAGTATAAGACTCGAAAATATCATTTAAACGAAAAAACAAGGGTTCCAAGCATCTCCTACATTAAGTTTAATACAAATAAAGTAGTTTTGAAAAGTTTGGAGATCATATGCCAAAACCTAACTTTTTTACCAAAATCATAAAATCGACATTTTTAATCGGTGAAACTTTGCAAATAAGCAATCATATTGTACATATAAATATAGGCTAACTTTTTAAGGGTTTAGTTTTCCAAAAAGACTGATGTAAACAAATCCCCTTATCTATTTCTCGAACACTGAAACACAAACTATACAGCTCCAAAATAGCAAATTGGGTTCCCAAAACCTAAAAACCAAAGAACACTACTTCAACACAATCCTATTTACTACAGATCTACCAAACTAAAAATGAACTTAGAGCCTTACCTAAATTTGGGGATAAAACTCAAAAATCCTCAAGACGAAAGTCCAATCTGCTACAATTGTAGAGGTTTTTCCCCTAATCTACGTAGTAACGTCGAATCATTGATTCTGGTAACAGACGGCCAGAGATCCTAGAGTGAGAGAGAGAGAGAGTCTCCTTTGAGTTCTAGAGAGAGAGCAGAGAGAGTTTTGAGTTTCTTAACCATGAAGCAATGAATAAGATATTTATAATTTGGTGACCTGGCCAGACTCGTCGACGAGCACTCCACTCGTCAACGCGCAGAAGAAGGGCATTCGTCAATGACAGAGTTGGCCTTGTCGACGAGCTTGAGATTCCAAAATTTTAGAAATATCTCGATATCCTTTTTTCAACGATCCTTTGAGCCTCACCAACGAGCCACAGAAGAGACTTTGTCGACGAGAGATGGTGCCTCATCAATGAGGCCTGCTGTATTCACCTTTTTAAATTCCTTCCCCTTTTCTTATTTGTTTAATCCACATTTCTTGGGTCAGGTCCTTACATAAGTTGAATGGACATATTCGCTAGCATGAAATATTTTGAACATTGTCCACTTGTGCTCACTTCTGAATACTATTTTGAACTCAATATAAATTTAATTTTTAAAAGTATTTATCCCTACTAGTTTCATAAGCTCTCAAACATTAACATCAAATTATTTAGAGCTTCATCTCATTAGAACAAGTTAAATGGCAAAGATGATTGCCTAGGTTTAAATCTAGAGGAAGTATAAATTTCAAAGAAACCTATGCATATGCAGTTTAAATCGAATGTCATTTGAACTTAAGCCTCTCACGAATTGAAATTCGTAAGAAAAGAGGCTGAAGAAGGCTTATTACTCTTAAAGGAATACTCATCGTGACTTTTTGGTCTGATAAGCCTATGCATCCAAAGTCAAGTCTAAATCATTCAAAATCTTAAAAGTCTTGGCTAAAAGAATTTGAATAAAAAAGGCGTAAACTGGAAATGAGTTGAGTGCATAACTCAAGGGGAGCATTTCCTTTTCATAACTATTTATATAAAATGCTCTTATGATTTTATCTTACATGTCCATATGCCTTCATAAGAAAAGCACTGAATTCCTACTATCCATTATGTGTTAAATGATTATATCTTCTAATGGATAGTTTATCTTTTATATCATTTGTTGATGGAACTACTGAAATGCATGCTTGTATTGGAACGCCAACTGCATAGCAAATGTAGTATCTTGTGAATTACATGCTAGTAGTGGATATAGGTTCTCGCATGCTTAAACTGAATTATAAATTGCTTGTTTGAACCTATCAGCTAGTTTTATGGGAAAATGTCTAATTTACAAATGGCATGCTACCAAAATTTCGTAAAATTTTCCCAAAAATAAAACTATGTGCTAAAGGTGATTATGATGAAATTATTGGTAAAATATTTTTGAAAGGATGAGTGAAAACTAAATAAATATTAAATTTCATCCTTACATAATCATCAAACATTTAAAGGAGCTGAGCTCCATTCTTAGATGAAGAGTATCAAGGACTCATATGCATCATGTTTAACTTTTTGAATATTGAGGCTCTTCTGAAAACCTAGAACATCATATACAACTCTTAAAGCTCTATGAACAGATATAGACTGTTCTCAAGTTTATGAACTCTACTGCATATCTTAATATACATTTTCAGATGCATATTTGCTCTATAGAGAAGTCTATACTGGTAGCATGTTAGAAGTGAACTTGTAAATATCCAATATAGTTATTCCAAAGATTTCAAAATGATCGCTTATACTGCTTAGCACTCCAAATGAAATTTATCCTTGACTAGTATAAGCAGTTATTTCATCTAAACTTTAATTCAAATTGATAGGGGGAGCATCTAAATATAAATTTCTATCTTATTTTGCTCACCAATGTTTTTGCTTAGATCGGTTTTGAGATCATAGTGGTATGTGCTAAAATGTATTGATCTTATTGAAAATCTTAACTTGAAATATGTTGTTATACCACAATCATCTATTGTGTCATATGATCGTGCCTTTGAATTGTCTATCTTTAAGTTTCATAAGGTTGTAATTTTTCTGGTCATAAGTTGTTTTGTGCCTAAATTTTCATCAGAAAAATTATGCTTGCTTGAGCGTGATTTTTAAAGTTTCTTTTCAGCAAACATCACCCCCAGCACATTTTGCAAACATCAAAGGGGGAATTTTTTTTTTTTTTTTTTTTTTGTGTGCTTAATTGTCGTATTTTTCAAATAGCTTTAAAAAAAATTTTATGCCCATATTTTATAACAAAAAGGGGGAGAACTTTTCTGAGCTTAAATGCCTAAAAGGGGGGAGTATTTTCAAAAAGGGCAATTCCATTTTTAAGCTAAATTTTTTAATGCTCAAATGGTTTTTATAGCATAGCCCTTTTGCTGACGCTAAAAAGGGGAGAAACTTGTTGAGCAAAATGTTCTTAAATGGGGTAAATATCGTAGATGCATGCATTATACACTTGTGCATTATTGCTAAAACAAAATGCATTGTTTTAATGTCTTCTTGATATGCTTGAGCTTTAATATTTACGTTTTAATTTATGCATACTCTTAGGGAGAGCCTTTTTAGGCTAAACTCCATTTTGCTCTGGTGTGTTTGTCATCATCAAAAAGGGGGAGATTATTGACTTTTTGAGTCCATTCCCTATTTTGATGCTGACAAAGAACGAGTGTCTTATCTGTGCGTTGAGTGCTTGTACAGGTTTTTAATTTGGAACACACATAAGACAAAGGGAAATGGAAGCCAGAAGCACTTAAAGAGCATATACTACTGGTGCATTCCATGAAAACGGAAGAGTAAAAAGGAATAGAAAACATATATATTTTAATTTGTAATTGCATTTTATTTTCCATTTGGTCTGTAATAATACATTGCATGCATGATAGGGATAGAAGCTCAATGATGACGTAGACGGACCCTAGGATTGACATTTTTCATTGAAAAGTATTTTCTTAATAACTAATTGGTTAGGATCAAAAGTTAGGTCCAAAATGAACTTTACAAAGACTTGGTCGACCGACGTTGGGTTTTTAGGCATAATTAATAGCCTCGATCAACCAATCGATTTTGAACTGGGCTTCGACGGTCGACCGAACTAAGAAGTTGACCAAAGTCAAATCCTCGGTCGACCGATCCAATTTGAACATATCTCCCACGGTCGACCGGCCCTTCAAAGTTGACCTTCCCACTGCCCTTGGTCAACCGGTCATTTAGTTCAAATTTACCACAGTTGATCGAAATTCAAGTCTAGTAAACTGAACCAAAGCCTCGATCAACCGAACCTATGAAGGTTCAAAAATCGCCCTAGCTCGACCGACTGGCGTTTATCCTCGGTCAACCAAACCTCTCAAGTTGACTAGTTTTTCAGCACCTAAATGTAATTAACTTTTGGTTAAACAAAATGAAAAATGACCTTCGCATCCCTTAAACGGTCTGATTTTGAAATATGTATATATACCCCTTCATTAGTCTTTTTTTTCAAGTAGAAGATTAGATAAAAAATCCTCCCAAATATTTCTTTTTTGTGATTTAAATTCTATACTCTCTTATTTGTATTGTTTTGAAAATCTTGTTAAAAGAGAATACATTTGGGCGTTGATTTTTCATTTCAAAATCTTTTTATCCTCCTTCCCACACTCATTTGAAAATTTCTTTTTGAAGGAAAGGAGATTACTTGTGGGCATTCATTCTTCATCTAAGGCATAATACCCTCACTCATCATTATTTATTAAAAATCATTTTTGAGAGTATATTTAGAGGTTTCCCCATATATTTTACATGATAAATGTTTTTGGAGTGAACTTATTATAGTTTGTGGATCTTAGCATACTTACTGCAATATTCCACAAGCTTATTTTCTTCAATGCAAAAATATTTTTGAGTCATAACCCTAGATTCTTCAGCACTTTATTTGGAAAAATATTTTTGGAGTGAAATTTTATTTGGGTTTAAAAATGTTTGAGCACTCATCATAAATGTTTTATTCAAAGATTTTATTTAAGAAAATCCACATGCTCACACTGAGCTTATTTTCATATCATATGTGAGTGTATTTTGTGTTGTAGTGTTGTACACATATGCTTGCTTGGAAGCATATTTTGTTGTACAAAAATATTTATCTGTTGTATTCCTGACATGTGGCAGAAAGAGGAGATTAGCCCTGTGAATAGTCCCGAATTTCTCAGACTCGGTTAGGAGAGCACCGGATAGACTTAGACCCAATTAAGAAAGTTTTGGACTGGTTCAGACCCGATTAGGAGAACTAAGTGCACCATCATGTAAGGTGTTGTAATTGGTGTCGCTCCACCCGTTAAGTGAGCGTTAGTGGAATCCTCTTACTTGTTAGCTTGAGGTAGGGACGTAGGCAGTATTGGCCAAACCCCGATAACATTTCTTGTGGTTGATTTTAATTTCCATAATTTAATTCCTGCACTTGAATGTTTATGTTTCATCATTGTGTATGATTGTGAATTACTGAGCCTACTATATATGCTTTGAATATTTGCTCAGTTAATTGCTTGGGAAATTGATATGGTTTTAGAAAAGACCCTAGGTTGTGTACAACTGACTGTTATTTGAACCTAACTTAGGAAAAGTTTTAAAATTCCAATTCACCTCCCCTCTTAGGAATACACCAATCCATGCCAAAAATGATATCACACCCATGCATGTTTAGCACCACCAAATCAGTAGATAAAATTCTCCCTTGAATGTCAACTGGACAGCCACAGAGTACCCTACTACACCTCACCGCTGACCCGGTTGGTGTAGCCACTAATAATTCAATATCTAGTGATTGGGTTTCAGCCCCACACAACATAACACACCCCAAAGATACAAACGAGTGTGTGGCCTCTAAGTCAAAAGTGCAATAATTTTAAATAAAAACATATTAACCATACCTGTCACCACATCGCCGGCTGTCTCAGCATCACCCGGCTTCTGAGCGAAAACCCTGGCTGGAGCCATATTCCTCTGCTAGTGTCCACGTGGCGTCTGATAACCTCCTCGAGCAGGTCTAGGAGTAGGAGCAGTACCAATCTGAGCCTGACAATTTCTTATCACATGTCTTGGCTCCTCACATCGGTAATAGATACCTTGCCCGACATGACACTCCCTCGGGTGTCTCTTCCCACAAGTCGGGCAAGTTGGAAATGGGTGCATACCCTGAAAACCATGATTCCTTGCCTCCTGCCTCTGGTCTTTATAGTATCCACCTCTCTTCCACGAACCACGACTAACTCCCTACTGGGAACCAGAAGGTGTGGACCTCTTCTTCTGTCTCTGTTCCTCAGCCTCTAACCATTCTCCAATCTCCGCTATTGTGGCCCTATCTACCAGCTCAGCAGAATCCTACAACTTCAGTATTGACACCTGCTTATATATTTCTCTCCTCATACCTCTTTCAAACTATCATACCTTTTTCACTTCATTTGGAATAATGTACAGGGTGAAACGAGATAGTTCGATGAAGCTCGCCGCGTACTGTTGCACCGTTTGCTGTCCCTACTTCAGATTCAAGAGCTCCTCAATCCTATCTTCCCTAGATGAAACTAGAAAATACCTACCGAAGAAAATCTCCTTAAATCGCTCCCACGTCATCTCTATAGGTATTGTCCTCTACTGTTTTAAGAGTTTCACCATCGTCCACCATCTCTTGGCCTCTCTAGTCAATTTATATGTAGCAAATAGTACCCTCTGCTCTTTTGAGCACTGCAGCACTACAAATACTTTTTCAATCTCTTGCACCCAGTTTTCAGCGACTGCAGGA